>NC_092576.1:24076110-24448610 GCF_037975245.1 Apostichopus japonicus
ATATTTTTGCTGTCTGTAGTATTATATTTCATTAGGTACCTTAGATGACACAGTCGCTTCAGGCAATGATTTTACCCTTTTGGTTGTTCATTTTATTGTGAAGTCTTTGCTGGTGTCAATGTTTGAATACACTATTATAGGTCATTTGAGTTGATGATACCTAAGTACGAGACCTATTAGTCACCGTTTAAGAATATCTCAAATATTGTAATTAACATTGAATAAGCCAATAATAATATAATATCATAATATCATACCAAAAAAGCACACATTGCTGTATCGATTGATCCATTTTTTCTTCTTTATCTTCAACTCTGTGTTATATTCAATGATCAACATTAAAATTCAAAATTACCGAAATGATATCGTCGTCTACAATATTGTTTGCACCATTTCCCTGATTCGGTTTATCGGATTTCCTGTCTGAAGGTGGTGTACTTGTTCTGCTTTCCGTTTTGGCTGCGCCTGAAACATAATTAAGTTTAGTGTTCTGTAATATACTAAACGGTGCGTTTTCTTAACGATCACTTAACAATTTAAATTGTAACTAAACAGAGCTGGCGGCGTCCACTTCTTCGAATTAGTGTCTGTGTTTTAAAAAAAAAAATTGTAAGCTGTTTTTCTTTAAAGAGTAGCTTCATTTACTTTCTTTCTGCCATAAACAAGAACATAGTCACTATTTGATATTCAATATTCGACATATGCAACATTTACCATAATCTAACTTTCAAGTACACAGGCAAAAGGCTAAAGTAGGTAAGTTTGGATCCAATGACTATATTTCGCGACTCATTACATGACATGTTTCTTGTCAACTGTGCTGGTGCAATGACCTTATCTCACTTCATTCACAAACTTTACTAGGGAAATGTAATGTAAGAACTTTGTAAAGTTATTAACATCAACAAGATTAGGTGGTAGAAGGGAAGGGAAGGGTTAGGGGAAGGTAAGAAGAACCTAGTTATATGCCGGGAGGGTCTGCAACATCTACTCTGTTCTTATATTATTTAAACGTTTATTTGTTCCTATCTAGCTACTATCGTTTTGGAAAAGAAACAAAACAATAATCAGATGTAACTTAGAAATCAGTGCAGTGTCTACTGCCAGATAAAACAAAACTGATGGCGACAACTTACCACACCAGAAAAAAAACGTCAATCAATTACCTTTCTGATATTTGTCTTTGTATTTTTTCAATAAGTCGGAACCTTGGTTTAAGTTTCTCTTTTCGAGGAGATCCAGTAATGGGTCAACGTTTTGAGGATCTATCGAAAGATCTTGCGACATCATGTCGAAGAGTTCCCATCCTTCTGAAATTTTGTCCGCATCAGCTCGTGTTATTCCATATTCAAATGCCAGCGATTTAATGTGTTTCTCTGTGAGCGTTTTTCCAACATCGACCAACACTGTCCTGAAGGCTTTCTTTTGTTCTTTGGAGGTATCGGCCATTCTACCGAGGATATAGGACAAAAAAGCAACACATGTTTAGAAAGACACAATTTGAATTAATATAAAGGGATCCCTTGCACGACAAAAGCGAATAACATCATCATCATTATTTTTCACTTATTGTTATTCCGCGGAAGAAGTTTAGCGTACTTTATTCGAATAATACGATATCAATTGTCATTCCACGCAATTTGATATCACTTTTCTTCCCTCCTTCAACATCACTTACACTCAACATGCCCACATCTGTCGTTGATTGTGTTAATTATGACACAATAGACGATTGGAGGCATTCATTCCCCCTTCAGAAGAAATACTGTAAACAGCAATTTAAGATTATGTTGGTGAATAAAACCGCTAGATTTAAACATGTGCTAGACTATAGGTTTCCCAGTTCATCCGAAATTAGAACTGGATATGATATGATATAATGTATACGTCTAAACCATAAGCCACGCATGTACACCAAATACGTTGTGTAATTTAAAACGTTGTATGAATAAAGGGAGATAACAATGCATAATTCCTATAGTTCAGGGCATCAGTAAAGTGCACTTCTTTGTCCTCCACTCGAGCATAGAGGAAGAAACCTTACGTAGACGCAGTAGGCAATCAATGAAGTAAATATTAAACATGATATTACAGTGGGTAAGTTATGTTTATAAAGTTAGAAACAAAGTTAGAATGATAAGTAGCACTGTCAATTTGATAGGATTGGTTGTTGGTCAACACACATTGTATGGTGTATTTGTTATTATTCAGACTAAAAGTTTACGTCAATGTATGCATTTAAACAGAGATGGAGACTTGAAGACTTCATGTGAAATGCATCACTCTATTTCAACAAAAACTAAAACCAAAAACGAAATATCTCAGAGTGCAACGCAACCCAAGCCAAATACTCGTACGAGAATCCACAATTATATGTACTGTATAGTCCTTAAGTGAACTTATATATTATTTCATTCTGCCTGAGGGTATTTATGACTCATTTCCCATCAGCATAATATTGGAAAGGAAACATTGACACACAATCAGAGGGCGCGCTGATATATTAAGAACAGTACAAACAATAAGAACAATATGAACATTATTTATATTAAAGAATTTAACAAACCCAAATTAGGATATTTAACAGGATCAATATCCATCCGAGTGTTATTTTCCACCCAAACCATCCTAGTCTTTAGAAAATTACCACTAACAACCACAATATTCTCCATACTTCAGATAGACACCAACGAGCCGTCCCCGAAAAACAAGCAATCATTGCCTACAGACGTTCACGCAACCTGTAAGGGATCTTCTTGTGCGTGCTGCTGTCTCACCTCTCACTTCTAACCTTACACCCATTCAGCAAGGTACTTGTAAATTTGATCGTATATCGAAATACATCGTCTGTAGCCACCATATTGTTGAATCCAAATCCATCACCAACCACATCACCCAACTCACATACAAGATTAAGAGTCACATCCCTTGCACAACCTTATGTCATCTATATGATCTCTTGTATCGTTTACGGCATCCAGTATGTTGGTGAAACCTAAACCACCATCAAGAAGCGATTCTATGGTAACAGATCCACAGTCAACACCATGAAGACTGAGACCTCAGTTGGAGAACACTATAACCTTCCCAATAATACTATTTAATAACATATCCCTACAGGGTTTTGGATCCTTAGGTAGCTGTCCTGACCTAGTACGACTCAGCAGAGAGAGACTGGATGCAACGCCTTCGCACCATTTAACCTCATTGGCTCAACATTCAGGAGGAAACACAATATACAGCGATACTAATGTAATCATACTTTTCCTATGTAGGTGATAGTGTACACAATGTAGCAATACATCAAACAGTAACAAAAATATGATATTGTGGTAGCAAACTATGTAATGCAATTGCATATACGTACCTCAATATGTCTGCAGTACCCTTGTTACGAAATTTAAGTTAAGAAACAAACAAACTCAGTTAAAAAGAACCAGTGACCATAAACACTCCCTGACGAAATACGGACATTACAACAATTTGCTTTATAGAGGTAGTACAACGTAAGCGAGAACACACAGTATTATACAACCACGGTTTACTATGGTTTCCCGTAAACGATGACTTGCTGAACTCAATCCTTCACTACATAGATTTAATATGACGTATCCATCCGGTTTCCTGTTAACAGTGGTATTATGTAGATCGATTACTTGAAGTGACGTAATTTACATGCATTACATATAGCAATCTTGCATAGAGAAAGTTAAGCTCATGAATTGCGGTTACAAATGCGTTTCTCTTTCTCTTTCCGATTTTGTAGGAATTATATATTTTGTCACGTGGTTTTCCCCCTTCCTTCGCTGCTCGTATATGAATACAACAGTAAAGTTTGCTTGCTCCAATTGCATTAACACACGCTCTGTATGAACGTATTTGCACACTTGAAAGTTATGACGCATTGAGCGGTAATTGTTTGACTGCCCTCCATTTAAACATACATTAGGTGGAATATAGGTTCGTTTGTCCATTACCAACGTTCACTACTTGTGAACGAGAACATTTGATTATTAAACATCTACCATATTAGTCTTCAAGTGGCTGAAATGTTAAAACTGGTCAGGTTTACTACTTAATAGTATCTCAACTTATTTTATTTTAAATTAAATGTCAGAAAATTGAAAGATACATTCGGATTCCTTTCCAGGCTACCTCTCTGATCGGCGCAATGCTGCATTTTCCCTGCGTCATATTTCTCTTAGGACGTGTCAGTACCTATATGCCCTTCCTATTCAAAATTGTTTAACAAAGTCACGGTATCCAATACAAGTAACTATATAAGAAACGTCGAGAGCAAGGCTAAGGGCTACGCTACCCTAAAGTGAAGAAATGGCCATGTAATGATCGTTAATCGAACATGTTGCACTGTGAACACGTATCGATTATGTTAGTCGTCCATAGAAGCTATGTAGTGATAATAACCATCGCAGAAAAAAGTATAGGCCTACGAGGCGGTGGCGTGCGTAACGAGGGGCGTGTGGGTCATAGTTCCGATCACACCGTCTAGAATTGTTGTACATCCTGCCATTAAAGATAAAATATTGTGTCGTGAAAGAGCTTATGGTTACCTCGTTGGTAAGTAAGTTTGGTGCAAATGTGGACGTTGGCGTGTATGTCGCGATCGAAGGGTTTACGGAAACCGGGTTTACGTACTGTAGCGTGTCTTAACATTAATCATATGTGCGCTTTAGTCAACACCAAGAAGACTTGCAGAGATATACATTACCTGTTGGAAAGAGTAACATTAACTTTCCGGATATCCTGGTCAAACGTATGTTCAGCAATAAAAAAGCGTTCTGATAGTTTTTCGTTCATCCAGCGAAAGTTCTACTTTATTACCAGTAAAACGAGGAACCAAGTTGCGCTCTACGTTGGTGTTAGAATAATCGTATTGTGATCTTAACTAAGAAAAATCCACTCGCTCCGCAAACAATAATTCAAATCAAGACAAACCTTTACGATTTTTGTTTTACATTGTACGCTGTTATGGTACGTTCAGTAGCTACACTTTAAGAACCTCACCCTGTATACATATACAATATTATGAATGTAACGTTACCAGGGCGTCGCCATCTTAGCTGAAACAGAGGACGCTCTCCCAGAACATAATCGAAATCTCGTGTATGTGAGCCCCCTTCGTTTAACTGGCCCCTAGAATTTATCTCTTAAGTATTACATTCTTTAAAATATTAATGTCACATTGACCATGAAGTAAACCCTGTAGAATATTTAAAAAGATACAGCTCCATTGAAACAAGTTAAATATAAGTATATGAAACCCACAATATGTCTACTCAACATTACGCTAGCCTATGGCTCCCCTCTCCCGGCAGCGATTTTCTTTTCCCAAACAGGTTTGCAATTACGGAGTTTTCAGCCAATCAGATTGCTCGTGACGTCAGCATCAATAATGACCATCGCTTGGAAGTTCGAAGACATATACTGAGTTACCGCACTGACACTTGATCGAGTCTAGTAAAGGGGTTTCCCTTCAAACGCCCTAACTTTACTTTTAATCCTTGGATTACATGTTGACCTCACTTATGATACATACGCTACATTATATTTAGTTCGTGTTTACGTTATCCACGATTCGTGAGCCGTTCTATTGAAATCAGAATTAGTTTCGTGGAATGGGTAGGCCTACACTAAAACCAACTTCACGACGCGAGTTCACGAGTCTTGAGTGAATATACGTAAAACAGTATAGTGTATATGAGATATATTTCCGTCACTGCACTGTGTGCAGAGTTTAATGCTTGGATTACATGTTGACCTCACTTATGATACATACGCTACATTATATTTGGTTCGTGTTTACGTTATCCACGATTCGTGAGCCGTTCTATTGAAATCAGAATTAGTTTCGTGGAATGGGTAGGCCTACACTAAAAGCAACTTCACGACGCGAGTTCACGAGTCTTGAGTGAATATACGCAAAACAGTATAGTGTATAGTGTGATATATTTCCGTCACTGCACTGTGTGCAGAGTTTAGTGCGTGGATTACATGTTGACCTCACTTATGATACATACGCTACATTATATTTGGTTCGTGTTTACGTTATCCACGATTCGTGAGCCGTTCTATTGAAATCAGAATTCGTTTCGTGGAATGGGTAAGCCTACACTAAAAGCAACTTCACGACGCGAGTTCACGAGTCTTGAGTGAGTATACGCAAAACAGTATAGTGTATAGTATGCACTGTGTACAGAGTTATAATTCATATAGGCCTACAGCGCATATGTGATGCACCCTGTACGAAACTTTCACTGTGCGATGTTATCGATTAATGCCTTCATAGAAAACCTCGATCAAAGTAGATCATACAATACTAGTGTGCTAAATATGTCTAAACCAATTCCAAACATATCTAAATATACGAACGAAAAGCTACGGGTAATTTTGAACGGGTATATCTTTGTTACAACAAATGGACGCAGAACCTCGAAGTGAAGGTCTATGGTGATGACGTAACTTTACCGACCAATCATGAACGACTATTTACGCACACTTGCAAACCTGTTTGGGAAAAAAATTCTCCTCCCGGCATAATTTGTACAGTCGGATAGCGGACCCTAGCCAAGTTTTACAAACACGAAAATGGTCGATAATATTTAATATAATATTAAGTCCCTGAATAACTCCAATTATACAAGGATTTAACAGGTTAAAAAATGATTACTTACCTCCAAGCGTCAACGATGGGAGAGTTTCAGTGCATCACATGCTACGTTATAACTTATACAAAAACTTTGATAATACTATTGATGTTTTCAGAGTAGCAGTAAAATATAGAGTGGGCACGCTAACTGAGCTAAATCCCAGCTGATTATTGCCATATACACATGGACCCCTTGTTCGAGCCGGAAGTGTCTTATGGCTACTTGCCATGGAACGCACGGATTCCCTCGCATGTAAATCTTAATATGTATCATATGGAAAGGTGGCGATCATTTGATCCGTGCATAGTCGACCTCGGGCCTTAAGTGTGTGTTTTATACCTTCCAAAACGACCGTATCGCGATCTTTTTAAAAAAATCAATGTACCGATATCATTTACTGATATAGGCTAAAACAAATTACAGTAGTTTAAACATTTCTCTTTCATAATCTTTTAACAAATCATCATTAATCTGAACTTTACTGTATGTCGTTTTCCGATTGAAAAAGTTTAAATTTTTAGTCCAGTCGGATTTATGTGCTTGCATATTCGTTTATTCTACAAAGACGCTAACTTCAAACTACTCGAATTCTCAGACCGTTTGATCAAACTGCATGGCTAAACTTGCGCAACTAACTTCAAATTCTGTTCTTTCATATTATATAAGGCTATTTCTGATTGGTTAATGTTCACTGTATGTCTTTTTTCCATCGAATGAAAGTTTCCGTTAGAAATTTTTCTTCGAAAACCTCATTATAACGCCTCATTATTTATTCATGAGCTACGTCACGAATCAGCTTGTGTATCAACAACATTCTCACTGATGCTTCGTCCGACAATCGTATTGTGATTTCTGAGGTGATTTTCGAGATTTGGGTGGTAATATGCAATGAAATAAGATGACGACATTGCAATAAACATAAATTAACAAGTTGAGAATCCTATTTCATAGTTTCTTTTGAAATAGGATGCATATAGTGATATAAATTGCCCACGTAAACGTTTGTAGCGAACGTACAGGCCTACCGTGCTTTATGTATTAATGCATATGGTTTCGTACAGTTAGGTTAACACTCGTATGTACGTAGGCTAAAGCTATCGCTAGGACTATCACTGGTTGTTTGTTTGGAAGATACCACTGTAAGTGGGTAACTCCATGTACCCCAGTTAATTAAGTCAAATACATGAGTTTGCCTAATAAATGTTATTTTCTCAAGTTCGATTAAAAGGTGTGCAGACAAATAAATGTATAAACACAACGTCATGTCTCAGTGTTCGTTTACATTCACTGCTATAATTATTTTAGCATCAATTCATTTAGAAACAAATACAATCCCCATGTCGGTAATGAAACAGTCCGCCTGTCAATATGCATATTCATACCGGTGACTCATAACATCGGCGGATTTTAGTCTGTGTAGCTTTGTAGAGCAAATGCTCTTTTATAGCCTAAACTTTTCCATATGCTTTATGGCAGAAATTGCTGTTCGTCAGCGACTCTATTACAACTGACTACCCCCAACATATACTGATATATACCACAAGAAGTATATAATAGCCTTAATGTAAACAAGATGTCCGGCTTTCGTTTCATGGACTTTACTCTCTTTCATTTTTAGTTTCAGTTTGCTGTGGCAGGCATTCGTTCACACTGGCAAGGCTTGTTTTACCATATATCGTTGCTATATACACGCATTACAGCACGTGTCGCATGACAAAGATGGTCACCATCAAGACACTTTACATTCAACTGTTCAGTAGAGAATAAGGAAGTATTAGGTAAGCCACTTTTGACAACAAGTTCTTCCATATCGTTTTTTGTAAGGTGCCATTGAATGTATGTTTACGTGCAATAATGAGCACCATATAAGTGTTATAATTATTATAACTATTAATTATTATATCATTTACATCATTGAAAAGTAACCCGCGGATTATTTTTGACAGACTGAGTAAGAGTCAGTCGTAGCTAAAAGCATTGTTCGATTCACCTATGCAACCACATAATATGACCGGGATAATATTACGAATGAGCCATTGAAGCAATATATTTTGAAAAGTCTTGAGATTATGCCTATGCTAACTCATATATTACATTTATCGTCTAATATAAGGCCTATGGTAACTCATACATAACGTCTGACGTCTAATATTAACACAGTAGTTTGCAAGTTTATCATATAAAGTAGCTGTTACAAAGCTCACTGAAGATGAAATGGAATGTTTCATTGTATCATTTGGAAACCTGTGAAGTGCAGACCAAACTTTATGATGACAATAAGCAATGTTACAAAAACAATGTAACAAAGTACATTTTGAGTACCGCATCTTCTCTAACGGTAACTAGCCGTTTAAACATACTTTATGTGGAATGTAGGTTCGTTTGTCCATTACCAGTGTAAACGTGTACTAACTGTGAACGAGAACATTTGATTATTAACAGCTACCGTATTAGTCTGCAAGTGGCTAAACTGTTAAACATGGTCTAGTTTACTACTTAATATTATCTAAACCTTTTTTCAATTGTCAGAAAATTGAGAGATAATTCGTATTCCTTTGCAGGCTACCTCTCTGATCGTCGCAAGACTGCATTTTAAGTACGCAGTATTTCTCTTAGGAGATGTTTAACAAAGTCACGGTATCCAATGAAAGTAAATATATAAGAAACGTCGAAAGTAATGCTAAGGACTACGCTACACTAAAGTGAAGAAATGGACACGTAGTGAACGTTTATTGAACTGTGTGCATTGTGTAAACGTATCCATTACGTTAGTCGTCCATAGATGCAATGTACTGATAATAATCAGTGCAGAAAAAAATACGAGGCGGTGGCATGAGTAACGAAGGGCGTGTGGGTCATAGTTCCGATCACACCGTCTAGGATTGTTGTACATCCTGTCATTAAAGATAAGCTGGTCGGGTATTACGGGATATTTGAGTGATTGGACATCTTATAAGATATCTGTGTGGATCGTTTGTATCGTGTACTGCATTTATTACCCTACCTGATATGATTTAAGCTTCATGTACTAGCACATAACTCAGTCATTAAGACATAATTGATATCTTCAAATTCAAGATATATTATATGAGAGTAATCAATCACATGCGATACTGTAACCAATCGACAAGTTCCTCTATTCAGTGGCGTAGCCAGACTTTTCCATCTGGGGGGGGGCAAAGGGGGGGGGGGGGCGAAGGGTCTGATTGGTGGGGCAGACTAAGCTAGTACAAAAGACATACCAAACAGTTTGCATGACAAACTGTGGCAAATTGGGTATTGTGTCAGCAATGTAGGGTACAGATGGTCACTCTAGTTAGCTGACGTTTTATGTTATTTCCACATAGGTTTTATTAACGATAAAACAGATCACTAAAAAAGTCATCGATAATTCTTTAAAAATCTGAATAGACTATGATCTTTCTGTCAGTATTCAAAGATGATCAGCATGATATCTGACTTGCCTGGGAGTGTAACCACCCCCCCCCCCAATCAACAAAAAATGTTATCATTCCCCCTTCGGGCCCTTCTTTTGCACTTTCTAGGGCTCACTCAAACAGTCTAACGAAGCTTAATTCGCCTATTCTGATGACTGTCTGCGAACTTATCAACGAATTTCGCGCCCTATTTACAAGGTGACCATATTTTCGTGACTGAAATCGGGGACATTTATTGCGTGACTGATATGGGGGAGGGGTTTCCTTTGGAAAATTTTTAAGTGCCTAAGGTGCTTAGATGTAAAATGGTGATACTTTGAAGCACTTTTTAAACCAATTTTATTTAAAAAAATGTAGCTTTTTCTTAAATGAAATCCACTTACTTTACGTGGTTCTTTGAGAGCTTGTGATTTGCTCATGCTCACACTATAAGTGTCGTTGTGTCGCCGTAGTTGCCATTTATACGGTCGAAAGAGTGCTAGGCTAGATCGATCAATATTTTTAACAGTGTTTCCCCTTACACTGGCCCACCTGAAATACTGGTTATAAGTTCCGTTCTGCAACTGCACACTTGACTAAATTTTATTTTTTACAATTATTTCACTAATAATGTGGGATATTTTCGAAATTCCTGAACATTTTGACGAATCGGGGACACTTGTTCATCGGGGACAGCACACTGTAATCGGGGACTGTCCCCGAAAATCGGGGACGTCTGGTCACCTTGGGCCTATGAGCTCACTACGGAAACACAAACGTATATAGACTACTAGGCTGTTCTGTGTTGAATGTACCTAACCCAAGAAACACATCGCGATTGGTCGCGTAGGCGTAGCAAAACATGTTGTAAGTTTCAGTCAAAATGCAAATTGTTTCTAAATACTGTGATATTCATTCTGCCATACACTTCACTCACGTGTGAATCATTTCGGAACACAATCCAGGGATCAGGGATAACCTTGTGAACATAAACTGAACATAGCCTCCGCTTGTGAGTGCCGCGGAGACCGTTTAATTAAATCGCCAACCCGTTTCCACATTTGACAATACAGAGACAGTGGCATTCTTTGCGCTGTTGCTTGGGTCAAATTATTTTTCAAGGCAATGTTCCCATGGAAGTGATTTTTATTTTGGCCACCCAATTTCGCAGATAGAGAATTAGGTAAAAGGTAAAGAATAAAAATTGCATAAAAACCATGGTAATATGCACATAGGCCCAGCAACATATTTAGTGTGCATTCAAGTTTTTTTTTTCTCAGTCAATAATTCCATTGGGGGGGGGGGGGGCAAGTGGGGGGGGGGCGAGCATTTCAACTGGGGGGCTCCCGCCCCCTGCCCCCCCCCCCCCCCCCCCCCCGCTGGCTACGCCACTGCCTCTATTACAAACACTGGTGCCGTTTTTGATTTTGTAACTTTATCACAGGATGGCGGAAAACCAAAAGAGCATGTTTCATACTGCTTTAGTCGACGTTGCAAAGACGCTTTCTAAGAAAGACGTGAAATGGTTATGTTATGAAATAAGTGATATTCCGCGTTCGGATGCAGACCAGATTGAAGACGGGATACAACTCTTTGACAAACTCGAGGCGATGTGTTTCATCACTCCTGGCAATACTGATCCGCTAATTAATCTCCTCGATAAACGACAACTAACCCAGGGCTCAATGATCTTAACGAAGTACAAGGAAGAACATATACCACGTAAGCTACATTCGACGTCATAGTATTATTGTGTCGCCTTAAACAATTTATTTAACATATCGATTATGTAAATTATATGGAATATGTTATTCGTCATCAAAATGAGTAGCCATTAGTTGTTCAATGTTTCTATCCTTACGAAATCACTTACAGAAGAGATACTTTTATCTAGTTTTAATTTGATTTGTCCCAGTGAGAATAATTACCATATTGTAAATATTACATTTTTTTCCATTAAATGAGCAACCCTAAACTTGGGATACATTTCCTGTTCAGTTTAATTGGATAGAATGTTACGAACATGTTGTAACCTCGCTATACTCTGTAAGTGGTTTAACACGCATTAATATGCTATTATATTAGTTTAAAAGTTAACAATAGATGAGACGTGGTGATGAAGTTTCTTCCAAAGACAAAATTTGGCGAAAACTTCTTGTCAAAAAAAGTCCTTTTGCCGACCCTATTACACATTGCGAAGTCTTCTAACATTTATTTACTACTAACATTTACTTCTAACACTTCTAACAATACTTATAACATTTATTCACCCAGTTCGATATTACTCTACTGGCGGAAACCTTCCATAAATGGAAGAAGAAAAATAATACGTTCAAGGTATTATAGGACTCTCTCAGAAATAAGGTTTGTTTGAAAGTTGCTCTCAAAGAGAAAGAATATTTGAAGTGTCATTGAAATATATAATGAAACCATGTAGCACATTTAATGTACTACCAGCATAACACTTCATTTAGCGATCAGATTTATCTTACTTTCTTTGCTGTTAACTTGTAGTAGACACACATTTTTGTTTCCACATGGTGTAGGAACTCCCATTGTAAATTGGAAGCGGCGCAGGATAATGCTTGTCCCCTCCTTTTATTTAATTATACGAATGCGAAACACGGGGTGATCATTCAGCAGATCCTTTGTATTAAAACAAAGAAGTAACCGCAATTAAATGATCACTACTTTAATGTACCTCACAAAGAATAACATTTTTGGAGAACATTGCAGTTTTCTTATTTTAAATAAGGTATTATTTGGGACATAAACTAGTCGAATAGTCGATGCACCTTGTGGACACGGTTGGATCCACAAAAGTTCTTTCTTCTGATGAAGACCCATCAACTTTTTTAAGTTGATAAAAACGATTTGTTTTTAAGTATCCATTTATTGGATCAAACGCCTAGTGCTACATAATTTCAGTTTATTGTTGATTGAAATCATTAAAACATAAATTTTCTTTCCAAACAGGTCATGGGAAGCAATTCTGAAAGGCAATATACAAACTGTTCCTCTGTAGTGCGTATGAAGCAGAAGGCGATATTCCTTGTGAGAGCCATCTTCAATTAACACACTTATGGTTTCCATGGATTATCTTCCAGTAACGGAAGGTGATACAATGATTTGAACTATCCGGGCTATGATAAATGTTACTTTACATTTATTCATCTTCACAGATGATGAAGTTGGTTCAAGCAATTGGAAGCAGTTTGGTCGTATGTTTCGCATTATAATTAACCGTATCGCATCAACTATATTCATTAGCGGACACCAGTTACCATGTCGACACATTGTCGTCAAAAGCAACAGTTTCAATTGTTTTGTACACTAACATTATAAAGTCTCTTTGTTTATATTACGTACGATCTGAAAACCATTGCAATGCTTTGGTGCGTTTTGCTCATAATGGCGCCACTAATTGAAATATATTTTGGAGTCACTAACATCAGTCAAGTATATAGGGTTTATTTACCACTTTTTCGTGCTTGCATTTTGCTATCTTGAATACAGTTCTAATATTCAGGGCCTACTTATTATGACAATGTTGCTTCTTTACTTCAACTTTTCTTTGAAGTGATATACTATGGCAATACGGTTTTGTTCGGAACATTAATTCATACCATAACATACTCTAACATATTCTTCAGTTATGATATATAAACAGCGTTTCAAATCATTTGCACCTAAATCTAACTGATCCTATAATATGTCCCTTTCTCTGTAAGCCGATTGCCAAATTTCACGTTGTTGGTGTGATGTTGGCAAACCCTACATGTACATATTAACTTGTTCCCCTGTAGAAAATGTCAGGTCGGATAATATCTATTGAGGAAATGATATTTAGCCAGAATAAAACATACATGATAATTTCGTCCGCAATGAAGCCATTGAATGTATAGTATCTCGCTCAAAGTTACCAAGGTGAGGGAGCTTTTGGTAGGAACCTTTCCAGTCAGGCGATAGTCAATATCTAGAAACTTTTTACTGTGAAATTACATCATCCAAAACAACAATGGGGTGTGTAGTAGGATTTGTTTAAGTGTATACTGAAAATAACTTCTGGATAATGAGGGTGTGTAGTACGATAGCTCTAAGTTTTACTGAAATTAACTTCTGAACAATGAGGTGTGTAGGTGGATATGTTTTTTTGTATAAACTGAATAATAACTTCTGGACAATGAGGATGTCCAAAACAAGCTCTACTCAGCCGTTTTATTCAAATATTAACATGTGAAGGTATTGTTATGCATAATTTTAGGTTCGACTGTCTTGGAACATTCAATTCTTTGTTCGAGAGCCGTATGACACAAAGGGTTGCAATAAAGCAACGGTGACGACACCATCATGAGGTCAAGTTAATGTCGTTTTTTGTTTAACTTACGAAAGAAACGAATCCAAACGTAGATAGTAAGTGGTGTCATAGTGCCGACAAAAATGAGCCAAATGTAGTGATTTTTAGAGAAAGGACAACATTAAACATATTCCAGACTTAGGATCTTGCGATGTCATCTCTAGAACCCTGACATGTGCTGTATGACTGATGAAATTCACTTCCGTGTGTGCATGTTGGTTCTGAGACCAACACAGGTGTATAGGGGGAGGGCACTATTTCAAAACTGATTTTGATTTATGATACAAGTGTAACGAAAATGAAATAGCATAATAGATCAAATGAGTCCAGATAATAATTAAGGAAACAGAAGAATCGTTTGTTGTTTAAGTAACAATTAGTTTGAAGGTCATCGTTTATGACAATGATAACGCTACCGGAATATGAATGTCTATACAATGATGAATAATAATAATTCAGAGAAAATGAAAAGAAGATTCTTCTAAAGAGGTTGTTCTAATTTGTTCAGTTTGATCTATTGAAAGATTTAGAGCGAACAGAAAAATAGCAAAAATACTCAATGATTGTCCGTTTAAGTGCACGAACGTTCACTGACGTTATGGCTGAAAGCCACACAACTACTGTATATAAATTAGTCATATTTGATCAACTGCTACATTATATAACTTACTTTAGAGTACACTAGGTGCAACCCCCGTATATTACAGTGCATTGTTTACTGTTTTCAGGGATTGCAACTATTGTTTACCCAATACCAATCATATTCGTTCAGCAAACTCACGGTACCACCGTATTTACTTTGCACGAAGTACAACGGGTGCATATTGTGTGCATTGTACCGCAGTTTCACGGAAGTACTATATACACTGGAAAGAAGGGAAAAACGTATGACATTCGCATTGCAAGGAGGAAATGAACAACATGACCGTCAAATACTCCAAAAACAAATCACCACGTAAGTGAATAATAGTGATTAAGGTGCCTATGAATTATGTCGATCGCAACTAATGACTTTAAAATTATATATGTTTAAGTGAGAAAAATAGGGAAATTACTTCTACTTTGCATTAAGAAACAAATAAGTCTTCATTATAGGAAACAAAATCTCGTGTGATTTGTAGTAAAAATAAACCTACAGAGATTAACAGTGCGTGTGGATGCACCTGGGTAACCCATGTCAGCATTTATATACGCAATACTTGCTTTATTATTTAAAGTTACATGACAAAACCTTGAGAGCTGAACGAACACACTCACTGGTGAGCGGAAGAATGTCCGCCGGCTGGAACAACGATGGCAAAAGTCTCAAATGTCAATCGACTTGCAGATTTACCGAACCGCTTCGGACGTGTATCATCGGAACATCGACACGGCCAAGACTGCCTTCCATCGCGGTAGGATTGAGACAGCGTCTTCCAAACAGCTTTTCAACGTCGTTGATGATTTGATTGGCGTCAAAACAGCTGTAACCGCTGTAATGCCATCTCATATTCCAATGAGCAAAGTAGCTAACGCATTTTCCGAATTCTTCGACAGTCTACCTGTTCCTGTGGCACCACATAAACCTGGCCATCCACCTCATCACCTAACAGAATTCATTCCAATTACTGACGAGTTTGTGGAGAAACTAATCCGATCTTCAACATCAAAATCTTGCAGACTCGACCCCTTACCCACCACACTTGTGAAAAACTGCAAGGTCACAGTGTCGATATTGACTAGGATCATCAACTCTTCTCTCGTGAGTGGAATTTTCCCAAGAAGTCTCAAACTCGCAGTTATACGCCCTCTGCTAAAGAAGGCAAATATGGATGAGAACGTGCTGAAGAACTATCGTCCAGTTGCAAAAATTCCATACATAGCAAAACTCATAGAACAGGCTGTGAAGAAGCAAATCGACGCGCACCTCGCCTTACATGGACTTTTGCCGAAATTTCAGTCAGCATACAGGGTGAACCACAGTACCGAGACCGCAATAATACGTGTCCATAACGACACAATGGTGGCCCTAGATAAGAAACTGGACGTGTTATTGCTACTTTTGGATTTGAGTGCCGCTTTCGAAACCATTGATCACAATATCCTGCTACATCGTCTTGAGTTCACCTTTGGTTTCACTGGTATCGTCTTGGAATGGTTCAGTTCGTACCTAAAGACAGGAAGCAGTAACAAATCAGACGAGACCACACCCATATGCGGCGTCCCGCAAGGAACAACGCTTGGACCAATACTCTTCATCCTCTACACGGCGCCACTCGAGGAGATCGTCATTCGTCACGGATTGGAACCCATGTTATTTGCAGACTACACCCAGCTATACATCGCTTTCAAACGCAAGGGCGACGCTCAATCTAGAATCGAAGCATGTATTGATGAGATAAGAGTCTGGATGACAGAGAATCTACTGGTACTAAACGACAGCAAGACTGAGGTTATTCATTTCACTTCTAAATTTAAAGCCGCTAATAAACTAGAATCGCTTCGTGTAGGATCTTCCGAAGTTTCATCGGTACCACTAGTTCGCAACTTAGGAGTATATTTCGATCAATCTGGCCTCATGGAAGAGAACATCAATCAAATATGCAAATCGGCTTATGGAAGTTTGGTCGAATTCGTCGCCTTTTAAACCGTACCCTCACAGAACGCTTAGTTCATGCTTTTATTACATCCCGTCTTGACTGTTGTAATGCTCTTCTGAACGGTCTTTCTAAAACTGCACTTCATCCTCTACAGACTATCTAAAACGCAGCCGCTCTCATGATCACTCGTTCACGACGACACGAACATGTCACTCCTGTCCTTTACGATCTACATTGGCTACCTATACACCAACGCATAACATTCAAAATTTTAATTACTGCATTTAAATGCATACACGGAATGGCAGCGTCTTACCTGTCTGAGCTGATCACACCTCGGGTACCCAAACGCGCCCTTCGCTCTAAGCCGTTCACTCTCGTTCCGCGCAACACCAATAACAAGAAGTACTATGGCCCTACAGCATTCTCGGTCGCCGCACCTGATCTTTGGAACGAGCTGCCTCCAGGAATTCGGATGATCACGAACTTCCCCTCCTTCAAGTAACACCTGAAAACGCATCTCTTTCAAGAGCACTACAAATGATGGATTCTAGGATTTTTTAGATTTTATGTTGTTCTGTCGTGTTAGTTTTGGCCCTACAGCATTCTCGGTGCCGCACCTGATCTTTGGAACGAGCTGCCTCCAGGAATTCGGATGATCACGAACTTCCCCTCCTTCAAGTAACACCTGAAAACGCATCTCTTTCAAGAGCACTACAAATGATGGATTCTAGGATTTTTTAGATTTTATGTTGTTCTGTCGTGTTAGTTTTTAGGTTCTAACTTCTTTTGGAATTTTTTAATTTTTAGCATTCAAATTGTAGATTTTGTAGTCATTCTGTTTTATCGCTTTACGCTTCACCAGTGCTTTTATTAGTTTTTCGATCTCATATTCCTGTTTATATCTGTTTTATATTGTTCTGTCGTGTTGATTTTTAGGTTCTAACTTCACTTGGAATTATCACTTTCTAGCATTCAATTTGTAGATTTTGTAGTCAATCTGTTTTATCGCTTTTCGCTTCACTAGTACTTTTAATAGTTTTTCGATCTCATATTCCTGTATATTTCTGTAGATGTTAATATGTATTTACTGTTTTTTCTTTTTATTGTTTTATGGCATTGTATTTTCTAGATTGTTTGTAAAGCGCACAGATGCATCGCGCGTAGTGCGCTATATAAAATTTTATTTACATTACATTACAGAGCTAGTAATAATATAATAAGTCAACTCGTAGAGCAATTCACATCATCATACTTCTTACAGCGATAGTGAGTGGTGCTGTGAGATATGCACACATATATAAGTAGACAAACTGTAAGGTGAAATATGGTATGACAAATGTACTTATATTTAAAATGAATTTTTATATAAATAAATACTATAAATATACAACATCATTACTCTTCTTAGCTGGCCATGTAACAGGTATTTATCAGGGACCAAACTACCATTATTGCTTGGCAATATCCAATAAAAAAATTGATATATCATTAAATTGATTTTTTTTTTTAAGAAAAGCCTAAACATGAAGATACTTCTAAGATTGGCATTGGTCCCTTCATCTACAAGCACAAAATATTAACTAACTGAGTTGACACCCACCTTCCAAAAATGGACATAAACCCTATAAACTTATATATAGGTAATCAATTATTCCTTGTTGTGCATTAGCCTCACCTTGCCCCCTTCTAAAGTTCGCTAGAAATTGGCTTAAGCCAGGTCAATACCTGCGTATTGCTACGTTCATTATGTCGCTTAGGCACTACACATTTTGGTAATCCTTGTGTTAAATTGTTAATTTTCGTCCTGTAACCTAACCGCCGTTAATAGTCAAACCACAATTGGTTATCATTGTTTATACAATGACATGATAAATAAGAACAACTAACAAGTGAATATGTGATATATTACGTACTTATGAATGTGATGTGAATACATTTTCGGCAGAATTCACGTAAGTTTGAGGATATTCCTTTTTTTGGCCAGAGACACTTTTGTTTTGTGTGAGGGGAAGGGGGTGTGAAATTTCAAACCATACCGTCCGGATTTCTACAGAAATAGCACATTGAACCATGTAACTAAAAAACGACGCACACTACGCACTTTTGTAGCAAAAGAAACTCCTAAACGGCTTAGTAAATTGTCTTCAAACTTGGCGAGGTACCCCAGTGTAAACCATCGTGTCTCACAGACCGCCGGAAGCTCAATTTGAGAGGTCAAATTAAGTGGAAATCGATTTTTGCTGTAACTCAAAGTGGAAACATTTAATTGACATGGAACCTTCACAGGTAACACGGCAATGTCAAGTGTACAGGCGATTTACAACTGAGCATAACAGAACGAGTGATTAAATGATGAGCGAGAAGTATTCAGAGTGTAGTAACTTGTATTTGTATATTTGCAACTTTAAATACCATTTACGCGATAAGAAACAGGTCAATTTAACAGTCAAGGAAAACAAACTCAATATTATAATTGGACATGCATATATATAATATATGTGATTGTCATTTTTGTTGGCATAATGCAACTGCCATATTTAATTACATATTTGTCGTTGTAAATTACTGAATGGTAATTACTGAGGATACAATATGGCGCCGGTCAATGGTGAAGTGTTCGCTCGAGCTCCGAGAATTCTAATGATTTTTCTCCTTCTACTAACATCTGTGAACTGTTTATTGTTACGATACTCAAGGGAGGAACTGCTTCTACTTAGACCTAATGTTCAAGGTAATTTCAACCGTTTGGAGCCTGATATTTTTGCTGACTTAACAAATGGAGGGTGTGTTCGAGACCTGCCGACGGCCCAGCCTAACAAGCCTAGGCCTATACGCCGCAGAAACCGTAAGCGAGGTAAGAGAGGGGGTCTTCTAGTATGTATGTATGTATGTATATGTGATCTTCCCGCAAGCAGGAACTCGCGAAAGAAGCCATGGAGGCTTGTAGACTCGCAAGCTGACCGAAGCCAATCTCTCGGCACACATCCATTTAACGTCCATGTCGGGAAGTTGTTATTGAACAACACCCTTGCCAGACGACACACATTGCTGTCGGCGGGGAATCGAACCGGGGATCTCATGATTGGGAGACGCCGTTAAATCACGGCTAGTTAAATCACGACGCCGCTGGAACAGAACACCGGTACCTGGTATGATCTTGGCGAACGTCCGGAGCTTGTATAATAAAGCTGATGAACTTTTCTGCCGCATTCAAACGATGAGAGACTATATGTTTTGTAACGTCTTTTGTTTCACGGAAACATGGTTGACTCCCACCCACCCAGACACTATTGTACAACCACCTGGATTCTCTATTTATCGTAACGATAGGGATCAGGCCGCTACCGGGAAGTCCCAGGGAGGTGGTGTGTGTTTCATGATCAATAATCAATGGTGCACAGATGTTAAGACTATTTCGAGAGGTTGTACCATGGATCTGGAGCATTTGACTATCAAATGTCGGCCATTTTACCTACCTCGGGAATTCTCATCAGTGACTTTGACGTCTGTTTATATTCATCCAGGGGCCAATTCAACGGTGGCACTTACTGATCTCGCAAACGTCATTACAAAAGCCGAGAATTTAGATCCGGATACTCTTTCAATTGTTGCCGGGGATTTCAACAAAGCTAATTTGAGGACCGTACTCCCTAACTTTAAACAACACGTTACTTGTCCGACTCGCGGGAGGAGAACTCTGGACCATTGTTACTCCAAGGTTAAATCAGCTTACAAATCTGTCGAACGCCCCAGTCTTGGTAAATCGGATCATTCGGTAGTCCTGCTCATACCGGCCTACAAACAAGAACTCAAGCAATCTAAACCGATCGAGAAGGAGGTAATCCTTTGGCCCCAGTCTTCGGTCGATCAGTTGATTGATTGTTTTGATAGGACTGATTGGGATGTTTTCAAGAGTAACGATGATCTGGATGAATTCACTGTCGCCGTGACGGAGTATTTACGCTTTTGTCAAGAACAGTGTTTACCTACAAAAACGGTGACGTCATATCCGAACAGTAAACCATGGTTTGATAAGTCCATTCGGTCCAAGCTCGTCGCCAAGGACGCTGCTTATCGTTCTCGGAATACCGATCCGGAATCCTACCGGCAGGCCAGATCAAATTTGAAGAAAGCTATCCGGGACTCGAAGAGGGCGTACCGGGACAAGGTTGAGGAGAAGTTCGAATCGGGCGACGCTAGAGCTCTATGGTCGAACTTGAGCCTGATCACACAATACAAAGGTCCCGCGAAAACCGCTGACACCGATGATGTCACATTGCCCGACCAGCTGAATGAGTTCTATGCCAGATTTGACCGCCAGAATACCAGTGTCCCGGTACCCGCGCCATGCGACGATGTACTGCCACCATTTGAGATCGCTGAACACGATGTGAGACGAGCGTTCAAGGGTCTAAAGGAAAGGAAAGCTGCCGGCCCTGATGGTATCTCCCCAAGACTGTTGAGGCGCTGTAGTGATCCACTCGCGACTGTTTTCACTGACATCTTTAACTGGTCGTTGAGGTTGCAAAAAGTTCCTAACAGTTTGAAGGAAGCCACCATTATCCCGGTTCCTAAGAACAATTCTGCTTCCAGTCTGAAAGACTATAGACCTGTGGCACTGACTTCTGTTATTATGAAATCTTTTGAGAAACATGTATTGAAGTATTTATGCTCTAAATTGCCATCTGACCTTGACCCTTGCCAATTCGCCTATAGATCAAATAGAAGTGTGGACGATGCAATATCTATTAACATTCATGAAATTTTACAGCATCTTGAGAACAAGAATTCGTATGCTAGAGTTTTATTTGTAGATTATAGCTCGGCTTTTAATACTATTATCCCCTTTAAACTGCATTCTAAGCTCATCAATGACCTCAAGCTCCCGGTTTCTATTTGTAACTGGATTTTAGATTTTCTTGTGAATCGTCCTCAGGTTGTTAGAATTGGTAATAATGTTTCTTCCGTGTTAACATTGAGTACTGGTACACCACAGGGTTGCCCTCTCTCACCGAAACTTTATTCACTTTTTACGTATGATTGTAAGGTTTATAGCCCGAACTGTCTCGTGACCAAGTTTGCTGATGATACAACCCTCACTGGCCTCATATCGGACAATGATGAGTCGACTTACCGTGAACAGGTTGAATCCCTCATACATTGGTGTAATGAGAACAACCTACTCCTTAATGTTTCCAAGACTAAAGAGATGATTTTTGACTTTCGGAGGAAGAAGCCAGATATGCAACCACTACGTATCGGAGGAGACATCGTCGAGCAGGTGTCAAGTTTTAGATTTCTTGGTACTCATATTACCGATAATATCACATGGTCAGTAAATTGTACAGAAATCTTGAAGAAAGCTAGGCAACGTCTATATTTTTTGCGGAAGTTGAGATCGTATGGATTCAATCAATGTATACTTATTAATTTCTATCGTGCAATAGTCGAGAGTATCCTGACGTCATCGATTATTGTCTGGTTTGGCCGGGCCACGCAAGATGATATCAGCAGATTATCTGCAGTGGTCAGGTCAGCTGAAAAGATAATTGGCGTTGATCTCCCTTCCCTGGAGTCGCTCTACATAGACAGGTCTCTTCGTAGAACGCAGCTCATTTTGAGCGATTCTGATCACCCTGCCAATGCATATTTCAATTTCTTGCCATCGCACCGCAGACTCCGTACCTTTAGAGGGAACAGGCGTTTTACCGCCAGTTTCTTTCCATCTGCCGTCAAACTTTATAATAACCTGTAATTTTTTATTTGCACATATTATTCTATTATTCTATTTTACTATTTCTATTCTAAGGAGCTTGAGGAATGTTTTAATTTTCGATGTGTAATTTTATTGCTCATTGATTGAATAAAGAATCTATCTATCTATCTATCTATCTATCTACTGTGCAATTTGTATCGGCCAACTTACAAAAACAATTAGATGTAGTCGGTTTGAAATTCTTGATATATTGCTAGTACGGTGATGTGTTCTCTACTTGCCCGATTAGCAGGTAGTCTTGAAACTCGAACTTCAAATTATTTTGCTAAACTCAGTATCATAAGATCAAGGTCCACACACGGATGTATAGAATATTTTCATATATCTTATTATAAGATTCGTGTTACATTCAAACATTTTAGAGAGTTTTTGTTTTCAAATGTATTGCTGCAAATCATCTGAATGCCTTTGAATTGATTAATATGATTAAATCACTGAGCTATACAAACCAGGAACAAGTCACATATATCTACACAATATAACTATAACTCTTTGCATACGAATGCTCTTGTCATATCTGATTATTTATATTTCTCTAAGAAAGTTACAATTCCAAACTGCCTGTAAAATTATTTCTGAGAGAAATGACACCGATTCCAAAATGATTGTCATAATGTTATTGCAACTAGGTATAACCCTTTTCTATATGTTTCGTTATTTATTCAATATGTACTTTCCTCTAACACCACATTACTTTGAGAGATTATTGAAAAGATTATTATACGGATAAGTGTGGTGAAACATATACACTTTTATAAAGGAATTATGTACACTTTAAATATGAAGAATTTTGAAACTCAATAAACAACTCTAAGGTATAATGCGTCGATTGATTGTTGTGCGTTTCTAGTCAACAAACTCTGCTCTAGCTAAACTAGTATAATTTCAGTTCAGACACGACACAACTGGCTCAAATTCGTTTAGTTTCGTAATTCTTTAATACAAAATTCGCTGCGCAAATTTATTCCTAAATTCGTTTATGTTCTTATAAACTAAATAAGTAGAAGGTAACTGTGTAGTATTTCAATCTGTTACACAATATCCCAATCGATTTGTGTGGCATACTACATTTTTCTTTCCTCATTATTTGATAGAGGTACAAGTATAAAAAAAAAAATGTTACAGGTTAATATACTTCCATAATGCTTTCCTATAGCTACAGATATATGCATGCTAGTCGATATAACGATAATTTTAAACAAAAGTTTGTGTGATTATTAATTTGTTTTTCTGAAATTACAATTGCAAATAACAGATACAAAGATGAAATTAAATGGCACAGTATTTTTTTCCAGCCCTCTGATGCTAAATTACAGGTACAAAGAGGTATAAATCTCAATCCCCCTTCTCAAAGTAAAGTTATGGTCTTACATCGACTAAAGATGCATAGTAAATTTTACTTTCAACGATCTCTTACTCAACAATGCAATCATAAAAATTTAGTTTTATTTTCAACTGAATATTATCTTAGGTATAAAGCTATTTTGATTCTTCATCTCTCGTCTTCAACACTAAGGCGATATGGAGCCATTGCTGTCAGACAGTTGTCCTTTCATAGGAACATAATTGTCAGTGATACAACCAGCTGGAACCTCATATGTATCGCTATGATTGATTTCCTGAATGCAATAACCAAATAAACACAATGAAAACGTGGTATTATTTGCCATTGGTGTAAGATATATATATTTAATATTCAAAGATTCAACAAGTATTCATATCATATATTCATATGCTTGCGTGTTACCTTAATTAAAACGCTAAAATGAGGGAAAGATCACACAAGAAAGAAGGGAACATGTAATTTTACCTGACATAGAGATTGCCGAAGGGCCTTCATCGAGGGACGTTGCTCACAATCGGTCGCAAAACAGTCAAAGAGGAACTCACATCTATGGCAGGACAAAGGCAGGATAGAGTGATCATATTACTGTATTACGGTTTTTAAAGGGATGATGAACAATGCACAGTTGTATCCATAGACAGAAATAAAAACATAGGAATAGTTCAACACGTATTACATGTATCTTTTTCAGCCAAATTGCGATTTTCTTCTCGGCTTCACCACTGCATACATGTTTGAACTACTGGTTCCACACTCTGTTCACGAGATACAATAACTGGATTTGTAACATGCCTTGCAATACATGGAATGACAATTATTTCAAAGTTCAACATTTGTTTAACTATACATAGCATCTTTAATAACATTGTAAACAATTTATCCAAATTGCTTCCAGTTACCTCACAAAGTTTATATTATCCAGTTTCTTTACTTCTGAACTTGCTCCATGACCTCTAGACAATAGGAAGTCTAAAGTCTCTGTCATATTATCTGGGTGAAATAAAGGATATGGAATAGTGTACCCACTGCTTAAAAAGTGGATTTCGGTACATAACATTCGATAAACTATACTATTTTTTATTAACTTAATTGTCGAAAACAAAATACAAAAGAAATTATACTTTGAGTTAACTCTTGAAATGATTTAAAACTTGTCGATGCCTTTCAAGAATTAGTTAGAATTAATACGTGTTTCAAAACAAATAGATCGTGTGTTCATACTTGATGTCTCAGATACATATTCCAAGGAAGCAGATGAGACAGAACACGTTCAAACTGGTTTGTTACCTTAGGGAGATGTCGTTGATGAAGTTAAATCAAAACGGTGCAAGATTAAATCGTTGCTCAAAAGTGATTTAAAGCATTTCCAATTCTTTCTTAAGTTACACGAATCCTTCAAACTACCATTCTATATATGTATTTACGTACAATACAGCAGCTTAGCATTTTGTTTCTTATCTTACAATTAATGAGTATACATGTCACTTTATTAGGTAATTATATTATCTCTGCTGTCTTTATGTATAACAAGCTGCTTATCAACCAAAACGATATTACAAGAGAAAAAATTTACATTTCTGGACAAGTTGTGTGACAAGTTCCTCTTAAAAATAATATGCTTTTACAGAAATTTGCCACTGAAGTGTGACTTACAATTGTGAATTTACCTTTATACAATATTCTCCAAATCACAACAGCTGTAGCCCATACGTCACTGGTTTGATCATATTCACTTCTCTGAACAGCCTCAGGAGCAAGAAATTCCAAATTACTTTCAACCTTCAAAATAAATCCATAAAAACTGAAAGTTTAGAAAGTACAAGTACAAGTAAAACGAAGCATTTTTCTCCCTGAGATGTTAGAATCAATGTTACTTTACCTGCTTATAGTGGCTAGTGTTGCATATATCGAAAAACATTCGGGTCTAATCGGTTCTAATCGGTTTTTAATACAGCCATTGTGATCGCTTAAGACAAATTAGCTTGACGTTAACAATTCCAGATTAATATCGATAAACCATATTGTGAAAGTTGTTATCTGGAAGAAATCTATATACAAGTTGGTACATGCTGTATAACGGGCGAAAAAAAGTTACTAAAAATGTAAAATAGTAAATGCAAGAATACATATAGATTCCGTTCCGTTTTGTATTTGCTTGATGACAAAATTACTGACCTTGTTCTTGATGATCTTGACTTTGGTTGGTGCATCTTCACGTAAGCAGAAGTCGTATAGCTTGCAAATCTTCTGTCCAGTCACCAACACCTTCTTTGTCGATAAGCCAGGATGCAGAAACTTTAAAATTAAACAAATAAAAACACATTAAACAATCAAAATCAGTGAGACAGTTATTATGGACAATCAAAATCAGTGAGACAGTTATCATATAAATGGATATACGTTTTGTATAAAATCATTTGAGGTTTATTTTATCTTCTGAATGTTTGAGATAAAAAACGCAGCATTGCGTCAAAAGCCAAAGAAGAAATGCATCTCATTTTACTCGTCAATGTCAGGAATTAACATATGGAAGATGTTAAACGGATTGGCTTTCGTAACCTTATCTACTGATCCAAAGTATTGATTTAATGGATATTCTAATCATTAAGTTGGCATTTTCCCCTCAGCTGGTATTTTCTGCTGTAGCAGAGCGTACATAATATCCAACGATATTACAAAAATCTGGCAA
The DNA here is from genome assembly GCF_037975245.1 of Apostichopus japonicus. Lineage (NCBI taxonomy): Eukaryota > Metazoa > Echinodermata > Holothuroidea > Aspidochirotida > Stichopodidae > Apostichopus > Apostichopus japonicus. The sequence continues at coordinate 24,102,944 of NC_092576.1, forward strand.
ATTTTAAAATATAAGACAATTATGATGTTGAGGCAAAGCACTTTCAGCATTACAATACTATAACGTTGGTAAATCAGTTCTAACACGGCCAACTACGTTAAAAGTAATTTAACTTCGCTAAGGTCATAAATCAGACCGGTAATATATAAGATGCCTCACCCCATATGACTGAATGAACTCCATTCCTTCAAGTACGTCTGTTGCATATGAAGAAGTTTTCGTATCCAATATGAGATGATCTAGGAATTTTGATTCCCTTTCTTGTTGCCCATAACCAATGACATTTTCTAGTACTTCGCACGTAAGATGTTCGTGCACTACGTACAATGTAGCTAGTAGATGAACAAAAACAAATATGTTTAACGTATACAGATTCCTATTAATAGTAAGAACATTTATTTTCAGAAAGTAACTTTTCCACGAAGACCAGTAAATGTATCCAAAATAAAGAAAATAGCATATTACCTTCTTCTATACAAATTCCTTCTATATTTGTTATGTGATTTGCATTTGGTAAATCTAAGAGACGCTTAACATATTCGTCCCAGTGAAAACCACTCTTCTTCATGATGTCTTCTGAAACGGAACGGACATGAATAAGTTTTACCAACTATTGCTGTTTCAATGTCATGACGAATAATACCGTTATATTCAATGCAAGACAGAATTGTCCGTACACATGTGCATGTGCTTTTTACGTGACCCGCCATGCGGGATACAAAACGTCGCGGCCAAACGGCACTAACGAACCATCCCATTCTGACAAACGAAACTCAGGTCAAGCGAGCCAACAAAATACATGCGCCCACCGACCTGCAGAAACAAAACGCCCAACCAGACATCTCAAACAATAAAAAAAAAAAAAAAACACAAAAGGACGACCAGCACGCAGCGAAACGAAACACCCCTCCCCAGCACACCACCGTCCAAAAAAGGCAGCACCAGATAAACGGCAAAAATCGCCTTCAATCTGAAAGCGAATGTCAGACTTCACCGCATCCAGGACTGCCTGCTAACCCGCAAATTTCCCCCTAAAAACAACATCACAACTATTCCTCCAAACAAGTTTTCTAAAAACAGAACAAACACAAATAATACGCTGCAACACAGCAACAGAACAAACTGGAGGATCTACCCCATATAAAACAAAACCCTGTCCTACCGACCAGGAACGGTCTCCCGTTAAACGGTCGGTGAATGCGTGTAGTTTAGTGTTCTGGAATCTCGTTTCTCAGAATTAGAATACGAGCCACACACACCCTCAGTTGATATGTATTTCACTGAATTAACTCCTGGCCCTGGCGTAGCACGATCCATTTTAATTAGAGAAGGACTCCATAATGTGTCTCAATTCTTAGTATGAATCACAAAACAAACTCATTTGTGTAAATTAGGAGAATACAACGATCGGATTTAATAAGTGATCGTTTTCCCCACACTTACGTCAGATAAATATTGCAAACAGAAGTTTATTTATCAGCCTTAAATCCAAGCACCTGTGCTTTTTTTTTTTAATTTTACCCAGGTTAGTTATCAGCCTTTAATCCAAGCACCTGTGATTTTATTAATTGTTTAATTTTTACCAGCTTTTGTTGTTTAGCTGATGCAACTCAATGAATATCATTTAAAGACTCTGAATCAGTGACATGTCTGCGTTGCATATTGCTAGACCTCTGCACACTGGAAAGATAGCCTACGTAATGCATTTAGCTAAATAACTTATAGCATAAATCATCCACGAAACAACACAGATATAGACATAACAAAACGTTCAGCCCAAACAACACGTCAACATAAACTGTAAACCAGCACCACGAAATTATGTCACAAAAATATAAGGAATCTAACTGATGCTAACATACAATCCAATTGAAATATGTGTAACCTTTTAATTGTTACGAACATCTACACGTTGCATCCGTCTGGAGTAGGTTTTTTTACCTTTCATTGTTGTGAGGACAACGCATTTTTTACTGTCTGCAGTAGAAATTGTTCCCATCCATCGATTGTAAATGCTACTCGTGTTCATGTTGAGTATAAAACAAATATCCTTCCTTGAAAACAACTTTTCGTTTGACACGTCTTCTTTCATCGTTGAATAATAGTGTTCTAAAGAAAGTAAATGATGTATTTAACGCATTTGAGTGAATGCATTAACGAAATCGAGCGTTGAATTTTATAAACACTTACCTACATAATGGTTGTCATCGGGGCATCTGTCATCATGAAATGATACACAGTTTAGTAATAATTTTTGCTGCTCCTTTCATATTTTTCCAATTGGAACGCTTCTAGAACTACAGTTGCTAAAACCTTTATACTAATATATGTTTGCAGCTCTTATCTCTGTTCCATATCAGGTGAACCTAAAAAAAAACACCTTTATTTAATGTTGGTAATAATTATATAACAGTTTTGGTAATATACTGTAACGTCACTTCCCTGTCTGGTATGGCAGTCTTTAAAACTGGGCTTTGTCTCGACAAAATATGAAAATACAGAAGATGTTCAAGTGTCAGTGACACAGTGGTACCGTTTATTGACCTCCTCTACAAACAATGTTCATACATTGTTGTTCCTATCGTATATGGCTCTAACAGTTATCCTTGCATTACGCAAAACGTTACTGTTAATGCAATTCCTCAACGTGTCGTCTTAACGCAGCGTACAGCACGGCGATAAACGCAACGCCTAACGCAGCGTTTTAAGCGGCGCCAAACGCAGCCCACAACAAACCATACAACGTAGCGTCACACGTAGCGTAAAACGCTTCGTACAACGCAGCGCTTAACGCAAAGTGCAACGCGGTGCTAAACGCAGCGTCTCAAATATGGAATCAGATTCAAGGCTGCAAAGTTAACCTTAACGGTGTCTGCAATGTCGTTAACCGATGTGAATACACTAAGAAACAATCGGTGGACTAAATGACAGTTATGTATCTTTCTGATAGCTGACATAGGGCTTAATCACAAATGTTGCTAATTACGGACTTGCTGAAAAATATCCAATCACAGAAGAACACTGATCTTTACTAAACTACATACAGTGTCACGCAGTTTAGAGCACTACTAAATAACGTAAATGATAACAATTGGTCAAAAACGTTACTCCTAAGTCCCTGGGCGTAATCTCCCTAGGTTCGATAGCGCAGTTTGCTAACAATTCATATGACTTACAAACGTATTAAAAATTATTCTGAGCACTTACAATATCTACAAACAGTTATACACGGTGCCGTGGTGTTAGAAAAATGCCAACTTGGATAATAGAAAATGATATGATAACATACCGTACGTAGACGTCTTGTACGATACTCTGTCGAAGATTGTAACCTTACATACTAGCCTGAACAATGGCTTAAGTTTACGCGCGCGAGAATGTACTAACACCGCCTCTGAGTTACGGTCACCAGTCTTCCGGAAGGCCAGGTACACGATTGCTTAAGTCATAATAAACAACTTAGGAGGATAACGAGGTTTTCCCGGCAAATAATTATATCCTTACTTCTTAGCTTTAAAGGTTAATACAGCGTTACGAATCGCTCTCAAACTTAAAATACTACACAAGTTCGGTTAAAATATCACATAGTATTACCATTGTCATCTACAATTGCACGCGTATACTTTGAAAGTCTCTTTTCTGGTATGTCTGGTAACTTTTTGCTGAAAAAAAAAATTGTCACACATAAGTATAGACAAGACTGATGTGGATATAGAACGCTTTATATAGCATAACTAGTGCTGCATGATGTTTTCTCATAACAAGAATAAGAATCATTATACAAAAGCGTTATCTGCTAGGGTCAATAGTAACTTTTTCAGATGTGTTTTCACGTGTATTTGTGGAATCTAAATCAAAGCTGACAATTCTCAAGCTTAAGAAATGAATTTTAATGAAAACATTCTTACGTTGGTGGTGCCGGGCCGGTACTCATTCCTAAATATAAGAGACAGATGTTTAGTATCCACAATTATGTTAGCATGATGTTCATCCAGAACCATTTAAATACCTCGTATTGCGATATGTAGCATAATGGGTAATGACACATACTAACATGTCACGTGTGATTCGCACGTGTTAATTTATGATGGTTACCATTTTAGTTCAGAAAAAAAAAAAACATTTCATTAGTTTATTTCATTTCGCGTACATAGTTACATCAGGGGCTACCATTCATAACACTGCGATTTAGTATGCCGTTGTATTATAATATTATTATAAGTCTTCAGGTTAGCTGTCATATACAAAGCAAAATCAATTGACATTTTGTTATGAAGACATTACGTCCAACGGTCTTTGCATTCATTTTACGTATGTTAATTCTCATAATGTTAACAAACTTACGTCTTTTTGCATCGCATCTTGGTTTTTCTAAACTTGTTCTATAGCATGAAATAAAAAAAAACACAATACCTGTTCATTAAGTATAATCATTTTCAATTATTAAAATAAGGTACCGAAATTATAATGAAATTCCTTCGCTGCCGCTTTCTGGGATGTATCAAGAGACACTGATCACATTGTATGCGAAGTACTGTGGCTTCTGGTTAGCGCTTCCAGTAAAGACATCTATTTAGGGATCTCCACCAACTAAGGGATGGATTATCTAGGTAGTAGAAGGCTGGGGTTGAAACCGATAGATAACTAACTCGAATATCGTTCCAGCTATACAATTTCCTTTCTCGTTTCCATAAGATAAGAGTAGTCAGTTAATACGTGGCGATTCTCTCCCTAGTCCGTATGGTATTAAGTTCATACCTATAGCTCATATAGTCAACATCGCTATTATAGACGTGAATTGAACTGTACTTACGATTCGGAAAAGTCTGTGGGGAGAAACATACGAAAACATGATTTGTTTTCATCCGGATGATTTCGAGATCACTGTATTATCAGTTAATCAAACGCTACGGTACAAATGGAATATACTTACCAAGCGTGAAAGGATCGTCTTTTTCCACCGCAGTTGAAATTGAATGCGCCCGTCGTAAGTTAACGTTGTTCCTATGTCAAGAAAGGGCAAGAATTGTGTTTGCAAATATACCTGAACGTTCTGAGGGGATGGATGGTGTGGCAACTTCTAAGCACAACAGCCGATACCCACGATTAACAATACATTCTGTCAAATTTATAATTTCTGAAGCCACAGTAATATGTATGTAAGATAAGTTATTGACATAATATTGATGATCCAACGACACAATGGGAGCGCAGATATAAGTGAAAAATTACATGGTGGAGTTCTTTGAAATAATATATGGTTTCAACACTTACGCTGAACAAACTTATTATGATGAATAATTGAATCTTATGAGGTAACATATGATGAGGATATCCATTATGGTAGAGGGAATACATGTAGACTAGAAGACCAGACAATTGTGTCTATGACTAACTTTCTAATAAAGAAAAAAATGAAAGATACTTGTTGATCAACATATGATAAAAATACAATGATGAGTCAGCCAGGTTTTAAAAAAATGTTAGTGAAACATTAATGGAGTCAACAATCATATTGTCATATATCTCGTTAGTTGCATTAGCTTGACATTCTTTGGTGTTCCTTTGATAGTTATACAGTTGAATACATCAATGATATCCACCAAATTGACGTAATATGAGAGCAATTGCTTGGAGAACAACTTTAACAACAGTCATAAAATAAATGTTCATATTGTCATACCGAGGTAAAAAATAGGCTAGTTGTTTCAATTGCATGTAAAAACGTTTGTGGTTGACTCTGTAATTCGCGGTTTTAACTTTGATTATTAATTTGAAGATTAAGCACGTCAACTAAATGTAATCTGATTCTAACTTACCGTCGAAGACATCTGGCAACAAATCCTGTGAACAGGAGAATTCCATTCAATTGTATGTTAACAACTGACATTACCACAGTGTTAAATGTATCGGCTTAGTTATTACATACCTTTTTGATTTATTAATTTTTACTTTATGACTAAGTGTATATTTTGATAATAAATCCAAGATCCCATCAGACTGGGTTCAGCAGCTGAATGGTTTGAAAACTTTAAAATCATATTGATATGTATTTTAATTGGTAGATAGAATTTATACTTTTATGTGCTTATGAAGGGACTTCAGTGCTTTTTTTTTAAAACTCACCTTTACCGCAGATAAATATGCATATGAAAAAGAACCCAAGCAGTACGACCGAAGCTAAAACAACGAGTATCAACAATTTTCCAATATAACGACGCTGCATGATTTCGTCTTGTTCTGTGTTTTAAAAGAGATAAATAAACAAGAAAGAAAATTAAACGTAATGAAGCAAAATCAAACAACAATCAATAATATAAATATTCGAAATATATTAAAGAAAATGGTAGGCTCACCAACACTGTGGAAAGTGATATTTGTTGTAAGCATTCCGATTGGGAGGCCTTTACAGACACATGAAATAATTCCAACTTTCGAGCTTGGAATCAGTCGTAAAGAAGATTCGGAATCATAGTTGCCGTTACTTCGTTTGGTTGAACTGTTCGTATGTATCGCTGAAGGAGAAATTGGTTTATCGTCAAGAAACCAAGTTATAACCATCGCGGGTCTGGCCTCACGAACTAGGCATTCTACTCGCATGGCTTCCTTATTGTCAACATTGACGACTGAGCTAGTTTCTCCGTTGATTGATAAAGTAATGGTTGGTAAAACTGAAAGAAGAAGAGAATGTTGAGTATGACGACGGTGTTTGGGAAACGTTAAATACTTATCTGTCTGGAATTTCGCTTCAATAAAAACTGATATGGTATAGTTTGAGTGCTTTTGAGGATTCGTGGTTGCATGACTTTTATGACTTAATACAATTTAGCATCACTATAAAACTCGCATTTTTAATGTTTAATATAGATGCTAAAATAATTAAGTGGTACAGTGCGATCACCGTCTGATATGTTACATGACTTTCTCTGGTCAACGGGCCAATTTGGCTTATGACTATTGATTGATTGATTGATTGAAATAAAACCCTTAAAATAGACAAAGCAGAGCAATAAACGAAAGGGATATACAGATATATAAACTAACCAAACGTAAGGAACGCTGCATGTACGGATTTCTCTACTTTGGTGTTATTGAGTGTACTGTGACATGTTATCGTTCCGTTGGTGTCTTCTGGTTGGTACGTTAATATGGAGAAACAATCAAATGTTCCGTTCCGTTTTTTGTTAGGAAGAATGTCTGTATTTGCAATGTCATCAATTTCACGACCATTAAAAAACCAGGTTAACTTTGATGGAGGTCGAGCACCATAGGCTGAGCATAAAACGGTTAATGTTGTTGCCATGGGAACGGTGACATCACTTCCTTTGTTGTTTATGCTGATAACCATCGTCGGGATAACTATGGAGGGATTAATTAAATAGTGTTAACTTTCAGGTGTTCTTCGAAAGCAACATGATTATATATATATATATATATATATATATATATATTATGCTTGAAAACTATGGATATAACCGAATCAGCTTAGAAAGAGCCCCCCCCCCCACCGTCTAAGAAACTCAAACAGACCAACGGTTTTAATTCAATTTCAATGCTAATTCATTTACAAAATGCAACATGATGCAGTTTTTGTTTACACTAGCTGGATATTATGACATAATACAGCAATTGTCACGGTAAGGCCAAAACGACACAAATAAACCTTCAACTTATTAAAATGTGTTCAGATACTTTACCAATGCCTCTCTTTACATTTCACGAACTGAAATTATTGAATTACTTACCATACGTTTTGAAGTAAATAGTGAAGAGTTCTCCGGGAAAGTCTCCTTCTTGGCTACTTAAGCAAGCTAGGGTAGCGGTTGCACTACGTGGAACAATGACAATATCGGATGATGCGTCAAAGGTATCTTTAATGCCCTGGCTTGTGTTGTAGCTTACATAGATAATTTCCCAATTTGCCTCACTGAGTCCTCTCCAAAGCAGGTTTACTTCTGGACGAGCTCCCTCGGCGAAGCAGGAGACGTTTGCTTCTTTCCCATCTGCTATAAACACAGTTGAATTGATGGCTGGTTTTCCGTTGATGGACATTTTTAAGCGGGGTCGGACTGTTCGGAAAAAGCAAAAATTAATACCCGAACCGCGCAGAATTGACCAATATGTATTCAAGAGGAAAGAAATTCCGGTGTTACTCTACAAATTTCAAATAATACACCTACATGTAAACATATCGAAAGAGATACTTTGAACAGACTTTTGAACAGACCTTTTTCTACATTATATATATATATATATATATAATGTATACTAACCTTGGATTATTACTTCGTAAGTGGCCAGTATGTATACACCTTGGCGACATACATAAACTCCTTCGTGAATTGACGAAAGTTCGTGGAATCGCAACGAGTAGTCTTCCAAGAGGGATATTGAAATTCCAATCCACTCTTCGGTTGGAATTTTGCCCAAATAGAGTGGTTCGTCATTGAAATCCCAGGCTCGATTCAGTTTGGACGTTACGGTACAATTGAGGTTCAAGACGCTGCCAATAGCGGCATATATATTTTGTGGTGGAGTAGTAGTAGAAGCAACACTAGAAATATACAGAATGGCAATGCAAAACGGAAGATAGATGGCCGTTCTGAATATAATCATTATCTTTTCAATGGTTGAACCGTGAGACGAAAATAAACCACTCCAAACCATGTTTGCAGTTGGACGGTAATTATGATTTTAAAAGATTGAAAAAATAATATTTGCTGAGTAATTCCAAGAGAATATATCCAAAAAATATTAAATACTATGAAAATATCAACCTTGAAGAAAGCAAATTTGAAACAAAATCAGTTCAAAGTTTGAAATAGTAGTGCACTGAATGGAAGAAAAGGATCGAGTTATGTTACAAGCGCAAGCGAAAGTGTTTTAAGTACAAACGATCGATCTAGTGTGGAATGAGTTACAAAGTTGCCTTTTATTACCCCAATTATTTAAAAGTGAAACAGAAATATAATTGATACTTATTCTGTAGGACCTAATAAAAGGCCGCTAATCGAAACTTCATTCCAGCGCGTAATGCTACCTGTCCTTCTAGTGTATGATTTATTACATGCATTCATCCGTAAGAGAGTATATGTGTGCCTAATTGTATAGCTGCAGTTTGTTGGCAAAGGTACAAATTTCTTTTGAATACAAACAATATATTAAAAGAACGTTCGAATAGATGCTGCGATTTTTGAACATGTGTGTGGAATGTTGGCAATGCTCCAAACATTAAACGATTTTTAACTTCCTTTTGCTAAGTTTGTAACATTCGTGTTATGTACGCTTGTTCACGTAGAGAATACCGTTAAGCACAATTGTATGAAGGACTCAACGCCGAAAATGCAATGCTTGATCGGTAAGTCAATAATCTTAGTTAAATTCAGGGAAAGACTAGGGATAGAAAAACAGTCACTCTATTACTGCATTCCGATTGTGTACAGTAATATGCAATGTGTTGGCAGCGGTCCAAGTTCCTTTCAGAAGCAAACTATCAAAAGATCATACATAATGCGATAGTACTGTAGGATTGCGCTCCTTGAACAATTGTTTGGAATGCTGGTAACGCCCCCAAACACTTCAAAATTATTATCATTGTTTGCGACTTTTCTCTTTAAGAGTACTTTAATCTTGGTGGGAGAGTCAGTAATCTTAGTTAAATTCAGTGAAAGACTAGGGACAAAAAACAGTCACTTCATTTACTTTATTCCGATCTTGTACAGTTACATGCAATGTTTTGGCAGCGATCCAAGTTCCTTTCAGAAGCAAAATATCAAAGGATCATACATAATGCGATAGGACTGTAAGATTGCGCTCTTTGAACAATTGTGTGGAATGCTGGTAACGCCCCCCCCCCCTTTGTCTTTGTTTGCGACTTTTCTCTCTACTAAGTACTTTAATCGCACTTAATTAACATATATACGTGAAGCACCGTCATCAACACTGAACAATGATATTTTGATAATCGTTTCTATTAACGGTGATTACATGAATCATTGCCACCTAGTAGGTAGAGAAATCGCTCTGCATTCACTCCCTTGAAATAAATGTGAATGTTTTAATCTCACCTGCCACAATCACTAAACATTATCGTAATTACTTGCCGCATAACGTTATCTTATTTAAACAAAAAAGAAACTGCTTCACTAGGAAGTATATAAACTAATTCATTCGCTACATGTACATAACTGTACCCGTATCACTTCAAACAACTCTTAAAAAAACAACTACATAGGTTTTTTCCGTACACTTTCTGTTAGGTATGAGATGTTGAGATCGCAGAGTTTGTGTTGCAGTAAGGAATACAATTTAAAGAAAGGCAACATTCTTGAAAGATTCAGTGCCTGGTCGATGACATGATTAATTCATTTGTATTGTCGAGTATAATAACTGAGACTAGCCTAACTCTCAGTTAGGTTTTACAAGTACCATTAGTTCAGGCATAGCATGTTGGCTATAAACAGACAAAGCCTACTATATGTGAAAACGAAATACGATTGGTATTAAACAAAAGTTATATAGAAGCATTTCAAGCTTTTACACATAGTGTAGGCTTTATTTAAAAGAGTTAAATCACGTTAAATCTAAAGTGTTAAACAGCTTCGATGTCGTTTGCATTATAACTGTACACTCTTCTGAAAAATTAAAGACTGCTACCGCTTTTCTTAGCAACACATATTTTCGTTCACTTGAACCATAAAACTGTGAACAGGACTCCCATGTTATGATACATTCAAACCAGCATGAATATCGGACCAGTTTTTTTTCATATATTGACCAACAACAAGCTATGTTATCAGTGTATATATGTATATATATATATATGCGTGTGTGTGTGTGTACTAGCATGTTTTCTTTCAAAAATATCCGTTGTCTGTCTGCTTCATATGAAGGTGACTTCTCTTCAGACTTCTTGTCAATAGGTCCAAAGGTATATGTTCATTACTCTATCTATTGTAAAGTAAACATGACCAAGTCAATATGATACGATAAAATTAGTGAACCTTTTAGTGCTGTTCAAAAAGTAGGGGAATAAACAACAGCGTTTATTACATATCACATTTTTCCTTGCCACAGAAAGGTTCTAATGTGTTGGAAAGTTGCTGGAATGAAGCTTGCATGGTATGGCATACTTTTCATTTCATTTTCTTTGTAACCGCATTATAAGACAGATAAGTTTATATCAATGCAATTAAGATAAACAAAAAGATACACATAACATAGATCGAAATTTTTGTCACGAATTTTCAGAATTTTATGTAGTGAATGATAGACAGATTCATTTGCAACAACAATATTGTATACAATTGTCGTGCTTCGTATTAATAGTTTGTCTTGATATTATTTCAGCTACTTTCAGACGTTCAATGTATTATTTAACTGTAATACTATTTTCAGATCTCTGGGCACACGCTATGAAGCATACAATATCCGCCATTGTCCTAATTGTGTATCAACTGAGTATTGCTGCTTTGTTTGACGTCGGTGAGTGTATTACACTTTATTGTATTGTAATTTCTTTCCTTCCACCATTAAGCAAAACATTGGTGTTTCAAATTGTAATGAAAAAAAAAAAGAAAAGCATTATAATATATGCTTCAAAGTTAGCCCTGTAACCCAACATCGAACATTTCGGACAACACTTGCATGACTTTATATAACAGCTTTAAATCTACTAATATCCCATAAGAAGCTGCATACTACTCAGTTATCTTTGAGGTAAATGCTTACTTGAGCCATGAATGCTATAGATAACTACGCACTCAAATATCAAAAAGTATTTAAACTTAAGACGACTCATCAAGTGACGGAAATTATTGTCACTAATATAATTAACCGTACTTAAAGATCGCGTTCATCCAGTACGGTATAAGCATTTGCTTGTTGTTCATATGTTCATACTTTTATTGCTTTAGCATTTTGTATCGATGTGGAATTACCGACTTGATATAAGCTCACTAATCTGTACTAATTTATATCTCCCAATGAAATAAAGATCCACTCATTTAGATATCCTTTCGAATGTTCTGTAATAGACCAACCGTGTGCAACTCCACAATACCTGACCTTAGGCAGTCCTGGTCGCATAGACTGTGATTTTGGAGAATCATTTTACGGAGCGTTCTGGTACAACTCTTCAAACTACGAAGAAACTCTACCAGTATTGTACTATAAAGATAGAAAACCCAGTGGCATAGGATATGCCTCCGGGGAATTCAACATCTCTTCTAATGGTTCGCTTATTATCAACCAAGTCTCCCTTGGACATGATCATGAGTTCACAGTTGTCGCTTTCCAAACAAAGCTAGAGACTAAGACGATACCTCATTTTGTTAAAGTTGTCATCACAGGTAGGTGAAGTCAGTATGTCATTTTTGTTACGACTTATATATTGTGTGGTGCAGTTATCATCACCATTGTACTACATAACACATTTAGTATTATGTTGATCCTTTCCCTTCATGTCTGCGTTTAAGTGAAAGCCTTGTGCAACAATTTATAAGGTATATCCTAATACAAACCCGTAAAACAACGAGGCCTTATTATTTATTTCAAGTGAGACCAAGCCAGGAACATCCGCTCTTTACTACCTGTGACAGCAACAGATTTTGCTTCAGGGAACTCGGCCATCCAACTGAGCTGAGCTGCTACATCCAAGGCTCTAGACCACCTGTGAACTTGACTCTATCGAAAATTACACTAAAAGGTCCTGCTCCGATAGAGACTACAGAAACATATACACGGCACATTACATTATATACTTCCGCATCAAGTATTCATTTATCAGCACAACACCCAACATTATTCCAAGCGCTTTCATGCGAGGCATCAGAGCCCCCCAAGTTATTGGTAAACAATTATTCGGTAATTCTCCTACAAAATGGTCCAATCGACATTACCCAAACACAAACATCAACACGGTTTGGAGAGCGGAGTAAAATATTGGAATTGAATTGCAATGATGGCCAGATAACTTACCTTGTTTGGAAGAAAAGTAAGCCCGATGGTTCCGTCAGCAACGTCGCTAAAGCGGTGTTTTATGGGGATGGATTTGTTGATACTTTGTCCAGCAAATTCAACGTTGTAAACGGAGGCAGAGAATTACTTATAAGCAATCTTGCAGTAGAGGATGAAGGAACATACGTCTGTGTATTTGGTGACGGTGAAATGGAGGGTATGAGGGTAATTGAAGTCAAGGTGTATGGTAAGTATTCGCTTATCACATATTTGCTTTGTCACTGTGTGTATAATTACAAGCTTTAATGCCATTTGACTGCAGACCATTACAATTCCATGTGTGATGTTAAGGACCAATTTTGGTGCAGTATCATTTTTGGATTGAACTATAGTTTGAACAAGTTTGAACATAGCTTTTCAGTTCTTTAAAATAATTTCTCTCGATTGAATTGTTCAAGCAACATCATGCTTTTTTAAAATAAAAGAAACCCTACTTTGAAATTAGTCTCTTAATTTAAAAGATAGAGCCATACATTAAATGGTAATTTAGAGAAAAAAAAAATATGTAGTGTGGATCCCGTCACATTTACTCGTGTTTCTGTTAACCCGTGAACAAATTTTATCTCGTTATTTCATGTGCTTTGATATTCGAAATTTTCGTTAATACTACTTTTACTATGAGATAAACACTGTAAAATGTTCCAAGTGTTTATTTTTTCTTTCTACGTGACTCAACCTAACATCGTGAAGTCCAGCAAATGTCAGTTATTTATGTAACAATACGTTGTGAGAAATAAAGGGGATTTGTACGTTTAATACCTTTCGTGTTAGAGTTTAATTTATTTCGAAGATAAACATTTTGTTTAATATCAGAATTTTCCCAACATATCACCTTTGTTTCTTAACTACCCTGGACAATGGTATTTGGTAGAACATTGATAGGAGAAAATGTGTTTACGTGTGTTATTCTCAGAAAGTGGAATCGTGTATAGGTGAATAGGAGAATAAAAAAAATAACAAATAAATTAAGTATGCATCTTTCGGTTTTACCTAAATGTGTTTTGCCTATATTAATATCATCCGTAGTCCCTCCAGATCCTCCGTATTTGAATGTAGATGGTTGTAACCCACAACAGCACTGTGTCTTAACTGCAACACGAATATCTTCACGTGAACTGAAATGCAGTCTAAATGGAATTCGTCCATCAGTGAATCTTCGTTGGAGTTTTCATGACCAAACAGAGTCAGATTTTGAAGAGTTATCTTCATCTCAGAAGCTGATTTCCCATGATGGTATTGTGTATGATGTAACTATAATAACAAAATTCAGATTTGATGCTGTAAAGCAAGAAAAAGTGACATTCGAATGCGCAGTGGTTGGGAACACGTCTATTGTGAACATCATGCCAACCTATGTTGATGTATTGATTCCATTGAGCGGTAAGTTAAATTCACTATGGTGCAATCTAGGATATTATACAATTGTTTCATAATGATAGGAACACATGTAGAGATATTTGAGGCTTACAAGGAATAGTAAAGTAGGCTTTGCGCGTGATTTGTTTCAACCATCATTTACAATAGTTGGAAGTGGTAGTAAGTTGACGCCATATTAAGTTGCTACCAGAGTTTCTTAATTATGTTATAAGATAAATAAGAAATAAAAAAACGGAAACTGTTTTGAGACATCAAATAAAGTCTATAATTCTGTTTTATTTATTCTGTGTACTTTGATAAAAACTTCGTCAAAAAAAAATCGTCAAAAGCTAATCACAAATATTGCTTTTTCTTCTCGTCTTGAGTACGATAAGACACATGTCCACAAAACTGCCAATATGCATAACTATGTAACATCTTGTTGACATTGCCAACCATATTGTATTGTCAGATAACATCTCACCCAAACGGAAGCCATGGTTGATTTAATTGAAAAATGAGATATAAAAATGATCACAAAATACAATATATTTCACAGAAGCGCCACCGACAACTGTGACTCCAAATGGCGAGCCAGATAACAAAGCGTCCTTATTGGCCGTTATTGGATCGTTATTTGCGTTAATTGTGCTGCTTGCAGTGGTGTTCCTTCTTATTGTGCGACGTAGATTTCAAACAGGTAATACTTTCAATTGGTTGTAACATATGGCAAAATCCCCATATAAATGACAAGTTTTTGTTACTCACGTGTCATATCGCCCATACATTATAAAATATATGTCTCAATCTCCTCATAATAATGGCAATTATGGAGTTTATTGATATCCAGTTTCTGCATAGAGGGATTTACAAGTACTTTTAAGAAAATAATTCAGAGGTAAACTCCCTTTTGACTGATAAGTAATTTCTTAACATTTTCTGCAAAATGTTTACTTGTTCACTTTATTCCAAAGGCTCAGTTGGAATGAAATGAACAATTTACAAATTGTTAGAGTGATCCCCCCCCCCCCCAAGAAAATAGTATGGTAGCGCGCTAGGAAAAAGCACTGTTTTTTTTTGGCAATTCACTATGCAGTCGAATATAATTTGTTGAGAGAAAAAAATGGTTCCCCTTTGTTACATAAACATACCTTTTGTAGTAAGTAGTCTATGTAGCCTTCAAACATATAACTTTTACTCAGTTGCTTACTTGCTTAACCAGAGTGATTAATAAGTTTCTGAAGTGGGGGCCAGTGGTACAAATGTATCGAAAAAAGTTTAAAAGTGCAGTCGCGAAAGATGGGGTGTCTAACTGACACTGACCGGAATTTTGACGAGTAGCGCAGGGAAGGGGGGGGGGTGATACAAGGCAGCAGTCATAATTTTCTGGCTCAAAAACTCATCCAGCTGAAATTTTAGCGACTACACCCCCCCCCCCCCCAATCATCAATTCTTAGCTACGTCCCTGATTACATGAGATACATAAACGTTAATTATGTGGTGGTAGTTGTTCTTTGGTCTCACGACATAAACCTTTAATTTCTATAATGCAGATGGTGTTGACGTTGGATCAACTCCGGCGGCTAATGAGGTAGGTACAATACATATTTATGAATGTATCACTTGGGAAAATTAAATCCAGAAGTGTACATATCGTGATCAAAGTAATTGCTTTCAAATAAGAATAGACCTCCTTTTCCTTGAAGGGTGACCTTTCAGTGATTCAAAAGTTGTTGAACAACTCAGTCGTATGTATTTTCTTTTGTGAATGTTAATTGTGTCCATCTTAAAAATATATGTTCTACAATATAAAAAATATGTAGCTATATACATTAACGCAAGCTACTGATATATAATGTACTGACAATGGGTATTTTGAGAAAAATATGTTTGGCTGGTACAGAAAAAAGTTAAAGTGACTATTTAATTATCTCCCAGAGTATCAGTTTAGTGGTTTATTCATTAACTTATTTACTGAACTAAATTGCTTGATAAATAAATACTTACAGCTACAATGTTTTATTCATATTATTAGGACGTACCCCTACTGAGCCAGTCTGGTGAGTAGAACTAATTCTATTACAATTGTAATTTGTTTTAAAAACCAGAATATGGTTGAACATTTTATTTTAATGAAACACTACTGCGAGAAATGTGTACACAGTATCATCATACCAGTTTCTAAGACACTCAACTAGTTTTCTTTATTGTAGAACGTAGTTTCAAGAAACAGCTGGTATCGTATTACAGAGAAGCATGTGAAGGCATCAAACGACTACCAGGGTGCGTAAATGTGAAGGTTGACGAAATTTTTGTGGAAGGTGATCTGGAAATTTTAAAATCGAACATGAATAAGCAGAACTATTGGGAGAAACTGGATTCCTACCATGAGATACTTAACGAACACAATCGTATAATACTAGAAGGTGGTACAGGTTACGGGAAGTCAATCCTTTGCCTCAAGATGGCTCATGATTGGTATACACGCAACCAAGCTTCACCGTTGAAAAATGTTGACCTTTTCATTCTTCTTCACATGCGGCATTTTCAAAAGAACACATCTCTCTATCAAGCAATTAAGCAGTATCTCTTACCAAAAGATTCACATTTTACTATCGAAGATATAAAAAACATGCTTAACCAGGCTAATTCAGCATTAATTGTTTTGGATGGTTTTAACCGATTTCCACACAGTCATGAATATGGACAAACACACTTTAAAGAAATTATGATGAAACAAGTACTTCGAACTTGTACCGTTCTCCTTGTTACTACACCGGCCATCTTGCCAAATCCATTGCCCAACCTAACCACGCGATTAAGATTGGTTGGTTTTGACGAGATAGCACAACATAAATATATCTCGAAGGTGGTTACAAAGAGAGACAGCCATGAGGGGAAACGAATTAGCAATTTATTTAACAATATTCCAGGAATCTTTGCATTTTGTCAGATTCCTTTATTTTTTACTTTACTGGCTCACTTAGCCTACGAGAAAAAGCTCTCGAAAGAATTATCCGCGGAGACCATAACGGATTGTTTTAAAGGCATTATCAATGCTTTGTCCGATGACAATTTGCAATATACTCCTACAGCTGCTGAAGAGCAAATTCTTCATCGTGAAGCATTCAAAGCACTCAGAGATACTAACAAAGGTTTGATTTGGGACGAGGAAACTCTGAAGAATCTCTTGGGAGGTCAACTTTATCATAAGTACAGGAACATTGGCATCTTAGTCGAAGATGAAGTCTATGAACACCAAAAATATGTTAAGAAAGTAACTTTTTATCACAATGTGTTTTGTGAATGGTTTGCGGCACTGTATCTCGCTGATCCTAACGGTTCGTCCGATCCTGAAACAAATTTGTCAAAGATACTTAATGGCATCCATCCTATCAATTATCAATATGTATATCGCTTTGCCAGTGGCTTAAATGGAGACGTAGCCGAGGAGATTATTAATCACTTGAAGAATGTTAAAGATGGCGAGGCATTTGCTACTATGTGTATTTTGGAACAAAAAGGTGGCGTAGCAGGCATACAGGATGCTGTTCGAGATATTTGTGCGGTGCCAGTTAATATTTCTAACAAACACACTCGGTTACTGCAAAGATCTAACACTCAATTGCTTGTCCTTGCATCTGAAAACAAGGTAAGTAATCTCCGTTTCTGCTACATATATTGATTAATATAAAGACACCAGTAACGCTACTAACAGAAGGTTATCAACCAAAACTAATTAAGCATTGCTCATGATGGTTGCTGGTTAAGATTAAGTTTGTTTTTCGTTATTGTCGCTACATTAAAGACCAACTATGGAGACTTTTCGATGAACATAAAATCCCACCATTTTGCATATATGTAATCCATAACTCACTTCAGTTACATTGCTGTAATTAACTTTACCAATTTCGGACGTTAACTACGTGAAAAATGGGGAGAAAAGTCAGCTTTTCGGGAAACCTGTTTCAGACATTCCTAAGACATCCTGTGACCATGTGACGTCAACGTTGGTATAAAGCACTCACAAGAATACTTTTTGTGTGTAAAGTTGTTCACTTGAGCTGCAAAAAACATCAACAATATTACTCCTTTTTCGAAATGCCACAATTCTGTGTCACTGGAAGTTGGAGTTATACCTCAGCCAACAAATGTATCAGCTTTTTTAGCTTTCCGAGTAGAAGAACCGACGTAAAACGCCGTACACTCTGGATCAATTTTGTTAGATCCACGCGGAAAGATTTTTCAGCACCCGGAGTATCTAATGCCCATGAGTTCACATGCATGACCCTGCCTCTGTGTATGCTCCAAATGTCTCATTCTGAGAAACTTATATAATATCGACAGCTGTGGCGGACATAGCTAATGCGAAATTGACCCTTTCAAGTCGCCTCGTAAACACGCCCTGGTCGTTCTTACATGTAACATTATATCACGCATTTGCAGACCATGTATATAGACCGTGCCTATAGGGTAGCATTGTTAGTACCTGTAGTGAGTTACAACTTTCACCGGGTATGTAAATAATCATGTTAGGATTTCATCGCATTTATCCATGTCATTTGTCGTATTCCAGAGTTCGTGATACATGTGTTATATTGTCCGTTTTGTTTGTTCCGGCATCTGCATGGTCCAAGGAGTGGAATAAAACGATCGGACGTTTTATTTCATCAGTGACTGTCTTGTGATTGTGGGATGTTACTGGTGAAGGTCTGTTTCAACTAGACCTAACTCTATGGAATTACACAAAGTCACGGTAGTATTTCGCCCAGGATTGAACGAGAAGCGTGGATTTGGATATTCACTGCTAAATTTGGTTTATTGACAGGATACTTTTTCTGTGTTTATACTTTGGCATATTAAAACGAGTAAGTACTATGTCCAGCTGAAGCTTAGTCATGTATATATATATATATATATATATATATATATATATATATATATATATATATATTTACACATGTTGATTATGGGTATGTAATCTCCCAAATAAATGGACCCCCCCAAAAAAAAATGTCTCCATAGTTGGTCTTTAAGCTACGCTAGCTGAGCTTTGGTACTGCAATTTTGTATAACTTCATATCTGTCGTCCAATATAATACTTTACTGTTGCAATTACTCAACTATGTGGAGTTGCATACCAAAGCAAATGTTTACTTTTCAAATTCAACTTCCTTTATATACCAATTATATATACTAGATAAGGTGAAAGCCGACTGAATTCAAAGTCTCATGGGATGGCTACTATTTCAATTACTTTAATCAGAACCTTCGCGGTATGTTTCTTGCAACTTTAGTAACTACATCCAATGCAAGTCAATAATAAAGTACTGCAAGCTCGTAACCCTAATACAGAGCTAACAAAATTCACAACTTTATCTACTTTGATACAGATTCCCATCGAGATAGTTTGGCTGAATGACACCAATGCGTACTTTAATAGAGCAACCAAGTCTCTTGTATTTACATCGGGAATAAAATTACCGAAGTTGGAAACGATGATTCTCTTGTCCATTGCTGAAAGCGGCAAGGAGTTTTCTCCTCAACAATTTGCAGGCATTTTGGATTATGCCGATGTCTGTACAGGACTGAAAGGCTTGAGGTAAGAAATTTGGTTAATGCTGATTTACCACTGTATTGAGTCACATAAATGTAAATCATAAGGTTAGCTTTGTGTCACCTTGCTCTGTACCGTACTTGTTTAATACCATTCTCGTTGATGATGCCAATCATGAGTAAACAAAATCGAATGATCCATTGATAGCTTAATAATAATATCAAAGGATTGCTGGCAATAAAAGTGACTTCTTCAGTTCTGTTACTTTTGTGTTTTTAATGAACTCAAACATTATAGGTAAGCAGCGTGTATCACAATTTGTTCTTCCAGGTTTCGTGGTTGCATTTTACCATTGCGAATTGAAAAGAAATGCTTGAAAATCCTTCGAGACAGATCCATTTCGGGTAATTCAACTCAAACATTTATCTCGTCAACATAATTAACTTTACAGCAAAGGGTATGCTCGTTGTCAAAGTATGAGGTTACCATGACAACAGCTATTCTCGTTTATGTTATCAATATAACTACATGTAAGCGTTTATCAATAATTAATTGTGAAAGCTGTTGATAATAAGCGATAATTGTATAAATATAAATGATTACATCAAATATATGACCTTATACGATTAAATTAATGAAGCAACCATTTACAATTTCATTTTTTAATCATATTCGGTGTATCCAATTATCTTTTAATTCTGCCTCAGTTGAGTGGGTGCTTCCAGTAGCAGATAAGACTCTGTACGTTCTAAATCCTAATCGAGGCACATGGGAGGTAAGTTACATACCTTCGTCGATACATAACTGCTTACTATTTCATATGGTTTACATTATTGATTAGCCTTCATCACCAGCCCTTTTCAACTATGAGAAACATTAAGATCAGTTTTAACACATTTATTAAAATGTTATGCCAATCGTGTATCACTGTACCCTGTGAACGTAGGTATACAAAATAAACTGCAATACTTTTCTCTTTCATTACTAAATCACGGCAATATTTTTTATTCAACTCATATGAAATGGTGAGCATAAGTTCTTATGTAATTTTTTTTTATTAATATTTCTACAGGCTAACGGCGATAAACTATCAGACGGATTGTATAAATTAGCGGTAAGGTCTTTATGAAATTAATTAAGAGTAATCAGCGGCAATATATACGTACTTTATGGTCTTTACAATGAAATTAAGTTACTTTTATCTAATATTTTTGAAAATATTGCCTGTATGAAAGTGATCATAAAACAAGAGTTCTTTGCTAAAACAAACAAACGTATTAATTTCTTAAGACATTTTGCGATCAAATGCATATCATTCCATATTTCATTTTCCATTTTAGAAAAAGTGCATTTGCGAAAAGTGAAATGGGGACAAGGTATGTACACATATACAAAATTTCTAAGTTCTAATCATGTAATATCATTTACTACTAGACCTGATACTTGCAAAAGTATAAACATTGCGTAGTCACCATTATATTTTTGATGTGATAATTTTAAATCTGTTGTAAGCAGCGTTTAAATTCTCTACTAGTATATACCCAATGCGAAAAAGTTAGTCGCACGAATACCATTTATCAGACGGATAAATTTATTATTCAATACAGTAACTAATGATGTAATTGATCTGATGTTTCAGTAATTAAAATATAATTATTTTATTTCTTGCAGTAGTCGAAGATTGGTGTGTAGACGCATATCAAAAGGCAGTTTCAAATTCCTGGAAAACAAAGTTTTAAACTTAAAAAATTTAAACGAGTTATGGTCTTTGAATGTATACATATATATATATATATATATATATATATATATATATATATATATATATATATATATATATATATATATATATATATATATATATATATATATATATATATATATATATATATATATACCACCTATATTTGACCTAGTGTTCGTACATAAACACTTTATTGATATGTGTTACTAACGTCTGTCTTACAGACTGTGCGATCTCCCTAATACTACCTCAAGGCTGACAATTTGGTTCAGTTCAAGGTACACACGCTAACAAAGTGTGTATACATATTCATACACAACGGTGCAATTGAAATATGAAAGAGTCAACTGACATGATAGTTCAAACATAATAAAAACTGATAAAGAACATAATAAACACAAGTTTTAACAAGTATCTATAAAGGGGCAATCCAAATTACCCAATTGAAGTTTAAGTCGTTGACATGGTTTCGTTTCTTTCAATGTAGACGATTGTATTGAAGTGGTTTGGGCTGTACGCCAACAAAAAATGTAATATTAATATTAAGTAAGTAAAATAATTATTAATTATTTAATTAGTTAATTAAAAATAGTTAATAATAAGTATGTTATTAAATTAACTTATTACTTCCAAATTTTATTCAAAATAGATATCTTCAATGTGTGATAATTATGTGAGGTTAAATAGTGTAGTCCATAACTTGAACATTAAATTGTGAAACTTGCGTAGAGAGAAGGTTGGATCTGACTGCTTGAGTAGGTATCTTTCACTGGTGTAACACCTGTCAATGACTAGTAAAAATGTGAGAGAAAGTACATCAATTCAATTTGCTAAACTCTAGTTAAAATTAATAATTAAAGTTTTAATTTTCAAACATCGAGTCTGAGTTACTCTTACTGACCCGTTATTACCTTTTTTGTATTCCATTTTATTTATTATAGTTTTCGTCCTTATGAGTTACTTTTAAGCTTAATTCGTTGTAACAAAAATAGGCATGGTGAATAACTACATTCATACATCATTCGTAGAGACCGTCACTTTATTGATGAATTTGTAATGAATTTGTATGAAAGCGATACTTATCTTGCAGTAATTTCTTTTGAATCAGTTGTGATTGAATGGATATACACTGGTGAATAGCAGTTCAGTGACTCCGAAAACACTCAAGCCTAATTTCAAAGTCCAAGCTAAGCATCTTGATTGAACTTTGGTTTATTGATCAGTGGTGAATGATATTCAATTGCTAGAGGTGCGTTTCATTTACTCCTACTGATATGATGTTTACCTTCAACGCAAAATTGCGCGTGACTTGGCGTTGTGCCAGGGACAAACAATATCTTCATTTTGTATTCAAATATTAGACAACTATTCAAGCAAAACAATCATAGAAACTGAGACATTTATTCAGTATATGCGTCACAGGAATGAAGAAAAAATAGTCTCTTCATATTATCATAGTTACTCTGATGATACATAAACATAAATATGGACTGTATTTGTTTTATTCTGGATAACAGCTTCTGAGTTCATTTACTAGTTTGACTAATTAAGTAGTCTCTCTTACATTTACAGGTTTGTAAACACTACATGAGTAGACTATCATCTCTTTGTTTGAATTGAACATAATACTAATCACATATGTAAAATATAATGCTGACAGAAATTCGTTAATTATACTGTTTAATGACACATGGTGACTTGATATTTATTTCTTGTAGCTACTAACAAGCTAGTACCAGATAACATATGCTGGAACTCACTGCCAACATTACCTTTTACTAGTTATATAACATAAACTTCCTCTGGTAGGTATCAAATGACTACTACGACGATTCTGAGTACTGCAATATGTTTAAGTTTACTTCATTAGTACAGTGTATGTATTTTTGCATATGTGTCATTTTCAGACGTCATTGATCATCCGATTACACATACTTTGATTTAAACGGCAGGGTCTATGATATCATAAAAACAATACGGGTCATATTCGATTGTTTCTTTCAAAGATGAGATCATTTTCACTAAGATATTTACTACAAAGCACTAGCAAATACCTAAATACACACTTATGAGTTGATTGTAAATTTAGGCCTCAGCTACATTGTGTGGGTATTAAAGAAATAATTTCACTGTAGGTCATTATGTAAAGATTTCATTCTGGGAATTAAACAATACTTTGAGAGTATCAATTGAAAAGAACGTTACGTAAACTCACTGACGTGTTTTACTTTCGTTTAGCCTTTTGTATATAAGTGAGGCTTTGACTGGGTCCCTATCCAATAAGTTCAAGTCATAGGTCATCAGATGGGGGCTATTCTACCGTGATTAACAATTTCAGTATACAATGTTTGGACAAAATATAACGAAACAAAATCATCAACGAAGGTAAACTTTAAAAACAGTGTATGGAGGATATATTTGCATCATCCTAGTAAGCTTACTATTTGACCCGACTATGGCGTGATACGCAAAATACACCCGTTGGAAGTGTGTCAAATAGTCTCCCAATTTGGTTCGTAAATGTGGAGGAAAATGTATCGTAACTTTGCAAGAAAGGTCAAAGGTTTGAATGTTAATAATATTGCGGTGTTGCTTATATCAGTTAAAGTGTATGTTTGGTTTCTGAGGGTCCCATCTTGATAATTGAGAAGACCCCAGCTAATTTATTGAATCCTTTATTGTTATATGACCTATATTTCTATAAAAGCTGAATTTCCTGACGCAGTCCACTCATCACTGCCCGACCTGGCGTACTTCAACTGCACCAAGAGTGATTTTGCTTGTACATATATTGCCATAATCCTCATCTTAGTTTTACCAGCATACTTGAAATGTAGATGTTAATAAGTAGATAATGCATTGCAGAAGTTACAATTATATAACATCATATTGTAATAGGAAAACGCTAGAAATTCAAAGTAAAGCATGGAAATTCGTTGACTGCAATGACCTTTATAGTATACTACGAGACTAATACAGGACTAGGTCAGTATTTATATTTAATCTTGAAATAGGGTTATTTATCAAATAAATGACAAGTGCAGCGCGGCAAATTGAAGAAATATTGTGTACCGTTGCCTTCCTTTTTGTGCTTTTAACTTAACATGATCTGCACCAAAAGCGTTATGACCAAAACGTCGCTGCAACAATCATCTCCGCACCCCAAACCCCCACACCCAACCAAACGCCAAGCTCTACAGAAGTACGGACAGCCCTCTCGCCGATGAACATGTCTCGACAAATGGTGGAAATGCGCTTCAATGTTAAGCCACAAGTCACTATTCATCACTGCAATAACCAGCACCTACGGATGGACCTCCTGTAACGCCACACGCGCTCCTCGTTGTTCCTATGCTCTCCTATATATTTGCCTCAACGGTTTTTTTATACATATATTAAGACTTGACCGTTAATCTCACTTTGTTTTACTTTATTTCATGATTGTCTGGAAAGCCTTTGATTTACCAGTTGAGTGCGAAGTCTTGATATCTGGAAAAACATAAATCAATTAAAGAACAATACTACTACTACTACTAATAATAATAGAAGTCGTGCTTCCACTACTACTATTACTAATATCGTTATTATCACTTCTTATACTACCAATGCTACTACCACTAAACATATTAAAACTAATGCTACTATTTTTATTTGTACTTTGATATTACTTATTATACTGTTGATAAAAACAAAATTAGTCAATCGCATGTATCTAAGTACAATGTAGCAAATTGAAGTTTACTTATACAGTTTTTTTTACATCCTCTTTTCGCTTTGTATTTACTTCCAACGAACTAAAGGAGAAAGTATTATCTTCGTTTGCTTAGTAAAAACTTTTCAATGTTTGTTTATTGTAATCTTGAAATGAAAACAGACCGAAACAGTTTCCAGATGTTTTATGACCGAAGCTCCATCTGGTTATTCGTGAAATTGGTCTACTTTTATCGTATTACACAGATCTTCTAATAGGAATGCGATTTCTTCTAGTTCGAGCTTCAGGAGAGCCTCAACAAGAACCTATAAATTGCAGAAAAAAAAAACTTACACATAGCATTTGAAAAGTTAATACATTACTAATTTTCATATTGAAACTAAATACTCGCACTTTGATACAACAGGCTATCAAACCGTTGTGTTGTCTCTCAATTCAACTGTTTAAATTCATTCTATGTATTTGATGGCTTTCGTTTTCGAAACACAAAAAACATTTTTTTTTCTCTAGACACGTAATAGATCAATTGTTCTTAGAAATATTACAAAGCGAATGGTAATCAATGACTTTAAGTACACTAAACTTCTTTTTCAACCGCTGTAATTATATTTGCGTGTATTGCTCTTTTAGTGAAGAAGTAGGAGGTATGAATTGTATGGACGTAAGCAAGTAGAATCTTTATACGTGTACCATCAGTGTGCAAACAAATATTTGCAAGAATCATTCAAACTATCAAAGATCAAGTGATTCTAGTGCAATGTACAGTTTAAAAAAAAAATAATAATTTAACCTACTGTCACGGTTGCTTCGTTCGCCATTCTCTGATGCCATGCAGCAAGGAGTGCAATATTTTTCTCTTGAATGTCGTTGGTACGCTCTTGGATTCGACGTCTAGTATTTACAGGCACTTTTAATAGTTTTCCAAAGTCATCCCACTTTTCCTCTACGAGATGATCAGCTACATCTGTCTGTAAATCTTCGGTAACTTGTATCTGTGGGTTCGTAGAACGGTTCGTAGAAGTGCTTGCCATTTAAGAGATATATAGATCTAGTAAGAACCGTGTATTGCCTCGCTCTGGATATTTCGCAAACACTTTCATACAAACATTTTAAGAGTGAATACATATCACATTGATTTATAAATGCATATCAAACTAAATTATATATCGTCAATTAAATGGTTTGTTTTCATTTAGGCTAAAATAAACGCATACTTTAAATTGTACTGGTTTATAAACCGTTAGAACCAGACTGAAGCCTGAATAATATACTTACGTGTCCATTTATTCTCAAGTAATTTAGTGCCACCGATTTACTTTCGTCAATTGCCTGTTAAGAAAAATAGTAATGCATTAATAAACTATGCGACAGGCGAAATGAATGAATTATAACAGCTGCATATTGTTCAATTTAAGATTTATTTTACTTTATATAAAGCAACTTAACATATGAAAATTTATGACTACAGACATCTGCATGCAAAATATAGCCAAGTAATGTTTCTATCATTTCATGATACTATGCTCAGATAGTTTTGAAACTATGGTTTTGACTGTACCTGTAATTCCCTTCAAAGTAAACAAAAATTCCTACAAAAAAGGCACTTTCGATTACGTTCTAATTCCTTTTTTTACAAGCAACGCCACACAAACCACTCTTATAACATCTCAGATCGATAAATCACAAATTGAAAATAAACTTGTACTACTTTTTACTTCGTAATATATATATATATATATATATATATATATATATATATATATATTTATATATTATTAGTTTTTCTTAACAACCGAATAGTTCTATCGAACGCATAAGAATCAATGCTTACAAGTTGATACTTGATCTTACCAGGCTCCGAATGTTAATGTACCCCTCGTCTGGCACCTCGTATTCATTCGCATCTACATTCTCATTAGAATCAGAACCCTGTTGACAACCAAACAATAACAGGTACCATTTGTCCATGATACATTATACATTAAAATAGGTAGAAAACCTAATCTATATTGAGCAGTGCTGTAACTAACCTGTCTTGTAATTTGTTTGACAATTCTGATCGATTATCAATACAGTTATCAATAATTCCTATATACTTGTTCTCGTGTTGTTGCGTATGTATCTATTCCTCAAATTTAATTTCATACTTTCATTATTGGTATGGGTGTGTGTCACTTTCGAAATACCTATCATAAAGTTCTCTTCAACAGAGATATGTAATTTATTAAGATCAATGGAAAGAGTTATTCGATGAAAAAAAATCACTATACCACATCTTCATATTCTTCGTCATCAGATGGCAATTGTGTTGGTTGGCATATATCTTCTTGACCGGGCTGTGAAGACGCAAACAAAGTTATTAACAGCCTTTGTAAATTACAGACTGTAGGAATATAACAATGAATTTAGACCAACTTTTGTGGATGAGTATTCCTTGGAAAAATATATGGTATTTTGGGATAAATGGTCGATCCTTCCTCATAAGGCCGCATGTCAATATGTGTGTAGGTGAAAGCAAACCATCCTTTTTCGACAATGATTTCTTACAATAATGGACAATATCGTTCTAACTAGAGAAAGGCTACTCTGTCATTCCATGGAAACAGCTCCATGCCTGTAAGCGTATAGTAGGTGTAGCATACACGTTGTGCAAGGAGAAAACACAATTCGTGTTCTCGGTTGACTGTCATAAGAATAAAAACTTCTGGTTAAGCACTGTGATTTGCTGGAAGTGCGCATCATTCCAACTGCTGCCGCCTACGGATGCTCATGATTGACATGTGTACATGCAAAATCGATTGTGCGTATGTGTTCTGTCAAACGGACATGTTATACCCAACAGTTTCAAGACTAATTGTTAGTTACCTGACCTAGCGATACTCGATAACGTGGGTAAAGTACAATGGGCACAACTTCTTCTAAAACTTAGTCCGGCAAGGGAAACACGATGACTTTGTTGAGAGTTGAGACCCATTAACTAATTCTACGTGATCTTTGTCAAAGTTCATGGACCCAAACTACAAGCTTGTACATACCGTACAACGAGAGTAATTCACAAGGACCAAACAAATATGCTGACCTTTCAGCCACTGCAACGCCAATGTTGGAAACGAAATGTGTGGCTTACAAGCATGCGCGAATATAAAGTCGTTGGTGTCCAATGTATCAACTCAGGAAATGCAGCAGGTGTGCAAACAGCTGGTTTGACGAGTAATGTCATGAATAATGTATCTAAAGAACTCAATAACGATACATTTCTCTACTTTAGTAGAATATAAGAGGTAGTAAACATGATTATGGTATTTTCTTACTAGTGGAACGTATACGTCTGCACTTGATTGTCCAGTGGATTCGTCTGCAGTAGTAACCTGTCAAATAAAATAGAATTGCTTCACACGTTTTTATTGAAAGGATCTTTTAGTGGCTAAACATGATCAATTGGCTAAGTTGTCGCTAAATTCCGCCATCTTCAGGTTCAAACCACCTCCTCATAACATTTGATATCGTCGAATTATACTGTTAGGATGTTTATTGAAAAAATATTCAGGGCAGTAGCCTTTGTGGAATCTTTAGGAAGCATTTGTAGAACATAGAGAAACATAATGTACCGTCCGAATGTTACATTGTGCCGCTTTTTGGTTGATGTATGTATATACCAGGGCCATTTAATTCATTTTCGCCGGCGGGCTAGGGCGTAGCAAGAAAATGTTTGCCAAGCTATGCCTCACAGATTGCCAGAAATGTCACTTTTCAGGCCGTGTAAGTTGCGTCTATGCATTCTTTATTTTGAGATCTCATGTTTTAGAAATTTACAACCCCGCCTCTAAATAAGTATATTAGAAGAAAAAGAAAGAAGGGTAAATCACTTTGTACGAGAAACAAAAATCGACTTTATGTTAGGTTATAACCTATTCTTTATCCATTGCTTTTCACAGGTAATTAAGGATATAAAAAAGCTTAAGTATTTTGATGGTAGCCGTAGCATATATCAGGCGCGTATCCAGGATTTTCTAACCCGGGGGGCGCGAATTACTATCTAAGCGGAGCGCCACCATCGGTTGGCGCGCAGCGTACAAGAAAATTTCTGGTTTTGAAACCCCCCAGATCACCGGAAATGGTACTTCTCGGCCTTGAAATGACCAACCAGATGTACACTTTTGCCTGAGAACGAAGTATTTCCCAATAGTTTTTTTTTTCCATCCATAACCTTTTTGAATATTGTCACCAGTCACAAATCATGTTCGACCTCATCGCATGACCTGTGGATCATTGCTTCTGTAGGTGATTCTACGTCGCGGCCCACAATATCCGTCAGCCCCACTTTTCAAGGTTTCAAGCCCATTATTTGTTCAGAATTTGAAAATTCACATTCTCACTTCAAAAAATACCCATAATGTCGCACAAAATTTCATCTATGGACAACCAATATAGAAAAACCCCCATCAACCCCTAACAGACCGGTCCAAATTGCATAGCTCCCAACTCTTGAGAAGGCAAAAGCTGGTCCATGCCACGAATCGCCGTCCTGGGGGAGGGGTATAAGGGGAGGGGGTGTCCTCCTCCCCTTTTGAATTTTTTGTAATCCTGGTGATGCCTACATGTAAAATGGTGGCACTTAGAAAGGCTTTTGACACCCAAAATTTTCTGAGAACTATGCATTTTTGTGTGTGTAACATCAATAAATTGAATAGTAGGTGATAATTCATTCTTTCCCGTGGCATGAAAATGTTCGTTGCTCGCCCTAATGAAAAGAAATAGAGGCTAACTTGAGGTTCAAATGATGCTGTAAAGGAGGTTTTATACTCTATTATGCTAAATGCTTAAGAAATGATGGTTGCTTAGTCAAAATTTAATGCAATTTTTTTATTTTTTATGTATACTTGACAATTACAATGTGGGTTTTTCGGAAGCTTTCGCGGGTCAGCGGGTTTGGGTGTTAGAATGCAGGTCCAACCCGCGAATTGCGGGTCAGTTGGGAGCTCTGAAATTGCACGAGTAGAGGGAAGTGTGATGAAGAATGATGGTCAGAAATTTTCGAAAATTCAGACTCAGTTAATTTATTGGTGTAGAAATATTAAAACCTCTTATAACGGCTATTATAAAACTCCGAAACCGGACACTACACACATAGGCGTAAGAGGCGAGGGGTGCAGTCCCTAATTTTCCATGACTAATGTAAAATATAGTTTTGACATAATTGGACCTCCATGCTTTTTCTCCATCTGCATAAGACATTTCGTTGTTTACATTATCATCCCGACGGACCGTACGGTACACGATGGCATGTAATGTAGGCTAACAACCGCTGCTTGCTTATATGATATTGACATCAACATGTTGAACGCGCGCTTCGCGCGCGAACATTTTTGGTTATTTTTTTCGGGCAAGTCGGACAGTTTTGAGGCTGTTCATCCTGGAACGCCATTTTCATGCTCACTGATATGATGTGATATCTGCTGTTTGCTTTACAAATTCGAACACCAGGCGCGTAGCGAGGAATTTGCCAAGGGAGAGGTGATGCCTGTAGGCAAAGTATGTAAGTGTTGCGTCACCATAAGTTAGCGCGAAGCGTACAAGAAAAGTTTGGCCGAAAATCCCTCCCAGGTCGCTGGAAATGGCACTACCCAGGACCATTTGTTGGCGCAGAGCGTAAAAGCAAATTTTGCCGGAAATGCCTCCCAGATCGCTGGAAATGACACTTCCCATGCCTTGTAAGTTGCATCTGAGCACTTTCAATTTTGAAATTACTAGCAATATCATAAAAAAAAAATATGCTGAAAGGGGGGGGGGGCGGTCGCCCCCTTCCCGAAATGCGTAATGTTCCCCGACGACACGGTCGAGTTCGAGACCAGCCACAGTTGGTTTCATAACACAATTCTACAATTGTTTAAGGCATATATACACACACACGCGTTATGGTAGACCATATATAGTATATTGATCACGAGTGAGAGAGGGAAAATGGAAACGTCAAAAATTGAGTTGTCGGTGTAAGGGGTAGGGTGAGGCACACGCCTCTTCCGAAATCCTTGATCCGTCACTAGCTACCCTGTGTATATAATAGGGATCAGCGCTGTAATAATGTCACTGTTCCTCTTTCTCTTCCCGGTGTCTTGGCGTTTTTCTTATCTCCCTCCTTTTCTCCCTTTTCTCTCTTTCTTCTTTTTCTTTTCCCTTCCTTCCTCTCCTCCTTCTCCTCTTTTTTCCCCCTCTTTTTTCTTTTTTCTTCTCTTTTTTTCTCTCCTCTTTTTCTTACCCGGGGGGCGCGCGCCCCCAACGCCCCCCCTGGATACGCACCTGTATATATATATATATATGTTGAGAAGAAGCCAATCTGGGAATTAAGGTGAAGATTAATCGTCAAGTTTGTGCTATCAATCTTTGTTTTACATTTCATAAACTGGGGTGGTGGGGAGGGGCAAATTAGCTGAGTGTTTGGTCCGCGTAGGGGACTTGGGGGTTCCCTCAGTTATTAGGTTAAAAAGGCCCCGGTATATACGTAAAGTGCATATAGTGCCTCAATATACATAGTCAAAACATTAAGCCACTGATATAAGAACTACCAATGACCTAGTTGGCCTCTGTAAAACACATAGACGTAATATATATATATTTTGAACCGTAGTTTTACATAAGACTGCTACGCTTCTTTTTTGTTTTGTTTTGTTATTCTAACAAAACTCGTGCACATCTGTGGAACTGGAAATCTGAGCTGAACCTTGACCCCCCCTTTCCCTCTCTGCAGGCTACAACCCTGATATTTTTAATGTGTATGGCAACAACACAGCATATGTTGTAATTATTCAAACTTAATTATTTTCTTTTTTGTAATGCTTTAACATCAAAAGACGAAATTTGTAATTGTAATTGCAATTGCTGTTACACAAAAAAAAAAAAAAAAAAAAAATCGCAATTTTGGTACGCTCGTCAGAATTTTTTCAAAAGGTTCATGATGATTTGGTAATAACAGAAAATATGTTTTGCTGTTATTAAAGGAACATTAACTGGTTCATCTAATATGGAATTACTTTAAAAAAAAAATAAGTATGGAATTTAATTAACAAGAATTACATCCGTCCCACCACATCGCCCAACTGGATATGTCACTGTGTCTTGGCAAATCTAAACTTTCCTTTGAATTAGTCCTTTCTTAGCATATTGTAATGACACCTCCTTAGCATATTGTAATAGAACGTTTGACAATTTTTATGCTTACCAAAGAACTACCAAAGAAATATACCCAATACTACGTTTTTCTACATTAATATTACGTAAGTAGACATAGACTCTTACCAAAGGTTCATACTCTTCTTCCTCACAAGTAACGTCTTTTTCTGTTTGATCTTTGTCTTGATGAACAGTAAGTCTGTCTGCCTGTTTATAAAAATTGTTAAACTTCTAAAGATTTGACAGCTAATTCCGTGGTGAGACCAATACAAATTTACCGACAAACATCTTAGGCGAAGTCATAAGGGTAAATTAGACCAATATTATACACAAACATCATTACTTAGTTAATTCGATCGACCGCATTCCCTCTAATAAGTGATTTTTAAATCGCCCCATTTTACGTTGATTTGTAGCGTTTTATCGTTTCAAAAATCGGTTAAATGTTTGACATAACTGGATACCATTCGCATCTACTTTGTAGTGTAATTTTTTTATAAGAGAAATGAAGCAAATGGTTTAACGTCTCTTAAATGAGACACATCCGGATTTATCGAGATATTTATCGAGACATTAAGAATTAGGCAGCAACATTGAGTTTTAGTGTTTAACTGACAATGACATTTTTGTCATATTCAGACACAGACACATTCTAAACTTGTTTTTATACCTTCTTAATTTTCACCCGATACTCAAAGCTAGTACAGTCATTACATATATATATATATTACATATATTACACATTACATATATATATATATTACACATATATTACATATATTACACATATTACATAATTACATATATTACACACACACACACATATATATATATATATATATATATATATATATATATATATATATATATATATATATATATATACATACATACATATATACATATATATTTGATATAGAGTCAAATGATGCTTTACTTGGGTTTTTTTTTTGCTTCGGTAATCGATATTGCCTCACATTTGCTATGAAAAAAAAAATGGCAATGTGTTACGTGTAATACCATCAGTTTGAAGAACGGAGAATTCTGCTTTGCAAAAACGTCATCGTAAGTCTCATAGGGGGTTCTCTTTCTCTCCTTTGAAGCGCCTCCAATGCGAATGGGTTTATCATCTTGAAAGGGCAACCCATTTGATTTTGCAAAATGTAGTATACGTTGGTGAATTTCATCCGTTCCCTCATGAGATATCTGGAAGATAAACATTATTAGCTATGAAGTATATCAATGGAAAAGTAAACCATACTTTTACTAAACAGGTAAATGACGGCACACCTCCTTTGAGAATAGTCTATATTCCCGTCAATGATCGCTATATTGTTGTCTTTTAATATTAAAACGGCCAATCATACTTGACAATTTGATTAAAAAGAAACGATGT
The DNA here is from genome assembly GCF_037975245.1 of Apostichopus japonicus. Lineage (NCBI taxonomy): Eukaryota > Metazoa > Echinodermata > Holothuroidea > Aspidochirotida > Stichopodidae > Apostichopus > Apostichopus japonicus. The sequence continues at coordinate 24,136,893 of NC_092576.1, forward strand.
TAACCTTGAAAAAGCAGTTAATGGTAATAAGAGGTTAATTACCATCTACCGTGTAATTGTCACACGGTAATGCACGGACGGGGCATATCACACAAGTGATGCACAAGGCCGTAGGCAGGATATTGCACTCAAGCCAATGAGCGCATTATTCTGCAAATCACTACAGACAGTTGGTCAATCCTGCACATTCATACAAAGCACTAAATTAACATAAGCTTTCATTCCAAAATATTGCTCTTTAACAAAACCTTTATAGGCAAGATAAACAACTATTTTTTTAGAAACAGAAACCCGCACTTATTTTCATTTTGTTTAATTATAAGTGTATAAACAATGTATGTGCGCGAATAAAAATAACCCAAAAATACAGTGATATTCCCTGTATGCACTACACGAACGTCATTGCGTTACAGTAAAGCCAGAAGTACCTGACGCAAAGCATACAACACACGCATGTTGTCATAGTTACATGAACCAGCAGTAGTTCATTGTTCTGACGTTAAGGTCACCGATGTATTCTATGTATACGTACTTGCTACACTAAACTGTGTGTACTTCTTACGTGACCCGCCCGACGGGAAACAAAACGTCACGCCCAAACGGCACTGATACCATACCCCCTCTCACAAATAAAAATCAGGCGACCACCACCCACCCAGTTCCAACCGAAAATTCAAACAGCTACAAACGGACGACCAGCCCGCAGCAAACAAAACACCCCTCCCCACATACCAGCGCCCGAAAAATGCAGCCTCAGATAAACGGCAAAAATCTCCTTCAATATGTAAGCGAATGTAAAACTTCACCTCCTTAAAGACAGTCTGCCAAAGAGAAACCTTTCCTCTAAAAACTATATCACATATATTACTCCTAATATGTTTTTTTTTTCCTTAAAATAACAGATACAAGTAATACGGCGTACAACACCAACATACCACTCCTGAGAGTCTACCAGGAACAAGACAGAACCATGTCTTACCGTCCATAAACGGTCTACCGTTACATGGTCGGACAAGTCTTGAAGCCACTAACACAACCTTAACACAAAATGACGGATCATGGTCTGGGTCTTTACTTAAAGTCGACCTTTTCAGTGAGGAGTCCTCGTCTCTTCGTACCAGCTCGTCTCCGTAGCATGTTTTGGCTCGATGATGATCGAGTCTCCGTAGTGGATGTTCGTGAGAGCCTCGACCTCCGGGTCTGGTGGAAAAATTGAGCTAGGAACAGGAGTCGGTGTGGTCAGAGCCGGAATGGGACGGAACTAGGCGAGTATGTAAGGGAAACTGGTGGAGACCCCGTGTCCGCCTCGCGATCTGGTGAAGGCGGTGTCGACGTGGGGTTGGTATCTGCACCGACAGGGACGATGAATTTTAACCGACTTCCCCTCTTTGTGTGGAGCCTCCTCCGAGGCAGTATATGCGTCGGAACTTTACGCCTTGGCTAGTCCCACACCCTTTGTCATAGCGACAAAAGAGGAAAGACAAGCGCGAAAAACATGGCCCTCCTCTGAGTTCACGAGCATGGGTTTTATAACCGGCAATAAAGTGGAAGCAGGGAATATCATGTGTTAGGTCGATCCAAAATTGGCGGTGACCATTCATAACCACAGAGCCATGTGCCTAAGAGCACATTTTCTCAACCTCCACAGCCCCAAACGGACCTAAATCAGTAAGGGCAAGTTCCTGCCGCACCTCTAAGCCTACGTGGATGGAGTTAACTATACGGATTTTTCTTATGGGATGCCTATCAAACTCTCCACATTACCCAGCGACGTGACACCCTTCTGCACAACAACAAATCGTGCGTATTACGACTATGGAGAGCTAGCCAAAAAATAATCTCTCCAGACGCCACAGCAGCCTTGCTTTTCAAAAGGCTAAACAATTGCAATTCAGCTATCACGGCGCGACGCCATGATACCGCAAGGTAGCTAAACCACGGAGGAACAACAACAAAACAAACCAAAGGTCATGCTATTAAACTCCAAACGAAAAACCGAACAAGGCACATGTCACTGTACACAGAAGAACTGCACCGAACTGCGCAGGACCTCAACAAAACAACCCACCGAGCGAGTGGAAGTAGTAACAGTACTTATGTTACACACTAGTAAAGCACACGCTTGCGGAAAACTTTAGTTAAGTTGTGAGCAAGACAACAGCACGTCCGCACACTAAGAATGCAACGTAATAAGGCTACGCTACATATACTAAGCTATGGTTTGTATTGATTGGAGTTGTAACCACATATGTGAAGAATTCCAACTAGAAAGTTTCAAACAAACCGTTACAAGTTGTAGCTCACTGGCTTAAACATGCATGGGAAGTTACTTCGGAGGCTAACGCTGTCTATGTTTGTTTCGATGACCACTTTACGCCATACTATGAATAACATTAACACAGTTTCGGTGGCAGGATTGTTAAATTATGTTTCCGAGGGCGTATGCTGGTAAAGACAGGAACCGAACACACTATAAACATGTAAATATCTGCACAATGATTATAATACACCAGGAGTAATAAAAATCAAAACTTGACATATGATACAAGAGTACCTACTCTTTCAGAGGAATTGTGCTCAAGAACTAAAGAGTGACGATATATATCTTTCCCAAGGCAATATGAAAACACAATTGCGTTTGAATCGTCACCCTTGAAACGAAAAAGGTAATCCATTTCATCCTCCAGCATCTCCTCGGCTCTTTCACGGGATATACGACCTTGGAACCAATGTTCTGTATCCGTTAGTTTCTCAATCTTCTCAAGAAAAAGAAACAAAAAAGCCGATTATTTGGCAGCTAGTATTTATACATACTATTGAAGATATTTTTTCAAGCCTGGAATAATATAGTAATCCTTTCCAGAATAATGAATAATACAGCGACAGTTAAACCACATTCAAAAAATAACTGCTGTTAAATATGTTAGCGAAAACTTTGTCGACATTTAAAATGTTTAAATCACGATAGAGAAATTATTCTAAGTACAAAAAGAAATGGATCATCACATACGACACATCCTCATCGTAATTACACCTGAACTTGGTATTCGGGTTTGATATTTGCTCAGGGATTGTAGTCAAGTTAAGAGGCACATTTTACTCAACAGATGCGACGTTACATTTTGAGAGATAGAGATTATGTACGTGATTGTCTTGGAGAGAATTCAATATATAGTGTTTCAGTTACCTTTAACATGAATATTTTAGAAACTCAGTTAAGTTAACAAGTTTGCATCAAACAGCGTTTCAGATCGTGTTGTATAAAAAAAAATGTGTTGTCATAACAGCACTATGGAAAAACACATGGAGGTAAATTTACCTTTTTATCCTAGATTTTGTAGCTAAACTTGACAGTATTTCAATGTATCACGGTAGATGCAATTTAAATAGCTGCAATATCAAAGCTTACAATTTATTTTGTTGACCATATACATTTAGAGGGTTCATTTTTAACGTAGAATAACTTAACGAAACACCTGGATTTGGTGACATTCAACACTAAGTGTTGTACTCTTATATAAAGATGTATTGTTATAAATAAACACTGGATAAGATGTTAACCACTTCCCATGTCAATACTATTAACATTTACTATCATGTTAACTGCAGGAACCGGTGAGTCACACGTATGTCAATGATGTAAAGGTTCAATTTAAGTAGACCTAAAACAAAATTCTTCAGACAATGTATCTTTTTCGTCTGGTTCTGTGTTTCGACAAGAAATGCTATTTTGGTTCGTTAAAAGGACATTAACATGATAATTAAGCATTAAGTGTATACAATATTACACCTGTTTTAATTGTATAAACGTGTGAGTTACTTTCACAGTCCATATCTTTCAGTACATATCCTTCGTTTACAAACAAGTTTGAGGACATCTTTGTTGTTCAATTTATTCGCAATTTAATTTAGATATATTGTTCATCCATGTTTTATAAGTCAATAACATAAAATATTGCTATTTGGCAGCACCCGATTTTTATGAATTTTAACAATGGTTACTGTGTAACATCTCAGTATAAAAATGTTCCTTAAATACTAGGCATAACCACTCATCATACTTTATCTTGTAATACAACGTTTGCTAATATATATTCCAACTTTGAAAGCAGCTCCTAGTATTTAGTATGTTATTTTACAAAACCCACTAACTTTTGAAGGAACTCGTTTATTACTAGGATCCAATAAAAACACATCATTCCTCGATAAACGAAAAGTTAATCATGTGGCAAATTAATCTCAGGTAGCATGTATAGAAACGTTATAGTTTAGCTAACGAATATCAACATAACCCAAGTACGGTACCTTTTCAGCATCATCCTTCGTGTCCAATTCCCAAATTCGTGGAGGGGGAGGGGGAGGTGATGGTGTGTTATCCTATATATGTACAGTAAATGTGAGATGAAACATAATTAAAGGAGGAGTATTATTCTTATAAAAAATGCAAAGTCGCTCGACTATGAATGACAGTCCAAGACAAATACACACAGAACAAGAAACATTAGCATTCAAACAATACGGTTAGTCTAAAAATGATTAAAAAAAAACGAAGTAAAATATTAACATTAATCTTGATACAACGCCATTGGAATGTTGTATATACGCAACCGTGAAAAGATTACCCTATGTCGTCCTGTCATCTTTGGCACATAATCCCCTTTTTATTACCGACTACACTAGATGAGGAAATCGTGACCAGCAACTGACATAAATATACAACTGAAGTGATCAAGTTACCAACAATGCAGAAAAATACAAGTTTTATTCGTTTAAACTTTTACCGAAATTTACACTGGAGTTCGAAGTGAAACACATCTATATAATTCTTTATCGTGTTATGACTAACAGGAAGATATCAATCCAGAAATCGAAAAACGATGTATTAATTACTCTCTCTCTCTCTCTCTCTGAAACACAGTAGAGCGTATCAATTTAGATAATAAGCCGATTTTAATTTAATCAATTTGACTTTTCTATTTGTTTTTTTCTTAATGTAGCAGGGGAGTTGGTTTACATATTCTCATTTTTATCTTCCGAACAGTAGAACAAAATAATTAAAAACCCTAAACAAGTATTGGGACTAAGTCTAAGTCGAATGTATGTATCATTAGTCAAGATGTGTGTAATCTAAAGAAGGGTTCCTTCCTCCTCTCAACACTAAAAGCACTCTTCTAGCTATTTTGATTGGTATCCATTTATTTTTGAACTTCGCCATAATTCCTGCAGTTGTTTCATGCAAACGGTGGCACACGGTTAGATCGACTCAAACTCACCGGAGTTGTGTATCCAAGATCGTCTGTTTCGTCTTCAGCAAGTTCCTTAAAAAAAAAACAAACAAACTCAGGTAAAATTTGAAGAAACACAACACTTAATTTAGGATAAAACTCTACGTAAGTTTGATAACAGTACTACGTGGTCAAGCCCACTTTAACCTCCTAATAAAAAATAACAAAGACATGTTATACTTACTGTAGTTTACACTACTTATTTGCCCTTATTTTCTCTTTAGCATATATTTCTTTTGGTTCACCTATAGTACAATACCTATTTTAACCAGTACTTCAAGTAATCTTAAATTATTCATGTTTCCTTTCTGCTATTGTTGCAGTCCGCCTTGGAATATGACAGGGACGGTTAAATTTGGAAAGCTCCTTTCACTATTATTGTATTAGTGGTAGTTTGCACTCGACTACAAATCACCATCAAACTACAGTGTTGTTATGATCAATACACTCTAAAATCATTTGGTAATATACTTTAACCAATATTGGGTGCGTATGTATCCAGACCAGGTCAGTTTAGTCAAATGTGGACAATGTTTATCAAAATTTATCACTTTTTGGCAAATATTGATTACTAAGCGGTCGTCATATTGTTTCTATATCTATTTATTTTTACAGCCAAGATGCATTCTTAAAGTAATACCTACAACAAATATCAGTATCTTTTTTGTTGGAAAAGAGGCAAGGAAAAATGTAAAAACGAAGTTAAACAGTAATTTGAAATGATCGTAATTTGGTCCTTCTATACCTCGTAAAGTTCTTCCAATAGGTCAGTATTGCCTGTTGATGGTATTCCAACAGAGTCCAGCTGTAACTGTAACAAAAGTGCAATATTATTACTGTTACAACAATGAAAACCTCCTTGTTCTAGTACAGCTTGTCTCAACGTTTTGTAGAGGAACTGAATAAGCACGCAAGTTTCACAACCGGGGATAACACAAGTCTAAAATAACGTATGGTAAATTTTTTGAATAGGTCAGGATCGATGGCCAGACACTGGTTTTCTTATTGGTTTGCTCTTTCGTTTTATGTTCCTTGTCTGGTCATCGGTAATTTGCTTCTTTTGCTCTGTGTTTGACTTGTATTCTTTATGTATTTTATTACTTTTATATTTGTAAAGTGCCCTGAGACATCTGTTACGGGCGCTTTATAAGAACTGCTTATTATTATTATTATTATTATTATAATAATGTAAACAAAAATCCACAGTACACATCTGCAGATACCGACACATCAAATTCTATTGATTTAACTCGGTTACATGTTGACATGTGGTACTGTTTGTCAACATTTATTTGTTATTCCCTTTATTTGGATAATAGCCATTTAGTGGAACGTTATTTTAGGTTGTCATGTTATAAAGTGCACTTGTTATCTAACAGCATGTAACGTCGTTTCAAAACGGTTACAGTGGAGTAGCTTATTTTACTATACACATTGTCTTCAGTGTATATTCTGTATAATCTTAGCTGAATGCTAGATATTATCGAGAGAAGAACCAATACTTACTGATCGGATAGATGATTTCTTAAGATTATATTCTGTGTTTAAATTACCACGGTGTTACTTCAAATGTACAAAACAGCGACTTAGGGATGTGCTCAAATTCAAGTAACAGTGTTCGTGAAAGCTGAAGTTTCGCCAATACTGTTACAAAGATTATCATTAATCAATTTAGTTATTTTTTTTTCAAGCCATTGAATATGAAGTTCATCATTAATATAACAGAACGATTGATTATATGAAATTATATATACAACTTCACGATTCACGATATAGTCACGAATATCATGCTTAAGTCAGTGACGGTGCACGAGGGAAGCAATGAACAACAGCATTTCATTGCTTTAAAACAACTGATTTAGTAGCTTATATGCACTCACGTTTGATCAGGAGCAAAGCAACAAAAATCGATTAATTGATGCTAGCCTTACCAAGCTACATTTGAAAACCGCTAGGTTCTGAAAAGTCCGTTGAGTTGATTAATGTCTAACTTGGGTAAAAAATCACTGTGTAATTTACATCTTCAAAGTAGGCTATCTAAGGTTTTCAAACTTTCCGGCTATGAACATGTTGTTAAGATGATAATTAGGTTAAATTTGTTAATCGATAAAAAAGAACTGGTGTTTATATGACTGAAAGATGTTGTGGGCCTAAATAAATATAAGGAAAGTAATTGTTATACATATATTTCACTTGTTTTCTTTTTCTTCAAGGATCGTCGATAAGTTTTCTACATGCTTATTTCATTTACAAATACATTATTCGCTTACCGTCTCCACACCTTCCTCAAATTTGAAACTTTGTAGAGGAACAGGTTTGCCTTGTCGCGTATGCCATAAAAATAACTTTTCGGAGTCTTTAAAAAGCTCTTCGAAAGTATTGCTATGTACATGTCGCATCTTCAGCATCATTCCGGATCTCAGAAATCGTCTGGGCATTGTAATAATATTTACAACCTCAGAAGGAAGTATACCAACTTTCATTGTTTGCGTAATTGCAACATAGTATGGACCTTGAATCTTTGCCAAGAGGAGAACTACATCATTTATGCACAGTTTGAACCGTGAATCTTCTCTCCAATCGACTATCGCTATCGCATACATGAGAGTTATTCCGGCATCTTGCATGAGCACCCCAAACTGTCCTCCATCTAACATTGCGGGAGGATTTGATTGCCTGAATTCGACATCCTTTAATATGGCACAGGCACCGTCTCTCGCTCTGTAGACTGTAAACACGGTGTTACATTTAAACAAAATGTTCAACTTATCAGTCCTCCGAATATGCAAAATGTCGTCTCCTTGGTGGATCCGGCATGCTTGACGTAATTGTGCTGTTTGATAGCCTTTGAAAGATCTTGATACTAGCCCTGTTATGTATCACGATAAAAGAAAGAGTGTTGTCTTAGTTGTATGTGATACGAAACTCAATGACAAATAAAGACTGTGGTATATAAAGCTGCAGTATTCACAAGAAGCAAGAGAAGGATGCATTTCTTAAACGAGAATCATTAGAACATTTAATCAGATTTCTTATTTTTTTAAAGAGAAGCCCCCAAGAGGGAGCCTGGGTACGAAAACCAAACAACTCGATCCACTTCCAAACTCGGTCCCTTTACGTCTCTTTACACTGGTGATATGATCAAACAGATACAAGAAAATGATGTTATCCAAAAGTCCTTGTCCTTTTACCCTACCCTTTAACCTCATCATCAACATATACTACGCATGTTCTTAGCCATAAGTCTATGATAGAGATGGCGATGGTGATCGACTCCTTCACACAGGTGAAAACATGTGTAATTTGACAGTAAACTGTCATCGCTGCGTTGGGAATACAACATACGAAGCTAGTTTAAAAGGTTATTTACACACCGAGATAAACATTTAACATCGCATTGACCAGAAACCGAGTTGGTCTTATCTGTTAGGAAGAATCATTTATCATCATAATGCCTACCCATTCACCATATATATATGTAAAGTGATATTGGCTCGGTTACTTTGCTTCACTTGAAATGTGTCTAATAAGAGCTTATTCAAAATAAATGTCATATTTAAGTTCAACCAAGAAAATCACTGCATTATTCATTATAGTCGTTAAAACACAAATGACACCATTGCGTAACGAATCAAACACGGAGAGATTATCATTGGTTTTTGTGTAATCAATGTACTTACTTAACCATAACGGCTGCTGCTTACGACGAGTGAACCCTTTCCCTCCATATACAATTTTGTCACTCACGCCCCCAGACGCCATTGTCGTTCAGCAAGATGAACCTGTTTAGCAACGAGTACGAAGTTTTAATATTGAAAAAGACAGCAATACAGTAGGTTTTTTTTTGTGTTCGTTTATTAGCAAACTAAACTGTCATTGTCCAAGTATGTACTTCACCTATCAAAAACGTCTATTCCGGTCATCCAAATGTAATCTCCAAATGTTTCAAGTGAGGAAGGAGTTCAAATGGAATCAGACGTAAACAATAAAATTGTTTTTTTCATAAACCAAGGGAAAATAAAATACGTTTCGACGTAGCAATGTGATTTAGGTGGATGAGTCACAGTCTTTCACCAAGGTAAGGTCTTCTCACACGACTTTATATGTATATTTTCGTTGGCCCCCAGGTCCCCCCCCCCACCCTCCACCCCCAAAGAAAATAATATATATATAATAGTTATAAAAATAATGAATTAAAACAATAGACCCAAGTGAAAGTTAAAGTTGCATGAACATGCGTACAATTTTTAAGTGGATGTCCTATTACGTGAGACAAAGCTTGTCTATCACATCTTTGTTTTTATTTTGGCTAATACAGTTGCGTTTACATCATAATAGCGTTATCAAAAACCAATAATATGTTCCAGCAAATGCGTTTACACAAATTAAAAAGTGAACATCTACGGTATTTGGTAGCCTCTGGCCTGTTTTGCACTTTTGTATAATTGGATGTCTGTTCGGCGCAAAAATAAGGCTTGAGAGTTTGTTTGCAACAATTTCAGTTTCTTTAAGGATCAGTTTTGAGGTCATAATTTGATTATTTCGTTACGTCTGTGGTACCGCTGGGCGACACAATGGCTTGCAAGTTAACGCAGGCAGTTACCTACAGTTTTAGTAAATTTCGTTGAAACATCAGACACTGGTTAATTAAATATATAACACAGAATGTTGCGTCAGCTCAAAAGAGTAAAGACAAGTAAACCGTCTGAACAACTTAAATGAAACCGATTAACATGTAGTGACATCGGAACAAGCGACGTTGTTAAAGTGGCATACAACTGGCATATAACTTCCTAAATTACGCCCTTCTTTAAAATCATTATGTTCACAAGCTGCAAATATGCAAATGATTTATGTAGTATGTAGTAACGCTTTACTAAAAACATTTCGAATGTTATATTGAACAGTTTTGAGATCACCTTCAGGATGTTGTAAATATGATATATGAAAGTTAACATATTATTGCGTGTTTATTGTTTTAGTTGAAGGAATCGAATAGTCCTGATCTAGTATCCATCAATATCACGAAATACAGGGAAACATCGAATAGGCATAACTCAAAACATCAACTGCAAAGTCCAGAAATTAACTGATGTGTGAAATAACCAGTCTTTTGAACAATTGGTTACTGAGATTCAAACCTGACTTACTCTAACAAATTGCGGGAATAAACATAATCCTATGCTTTCCCGTTTGCAAAAGCGAGGATCGGCGCAGCTCCTTCTAATTACATAATCGTAGTATATATTGAATGACAGTGAGGGAAATTTAGTACAATCCTTCGATACCTCATTCTGTAAGCTGCTCACCGACCTGCGGTAAGTTGCTCGATGACCTTCGCTGAGCTTTTCCCTGACATGTGTTGATATGTTCACTGCCCTGCGGTGAGCTGCTCACTGACATGCGGTGAGCTGGTCTAAGACATGTATTGAGCTGGTCACTGACCTACCGTGAGCTGCTCCCTGGCATGTATTGAGCTGCTCACCGACATGTATTGAGCTACTCACTGATCTGCGATGATCTGCTCCCTGACATGTATTGAACTGCTCAATGCCTTGCGGTGAGCTCCTGTCTGATATGCAGTAAGCTGCTCACTGACGTACGGTGAGCTGCTCAATGAAATACGGTGAGCTCCTCACTGACATGTATTGAGCTGCTCACTGACATGCGGTAAGCTGCTCACTGACATACGTTATGATGCTCACTGACATGCGGTGAGCTTCTCCCTGACATGTATTAAGCTGCCCACCGACATCCAGTGAGCTGCTCACTGACATGCAGTCAGCTGCTCAACGACATGCGGTTATCTCCTCACTGACATGTAGTAAGCTGCTCACTGACGTATGGTGAGCTGCTCACTGACATGCGGTAAGCTGCTCAATGGCACGTAGTGATGTGCTCCCTAACAATTAGTGATGTGATCCCTGATTTGGAGTGAGTTGTACCCTGATATTCGGTGAATTGCACACCGACATTCAATGATGTGCTGACAGACAAGGTTCCCTGGTAAACAATATCAATACAAAGTCTGAAACTCTTAGCATTCTTCATTGTACGTAATCACGCAGTCAGCTGTTTATTATCAAAGAAACCTATTGAGTCCTTTTCCAAAGAATGATTTTAGAGTGATGGGGACGGACCCAACCACTCATCTCTAGCTTTGGAGTTTATTAAATATTCGATGTGCATGAAAAAAACCCTAATACCTACCATGAGTAACATAATTTACTAGTTTTCATTGACTTAAAGGACAATAATCAGTATTTATAACATGCGTCGGTCTTCGCAGGTGAAGCAGGAATCAGAAACGAAGATACCCTTCCACCGACTCCCCCAACCTCTACAAATCTATATATTCTGAAAGATTATTTTGACGTCGCATTAAAGCATTGTTGATTTGAAAATATTTCTAGCTAGTGATGTTTTAATAAGCTCAACATTATGAGAGGAAATTATCTTAAACTTTGTCAAATATCATGTAGAGATTGTTTGCAATGAAAAGTTTTTTTTTTTCAATTATGGTGAAAAATTGTGAAAACATACCGAAATTATATATTTAATGAACATTAACTTATTGTAGGTCTCGTAGTTCTGCCATTGCAGACTTCCAGACAACATTTTGCTTTCATTTATAAACATGTTGGATTGTTTACTTTTGTGACAAACCAAGCTAACATCCCACTTGCAAGTTAAGAGAATGTATCGCAATTAGGTTTTCACAACACATCACTTGACTAGTCACATATCTAAACCAAAATAAGGCCTCTCAGTTCAGACCAGAACAGATAATAGTTCGCTAATAAGTACTAATCCGATACAACGAAGTATCAAAAATCAAACTAAATGCCTCAATAAAAGATATAGCTTTAATGTATAGTGATTCGGGCAATGCTACCAAATGGTGGTAAATCCTTGTGTTTAGCGTATCGGTATAAACCAATTGCGGCTCCAATTACATCCTGAGCAGCACCAATTACGATGGTTAGTGATAGTTTTTACCAAAGTCGAGTTCCCTATGACAAACGGGATTTTCAGGAAGAGTTCAGGACGTTATACTATTTAAGTACCAACATTATGGTGTAATACATTGATTGTCCCGGGATTTTTCTGCGCAGTTTTGCTTTCAGTCTTTGGTAAAAACAAATTAAACGTGAATATTAATACAATTCAATGCAATACTCTAAACCTCGCATTACATAGATAATACAATGTATTGTTAGATAAACAATATATTGTGTACTATAATATAGCTTACCACCGTATTTGAAATGCCACAGTTGGCCGTGTAAAGAGGAATTCTCTTACAAAATTATGAAATCGTGGCATTTTCTCTATTGTTTAAGCTAATTACTGGTGAGGGGTCTACACACTGTCCATATGTTTTGTAAAGATGGTTCAAATTGCAGATTTGTACCGTCTTGCTGTAACGCGTCATCCACTCCCTCATTGCTTCAAACGCCACCGCCTTAGCTTGTTGTTGTAGTACCCATACATACTATTTATTAAAGACATTTAAAAGAAACATGTTGAGTCAAATGGTCTAGTACCCTTAGAATATTTTATGTATGGTACACTGTTATTAGCCCGAGGGGTCGAGCAAGAGGTACTACTTCAATTGCAATGTTTTGAATTATTGACATTTATTATCTTTGAGATGTAAGTATCTCAGACCGCATTGGATTTTCAGGAAGCCAACACGACAAGTAAAATCAATTGCTATTTGTGTTTATGTGTGTTCCTTTTTAGTGAAACATAAAAGTACATATCGATTAATTACTTTAACAGTTTTTTTTTAATTTGTCGTGCTGTTTTATTTTAAAGTCGATTTTTATGTTTCTTGAAAAATTTGATTTTCTATATCGAAAAGATATTCACATATTTCTTAAATGTGGAGTTTTTATGGACATCGAGACATTACGTATACAGACCAAGGGTATGAATCTAATAGCTGACAGTTCGATGCTGACCACAGGTTGTGCTATGTAAAGCTTGATACGGCAATGTTACATGGTGCATGATTCGTTAAAATGTGGGGGCTTTGTGCTGCCCTACTTCACCCAAGCGATATCGATGGCTATTTCCTTGATTCATCCAAATGATGTAGTTGAGTGATCTAAAATATCTGGTTTTATGATGTCTTATATTATTATTTCAATTGACTTACCCATCTAAATGAATTACATTCCTTTTTTTCTCAATGAAAAAGAATGCAGAGATGAATAAGTCAGATTCTTCTAAAAGTGCATAGTATATATATGTTCTGTTTTATGAAACATCTATACTGTACATTCTATAGTAAAGTCAATCATAAACGTTGTAGTAACCTTTATATTGATTTGTCCCTACAAAGAGGGGCTAATCGTAAACTACCTTAGAATGAACAACTACTAGCTAATATGTAGTAATGGATCAATCTCTTCCGTTACATCAACATGCAAACTATTACATTCTGATATTACGTTTAGCAGTAATAAGCACAAAGTTCGTCTTGTTATATTAAATATGTATTTATGGGTAAACATAACACAGGGTCCCTATATACGTTTTTATAGAAAATCTATACTAAGTCTTGCCAAAGAATCCCACTGTAGGTCTTATCGCAGCAATAAGAAACGAACTATACAACATTACCAACAAGAAGATACTAAAAATCAATGGACCTACCATATACATATATACACATATATCTGTATAATTTACAGCTATGTGTAATGAGAAACATATTGGGGACCCGCACGTAGCTCAGTTGCACCCTACCCCCCTCTCCCTCTAAACATACACATCCATAGTCTGCAAACTTAGACTTCTCTGCATTTCGTAAAGACGTCGGGCGGCATAGTTTATGACAGTAAAATAGAAATGATTAAAACACGATATACGTGTGCTTACCTTTCTAACTGGCCGTGATATCAGATTCCAAGAGTGGTATCTATATGAAGATCTTAGCGCCTTCAGTTATCATATCAATCTCTCGGCAGACGAAGTCCAATATACTTCTCTCTTCGACTTACGCAAAATCATTGTATGTTATAGCACAGTGTATTGCCATACTCACTGATGTTCTCAGAAACAAATAGACCGTAATTTAGAGGAAACAGGACGGAAATGTATTGTATTAGAACGGTTTGACCTGTAATTTTACCTCCAGATCCGGAAAGAGGTTGAATTGTTCAGTAGCTTATGTTAGCATTATAAGAGGCCAACTGTTGGCGTAAACTGGTGAGCAAGGACGTACATTTTATCAAATGCCTCTGACTATTGTCTACATAATCAAATACAAAAAGGAAAGTTTCGTTATAATTTATTATCTCAACGATCTCATATGGAGTATGAGATATTGTAGTTTATTTGCCAGTTTGGCCATATACAGATATTTCAGTTGCCATTATATCAGTTGCCACGATAATGGTTAATTTACTGAGTAGGTAATCTCGGGAGGTCACCCATGGAGGGGAACCCAGAGTAACCCGGAAGTCCATAACTGAGGGTGGGGGGGGGGGGACGTGTCCGTGTGCTTGTGACGCATGGACTAAAAGCTTATTTGACAAATTAACGATACTTAAACATTTTTTACGTAAATATTTTCACCCAGATAACTAAAGAAAAAGACAGCTAGTTAACCTATGATTGCCGCAAAGATTAAGACAAATATTATAAATATATTAAAAAAATATAGGAGCATGAACAAATATAGTGGACAGATTTAGCGCCATGTTTTAGTAAAAATATCCATGTGATTCAGCGGTGGGGGCACTACCCCCTCCCCCTGTGAAGTCAAATTATCTCTGAAAATGTCATGTATTTTCGTAATTTAAACTTCATATGAGACAATAAAAAATGCTGCGCAAACCCGCTACCACCCCACCCCACATTCTAGACCACAATTTAGTGCTGTGAGAGGTATTTCGAAGTTGTCAAAAAAAAAACAGAGTACTTCCTCTTTCTAAAGTGAAGTGTATTGCCAGCAGAGTCATTGTGTTGTCTGTTCACAACCATCAACACGATATGCAATACTCAGAAATAGCAATATTATCGTGCTGATGATTGTGAACAGACAAAATGAATCTGACTCTAGAATGTAACCCAATGGTAGATCTAGACAAATTACTTCTACGGTTGGTATTTGACTGAATGCACATAGAAATTCCAAGAGACAATTGATGTTACCAATAAACTGTTGTACATACATTACAACATGTGCCGCGATTACTGTTCGTACTATATATTAACTGAACATGACTACTGCAATATATGATATTACAGAATGTAGCGTTGATATATCAGTTATCAAATCAGTCAGTTATATTGATTTATATTTGTTTTTGATATTTGTTTCTGAATGGATTCCAAATTAATATTGTTCTAGGTTTATCTCTAACTGAAGTTAAAATATTTAATTGCATTACTATTATTAAGAAGCACACAAGAACAATTGAAGTCACTAACTCGGAATTGATAATGTTCTCAGACGCAATTTATAGAATAAGCAAAAGTCTATCAACGAGATACTGAAATCTCAGTAAGCTCTATTTTCACATAGTGTATTTTTAATTTAATTGGATTATCTTAAGCACCACGATCACAAAAATATGATGTGACTAAACACCAGCTATATTTCGTAGGTTTCAATTTAATATTTATACCTTTTATATTATGCTTTTGAATTCCAAGTTATATAGTTTTCATATTACATTTACAAGTTTACTACGTATTTAATTGTCCCTTCAAAATACTAATGCCACCTGTTAGATTAAGTCATCTGACAGCTAGAAGAAAAAGACTAATTCGGTCATTGACTCGGTTTTGCGAAAGGAAGTATGGAGTTTGCACGAAATTCTGGTGTTAATCAAGTTAAATTAACAAGGTAGTGTTAAACAAGTCAGACAAATATAATGGAATCATGTAGCTAACACTAACATCATTCATTTCAAAGTTGAAACAAATGTCACATTTTAATCGATAAAAAATTACATATTCATGCAAATAAGAAGGAGACAGTCCCTTATATTTCATTTCATATGCAAATTGTTTTCGCTTTTCCTTTGTGCCTAACTGTTTTAAAATGTGTTTAAGATTGAGCAAATTAATATTTAGATGTAGAAATCGTTACAATACTCTCCCATTTTCATTTCCAGTCGATCTGGTCGGTTTGTTAAATGAAATCGATTGTTCTTAAGCCGGTGAAATTTGGGATAGAAATCTGTTACTACTGGAATTTGCCAAAGTGTGAAAAAGTAATACTTTGACTATTTCATATGCTCTACATTATTAAATCAAATTATTTAAATAACGATTTCAACTACGAGATACTTCTTATGAATATCGGTCTTCACATTTTTTTTTTTTATATAATTAGCATTATAAGTACTATGATAATAACTGTAGAGATCCAGGAGCGCTATACACACTACATTATTGCGCAATCCAATCCAAATATCAAAAGGAAGTGAATCAATTTGAGAATACAAAGTATAATTTACGATCCATTTATATTTACTATAGGTTATACAGTTGCTATACAAATATAAACAGTCAGTTGGTAATGACTTAACGTAATTTTAACGTGACCAGCCTTGTGGGATCAAAAAAGTCACTGCCAAACGGCACTACACAACCATCCAATTCTGACAAACAAAACTTAAGTCAAGCGGGCAAAAAAAAGTAAATACGCATACCGACCTGCAGAGACAAACCCCCAACCACCCACTCAAACATTAAAAAACCACAAAAGGACGACCAGCACGCAGCGAAACGAAACATCCTTCCCCAGCACACCAGCGTTCAAAAAAGGCAGCCCAAGATAAACGTCGACAATTGCTGTGTGAATAATTGGATTCTATTATCCCGAAATGAGTTACAGAAAATACGTTTTCATTTACATAACATCATCTAACAGCAAGTGGGAAAACGACGTTGCATCTTCAAATGACGACTTTGCTGTACTTATAATCACCAGGTGCCTCGGGCTGAAATATACTCACGATACTTAATCGGATAGTATTCCAGCCGTTACACAATGCGCTTCTGGAAATGACAGGTAAATTGCCGGATATCGTTTACTATGGTAGTCACACTTTCTATACAGACTTCCTTGGTTTAACAATGATCAAAGCACATAATCGCATATCATTATAATACATGTACTATTGATACTTTTCAATTCGAATAGTGTAAGGCATGGTTCTATAGAAAGTGTATCGTTTGGTTATATTAAAGCAAATGCGTGGTTCAGCGGTGTCCGCCTCACAATGCTTAATTTCCCCGCTCAAAAATCCACCAGGAGCCAGATTATCTATTCAATAATAACTGCAGTACAGTGGTGATGTGCGGATTCTTTCGTGGATTTGATATTTCTGGTTTGTAAACTTGGAAAAGGGGTTTGTAGATGTTTTTCACTTGGTTTAGAGACAACTTTGTTCGTCAAGGCTGGACTGGAGTGGTGTCAAATGGGTTACCTAAGCCCACCTCAGTATCTAAGAAAGGGGTTAGACGGCGACGTATACATTTCTGTCCGACCCGAAGTGCAAGTTAAATGGCTTTCCCGGGAGCAGGAATGGAAGCCCCGTTATCCTCAGAATTCTTACTGGAGAGATAAGGCTTGAAATCAGCCGATGTTCATCCACGATCTAACACGGATAGGGTCTCAAATAAGCCACGGTAAAGCTTTCTGATCCTTGGATATAAAAAAAACATATTAAACTACAAGCTCACTTTAGTTAAGCATGTTGCTCATTACTTTTTAGATGCTAGATTTAGCGGTCTCTGAACCCCAACGAACGTCAATAAAGGTAAATAATTTTTAACACGGAATTTATCAAACAAAACATAGTCACTCGATGTTGTCAGTAATTTCACTCATCTGATAAACTTTTCAAGCTAAACATTTTATTACAGAATTTCATATGTTGTCTAGACACATTGAGAAATATTGTGCTGGCAACGGAGGAGAATAGGGCCTCATTGGGCTACGTATTCAGTGTACATGGGCTGCAAACACATGCCGGTCGCAGAGAGTTTCTCGCCCTCTGGCCATAGGCGAAGATTCGTGCGCGCCACCTAGAACGCTTCAGGCCGACCTCTCATTAACCGACCGTCCTTGCATCCTACCGGGTTCTTTTGCGACAACAAGGGAGACATGACGCTGGATCCTAAGCCACAAAAAGCACCATACCTACAGCCGGAGATATTATCACCTCCAGCCTGTCTCGAAACCTAGCCACGACTTACTCGATTAGCAGTGCTAGTTCTTCTTTTACACTGTCGCGCTAACCAAAACGTCAGCTAGTAAAGTAACCTCAAAATAAGTATATATATATATATATATATATATATATATATATATATATATATATATATATATATATATATATATATATATATATATATATATATATAGATTCGACCAGAGAAAAGGGCAGAAAATAATTCGATCCTTAAACTTCAGAGGGAATCGACCTCGCAACGTATAGCTCAATGTCATTCGTATGACTGTTGAGCTGTTTGACTCTTCGATGATAACTTGGGTTTACTCTTACTATAGATCTATTTACCTTTTAATGTCGTTATGTTAGAGCAGTGATCACATCAAAGTATCCTTAATCTGACAAAGACCTGCTCAACGGGAAGGAATTCCTTAGAAGACTTGTGAATAGCAAACATAGTTAAACATATCGAGCTTACGTCTTAAATCCTTTCAAGATTAATGGGATTAAGGCTTAAGATCATCCTGACAATTGGGCGTACCTCATAGGCAAAGAAAACATCTACAATGGAATGATTCTATACAACAAGCTACAACTATACAATGACTCCTTCACAGACAAGCTTCTAAGGATATTAGGATATTGTTTCGCCAATGCGTCGTTATAGTAGAAAAAGAGCAGTCTTACAACAAACGGCGTTTCAAGGGATGACAAGACATAATATATAGTTCGTCACTTACACATATCAGTCGAATGTAGATCTCGTTAAGAGAACACGACCTGCTATTTAATCACAGGGATATATTCCACGATGGAACATAACACGGGACGTTTGCATAATGTTATTGTCGCTTTCGAAAAACACCTGCAATTACTGCTACCGCAAAACCAAGCGGGTACTTCTGATCGAGTTTGAACAAACCGGATACTTGTTTCAATGAAAGCTTGTTCAAAGGCAAAGCCTAAACATTGCTTCTAACGTCCTTCATCTCTTTACTAATAACGTGATTATGGGATCACGCTCTAATGTTTATCACCCTCAACCTTACTGCAATAACCTCACCGTTGTTCTTGAGGAATAAAGTGTTATTTTAAAGCGATTTCTTAAATTTACATCGTTTTATTGCAACTGTTTGGCGATTGAAACTACGATATGGTAGTTAAAAAGCGTGTAGATAGAAAATAAGACAATGCTTGTCCCCACTGAACGCCAAACACACCAAAAAGAAAAAAAAGAGCATGAACAGATGATACAATATATCAGAAAACGATCGTGTTTATGTCCGAACATTATATATAGTAATAACACTACTTTCGGGCGATGTAGGATAAATGGAATGCATACTTCAGTGGTCACGTGAATCATGTTCGACCTTGTCCTTTACATTTAAACTCAATCCTGCTAAAGTTTACGACCACCTATCGATTGATGGGGGTCTGTAACCTCATACTTTTCTATTAAATACTAACTAAGGTTGCAGGGAACTCCATTAAAACCACTGCCAACGAAAACATGCTTTACTTAATTCACAAGCTGATAAGAAAAAAGTAGTTCCCAACAGAATTTGAAGGAGAATCGTCATTTACTAGAACCTACTATAGCTTATCGTATTATATAAATATCTATAGATATTGAATCTTTTTACTATATGTGAGAATTGATTATCGATAATCGACTGCAAAGTTCTGTTAACGATTGCATTTTATAAATTTGGCTTTATTGTTGGTATTGCATTTATTTTGCCAGTGTAACATATACTGTTCTTCTGCGATAAACACCACAATTATATACGTGTTATACACGCATATATGCATTTATATACGCAAATACATAGGTAATACAAATTGAGTAACTGACATTGGTAACGTTCATCTTTTTTTACGGAAAACATAAGTTTATGTAGACTGGAAATTGATATTTTGACAATTACCCAATCGTATGTTTTGATAGACAACGAGTGTAAAGTAAATGCAGTAATATTATTTTTCGTGTATGTATTTTATATATTTGATATCAGCCTACGATTTTAACAATTCGATAATTTAATCTACATATCGCTTCACCCATATATAACTTTAAGTCGAATAAGGAAATGGAATCTTGGAAGTACTTCTGAACGGTGATTGCATCGAAATCAAGTGTTTCATTCGTAGAATTTAATATTTAATATCACTATACTATGCAGTCAATTCCTTTTTCGATAATAGAAATGTAGCGAAGAGTTACCTAAGTGAATTTAACCTTGGAAATGTTGAGTAAAGTGTTAGTTACAATATATGTGCCATATAGCACATGTTCATTTCATAGTTTCTCATATAAAGTAATCCCATGACGAACCTAGTATTCCATCACAGGGGATATGCTGCGTTTGACATAATAATTTACGAATTGACGCAAATGTTTTCCACATTCAAATGATATTGTATTTTATACATGTACGATATTTTATTTGTTGTTATCGGTCTGTTAACTAAAACCTTCTTAATTATATTAAAACATTACATCAAGGTTGAATCAGATGCATCGGAGCTTCCACCATATATAACTTGAAACGTTATGACAGAATCATAGTATTTTTATATTATTTCACACATGTATTTCCATAAATTGTCGATTATAGGGAGAACATTTAAATTAACCGGATCACAGTAGAAATAGCATCAGCAGTGTCCGTAACTCAATGTTTAGTATCCGTTGTACGTTGCGCTCTTGCTTTAATTCTGGTTTCCTAAATGAAAATAAAAAAGAACCACTAGTTACGACTCTCAAATTTAAACGAACCCAAAATAACCAAATGAAGTAAACTTTTTCAATTTTAAAACTATTTTCCAAATAGTGACCAGCAACGAGTGAGAATGTTTGCTGTACCTTGACTCAAAGTTAGGTATTCCAAACAGCTGTTTTCTCTGGAAATATTGATAAATTACAAACAAACTACACCGGAGAGTCTTCCTTCATTTATCCTAGTGGAATGATGTTTCTTACTACATTGTGCTAGGTAAGCACATTTACTGAGATATTTATCAAACTGTATCGTAAAAGTAAGCATTTAAAGGGGAAAAATACAAAATTATTTTGATAGTAATATTAACCCAGTCAGCTCAACAGCAATAGTACAATATTGTATAAGCAAAAACACCGTATCTGTGTCAAAAAAATTCGCACACTGTTTTTTGCCCATCAAGTACCCTTACTATCCTTAGGTAACCGGTCACCCTTCCGTTATTAATGTGTTTTATCTTAAATTTGTTAATTCTTGATATGAAACATGACAATGTGTGTTGGTTAATTTGTGTGTTTATGCCGCTCACAATGTCACCGTTTCAATAATGAAATGGGAGCAGGATGTAAATTAAGCAGATTCTTTTGTACAGTTTTTTTTTTCAGTTTACTATCGAATTACATTTTTGTGATACAGAAAGGCGTGTATTTGATCTCTAGGCCGATGTAATCAGCGTAATAGATATCCACTGTGATTGTTCCGAGATGCAATTTAAGTAGACAATATGATTTTAATATTCTGCAAGTTTCTAAATCGGGCAGTATCGTAACAAAATGTGTGTAGTACAACTGTTTACATACCAGCGTAACATAATCCTGATGATTTAACTCGCGTTCTGAAAGATAGCTCTGTGAAGGAGAACAACAAACACCCACATTTTTTATGGATACTTTTGTTTTACTTTTTTTTTCGTCGACGAGTTGCTAGTTGAAGACGAATAACAATAAAATAATGAAATGTTTGATAAATCAGTGTTTACCAGCAAGGCGATGGAAGCGAATTCAATGAAGCTTAGGTTACTATAAAGGAATATAAATTCATGCTCTATACATAGCTAGGTAAATATTTTGCAAATGCTACAAGTCAGCAATAACAGTTCAGTGTGAAATTATGAAGTTTCGACTGAGGATATTGAAAATCGAAGAATATTTTTTGTTGCACCTAGTTGCGCAAGGTGTTTATATTTCGTTCTTTATTGTTCTGTATCACAATCGATATTCAGTAAAATGAATATAATATAACAAAAGTAATGTTGAAAGGGGAAACGTATTACCTTCCATCGACCAGATTGAGTGTTGAGGTGGAAGGCTTCATAGTAAGATACCCATGACACTGGAACAGCGGAAGAAAAATCACATTAAAAGATCCTTTATCATATCTGTTGTATTCATAAAACAATAACATTAATGACAATAAAGAACGAACAGTAAAATACAAATGTATGGAAGGACTGTTCTGCAGAATTACGAGATGAGTGTTTCGTAAGATATTTTTTAAGGATGAACAATATTATGATAAATTTTGGAACATGTCTTTACGTCAAGATGATTAGCAGTGTTTAAATTTTACATGGTGTCTGGTACTGCAAAGATGTAAAGCATTGCGTAACTTTGTAGAGATTGTGCTATGTTATTATGCAAAACCGGCCGAATCACACAGAGATCGCAGTAACTACTGTACATCTTATAGTTTTGTGCCACAATAAATACTGGATTGTGCAGACAGATCTGACAAATCGGTAGCATGTGTTATTAGGTTTACAGAAAGAACTGAGGATATGTGTAATCCTAACACATCTCAACAACTAGATTTGTTGGAATTAAACATATCCTCAGTTCTTACTGTAATCATAATAGCAAATGCTGCCGAATTATTTCACGATCCAGTTTTTACTTTGTTACAAAACTTTAAGATTTACAGTATAGTAACTTGTTTTCCTGTGTGTATCGGTTGGAAACACCGATGATTGCTTGAGTATGGTAGGATAAGTGTTGCGCTGGGTGTTACCATCATTGTGGTCTTATTGGTGAGTGAGATGGTCATTAATTATATCATATGTTTTAATTTATATAGATATTCTGCGAGATATGTGATAAGTAAAAATTATATCATAACCCATTTCCATAGTGAGGGAAAAACAAGTCACAAACAATAAAGTTATGTATTACTTGCCGAACATATTTAATGTGCAATGCATAGCAGTATAGATCAGCCAAGCTAGGAGAATTGGTAGAAATCGGAACGGTCCCCAAGCACCCAAAACAAAATGCTTTAGTGATGCAAAAAGTTCGAACCCAACGGTTTTTTTTATGTCTTTCAAGTAAACAGAAAAGCCACTCATCGATCTACGTTAACATGCCAATTTTTTTTTGTTTTTCCAGCTCATTATATATCAAGGATTGCCCACTTGATGTAAAATATGTTCCACTTCAAAGTAATACTTTGTTAAATATACATGAACTCCCTTTGATAGAAAATACTCCCTGAGTATAAAATCAAACTTTGCTTCATCTAATGTATCCCATGGCTCATACTCTACCCAACTAACAGTCGACTAACTATACGTCAATATAACAAAGCTTTTTTTGCTCTAGACTACATGAAACAATACAAAATTTTACAAATTTGCTATAGTTCGAATTGTTAATATCATGTTTACATCTTTATTATTTGTAAATATGACTAAATTGACACTTCGACCTCCAGTAACATCAGTTACTAACGAAACCCGGTACTTAACTTCATGTCGGAAACGCCTCTAGCAATAGCACAAATAAATACACATATTTTTACACTACCAATCGACCAAATCGGTTTACGTTATTTTATAATTTTATTTATCCCCTCGCATCCTTTATTACGGTTATGTCATTACGTCTGAGATAGACCATTTTCTTGAAACGGTAACAAACAATAGAACAGGGTATCCTTCGTCAATCCAATTCAACTTCTTAATGTACCGCTGATACATTACTGGTCGTAACAATTAGGTTACATCACAATTGTTGATACACTAGTTATGATGTGACACACACAAATCTAGTAAAATTTCAAATATTAAATATCTTTGACCCAAAAGTATATACTAGTGCTCATTTATACATTTTACTATTCATGTTTTACCTGTCACATTTTTTTGCCTAAAATGTGAAGGAATCAAAGCAACCGGGATAGACTCAGGTAACAGAAAATAACGCAATCTACAAGATAACAAAAGGAAACAAAACAAAATGTTTAATATTTTATAAACCTGTGTGATAATAAAACATAAACTCGACCGCATGGGCATATCAGCCGAACGGTGCCGTCTGAATGCAAACGTGCTTTCCGTGTTGTTAGTAAGCTCAAAGTTGCATCTTCCATTAATCGAATGGTACTGCAATGTTTGTATTGAGAAAGTGTCATGTTAGTATTTAAAGATGTCCTTTTGTTAATAATTGAAGAATATGTATTAAGAAAGTACTAATATTGACAAATTAAAATAAACTTATTATTAAAATTTGACGTTTGTAGAAATTACATTCAATTACTGGAATCTGTGCCACAGAAAGCGCAAAATGTCCCAACCGAGATCCCATTATAGATTAAATAAGGGTTGTTTCGGGGGCTTATAGCAAACAATAACGCAGTTGATGATGCTACATTGTCCTGTGTGCCGTTAATATCATGTATTTGAGTAAACTGTTATCAACGAAATGTTATCCAGAAATGTACTGGAATGGTTAGACATGAACGGACTATAATTATCCAACGATTTTAATTAATTTAACACTCTCGACCATATTTTGTTAGTCCAACAAAATGATCCGTAATATATAAAAAACAAATGCAGAATTAATACATGTGTCATCTAATGTCGAAGTCACTTAATGTATCTATCTTTAATGGTATATGATAGCAAGAAACGTACAAGTCGCAAAAGAACTAAATATTACAAAATAAACTTACTGCAACTCCACCAATGCATGTGAATGTTCTACGCACACTAACAAGTAAATCATCTCGTTGTCCGTTAATTCTTCATATTCCCCGAAAGAATTTAAGACTATTTTTTGGACTGAAGGAGGACAAGAAAATTGAAGTCCAGATTGGAGGATGATATGACCACCTTTAGCTTTACCATAAGTCCGATGCAGCCGTAGGTGTGGTACGGGAATCTTCAGAAAAGAAATATTATGCATAAATGGAGAACTAATTACTGAACTTTTAAATAGCAACTCATGATAACAACACGATATGGTGTAGGAACTCGAAATAAGTCAATGAACAGCTGAAAATTGGCAAAGAAATATATTCAAATTTGAATGGATCGAAGAAAAGTTTTGGAATTGAACGATGAGTCAAAATTGTGACGTTGGAATTGTAATTTCACTACCTACCATCTAAAATATTCATGCATCCATCAGTTTTTGGGATTTATTTAAACATTATTTGATGCGGGTGCCAGTCCGATTGTCATTTTACCTTACATACTGTGCAACCCTAATGTCATTCATTGCAATCCGCGAACGTTAGGAGAACACTAATTACAAGACAGTAGCTATACATCAGCAAAGTGTATTGGTTGAAATACCTTGTTATTATTGTATTAACTTACTTCATTCTTTGCTGCGTTCTCCAGAATCGCCATTGTACACATATGTACGGACTGACTGTCTATCTTTCTAAAGGAAACTGTCTCAAAACATTGCCTCTCCAGGGTTTTGGGATCCTTAACCTAGCAATGAAACATCTATTTTAACTAATCTGAGCCGAGAAAATTGATGTTGAGATATTGAAACAAGTACAATTACTATATTTTTATTTTTATAATTGAACGTGATAAGAGTATTAAAACTAACATTAAAATTACCATATTATATTTAAGCAGTAACAATAAAGTGTTAATCGATACATATTCCGTTTGTATTATGGTATACTAAAATAATAATTTGTTTTCAACGCTATGATTTGATAATTAAAGAAATTATATACTTGGAAGACATTTATTCAATATAATAACATGAAACATAATGATTTATTTCTTGTTGAAACCATATTTGGATATATGTAACAAACAGGTTGAATTATATAATTCTATGTATGCTTACCTAACAACAATTGAAAGAGATGAATGATTGTGTGCATGTCTTGTGTAAACGTTAAAACAATGTTCTATTACTATAAAGCCACAGGAAAGTTTTATATCAGCAAAGGTCATCGCTGACAATAACGATGGAGATAACAAATGTGAAAGTGAATTGAAAGTTGAAATGGAAACTTTGGTCATGTTGATTGTGATGTCTTGGGGCATGGCTGTGTCGATGGTAAGAAACATTGTGATCTAACACAGACAATGATGACGTTAGCGATGAAGACGATACTTATGATTGCAAAGAAATGTAAAATACTTGAAAACATTGAAAATCATAAGTTATTATTTGTTTATCAAACATTAGCTATAACTTACTTCGGAGGACCCATAGTGAGGATTCAGGAACAACATAAAAAGAAGAACAATACATTAAACAATCGCAAACGGTATTTCTTTCAACAAATATTCTTTCATTTTGGACTTGTGTACTGGTATAAGGTCACATTAGATCCTATTTTATTCAACATTTTCTTGTTTGCAAAGGTTGCTGGTCAAAAATATGCCATCGAGTTAGTACTTGAGTATTTCCTTTTATGTCATTACAATGAAACTATTCTTTGACGGGTAACACATTCAAATCAAACAGTCTGTTGTCCTAGTGGTACACTGATCTGACGCACTTTATCTTTAACTTACAGATCGAATTGGCATAAAAGAAGTAAACTTAAAAAATATTTTAATAAAATTCACCCTTCACTCCGTATTCTTCGAACAGTCTTTTCACAGACGATATCTCTCTGTGAAAGTTAAGTTCATTACATGCGTCTAGAAGTGCTGATATTTCATGTGGCTTTATTTGACCTCTGGCCTCCATATTCTCGACCATTCGAAGCCGCGGATCATTTTCATCTTTGATAATCTCATTTTTTAATGAAATTGGATATTGGAAGAAGTCGACCAGCTTAGTGATTGTTACACGTGACAGCAAATCGGCTAAACCATCTTTAAACTTCCGAAAGCCTGTACAAGATAAAACACGACACTGTTGTAAAAACATATGTTAGTACTGTCTCCTTAATATGTGGGTGTGTATATAGGTATTAAAAAGTGTATTC
The DNA here is from genome assembly GCF_037975245.1 of Apostichopus japonicus. Taxonomy (NCBI): domain Eukaryota; kingdom Metazoa; phylum Echinodermata; class Holothuroidea; order Aspidochirotida; family Stichopodidae; genus Apostichopus; species Apostichopus japonicus. The sequence goes on from NC_092576.1 coordinate 24,164,352, forward strand.
GATTATACTGAAGTTGTTCGGCTTTATTGATCTTCATTAAAAACAATATATTGAAAAACAGTAATTCGACTTTTTAAAGCATCATCGAAAGGAAACTTGTGAATCATAAATATGAAGGAAAGTAAACAGATAATTTGTTTAGAAACATATCCCATCAACCGGACCAACTGAACATACAAAAGATTAGATCTTAGAACTTTGTTGAAAAAAAACGGTACATTGACCACTTACCGATTCATTATGCACATTTTCTGCTTCGTTGTATAATTAATAACCCAAAACAATTTAAAAAATTGCGATCGCCCAAAAACAGCTGAAACGCTACCAAGAACCCTACTGCAGGTTTCTAATGAGAATTAGCATGTGAAGTTTATCTTATAGCATCTCGAAATGTCAGTGTGTGATTTTCCGGACAACTGTATCTAGTGTCGAAAGTTACATCGCGTAAATATAGAATTATTTCTTATTAGGTAAATGTTAACATTTTGAAATCGTATATGGTATTCATGACCTTCTTTTCTAATAGTATAAGACGTTTTGGTATCATGATATGTTAACTTGACTATAAACAACATTGGCACGTTTAACATAGCATTTTGCGTAGGTAAATAAGAAGCTCAAAATTAATATTGTACTTCACTGAAATAAAAGTCGATGTTTTAATAATAACTTAAGTATTTCCGTACTTACTTGGATAATACTCATCGACAGATGCATTAACGTTACTGGAAGAGGAAGCCATCGTAAAGCTGCAAAGTCGAATTATGAAGATTTACAATTTTACATCAAACAAGTCAGATTACAAATAACCTATTTGCAAATCGATTTCGTCCTTGTAAATAAACGTAACCAATACAGTTTAAGTCATTATTTGAATGACTTTCTCTTCATGTTTACAATTTTTATCCCATAAGAATTCTCCTATGAATATCACATGTAATTATTAGGAAGCTACTGTTATATGCATTTTTATCCATTCTTTTGCATGAAAATAATATGCTTCTTGGCCTTTTGACTAAATTCATGTATATCAATATGTTCCCATTCTGGAGGAATCAAGATACACACCTGACGATGACAACAGAGTCGTTCAAGGGGACTGGAGTAGAGTTCGTTTGTTTGATGTTTCGTGCGGGGATTCTTTCCTTGGTGACTTACCTTAAAAAAAGGTAATAAACCAAAATGCATTCCACACTGTAGCTTAAATAAGAGCCTAGTGTAGCCTACGCTTCATATATACAGTCAATGTCACATTATCCTGACTTCCAAAATTGTTGTATAAACAATGTTACTTACATTGAAAGAACAAATTATACAGATTGTTTGTATTTTATTATAATTTGTTAGTAGTTAATACTTACCGACAAACACCTGTATTTTCAACTGTAATTGAGATCAGTCATATCGAGTATTCAAGCAGTTACAATAGGTTAATACATGAAAAAGAAATCGTATTGTATCCATGTACTGGCGTTTTATTGATGAATAGTAATGTATAAACTTAGGCGTGTACATATCGTGGGTAGGGAAAGATCCAAAGGGCGTGTTTTATCATATCCATCTCTGATACAAAAAAAAAAATCGATATTGGTTTAAGACTTGTGTCTCGTAAAAGATTCAAGACCTTAGATAAGGTACTTAGATACCGAGACGGTTTATATTTTACAGTCCTCTATATGTAAAAGCAATACACATATACGATTTACATTTGATAACATGTGGTTGATATGTAAACATTGGTAAGCATTTTATGTAAATAGTTCGTAAATATATATCTCCTCTTAAATGGCATGTGATTGAGCAATTTCAAAGTGTTATGGTAATAGGGAGTTTCATATTTGTGCACCACGTCTATGGAAGGCCCCACTGCGGGAAATTTTGACCAGTTTTGATTGTTCCAACTTGAAAGTCCCAAGTCGCAGCTTGAAACACATATTTTGTATCATGTACTCGAATGACTGATCTTATTCTGTATTTGTTTCGTCTGATTCTTGTATGTATAAGTTTCATTAATTGACCGATTTATAAATTCATTTAATTTCTGATTTTGCTTTGGCTACTTTTTTTTTCATTTTATCACGCTGTGTGTTTCGAATAATTGTACTTGTTAAGAATTCATACAGCCTCTTGCAAAGTGCTTTAAGATAATATTTTAATGTAAAACGCTTTAAAGATATATATTAATATGTAATGTGGACTCTGGCATCATTAGTACTAAAACATTATAAATGTCTTAAGTAATTGCCTAGAAAGATTAGAAAAATATATGTAAAGAAGAACATATGTTTTAGAAAAAAATGGACTTTGTAAAAGAAAGGATAAGACACAATGTTTTGTAGTGCTCTTATTAGTAATCAATCAAACTCATTTCTGGACATAATTTTAGGGGTGTAAGTTCTAATTAGAGTGCCTTACGTTTCATTTCTATTGGTCTTCTTCAGAGGCTAAATACAAGAAAAACGGACCAAGAATACACGAAGAGAGACAAATGGACAGACAACTAAACTGGACAATTGTTGAGGCGAAATGGGACACGATAAAGGAGAGGTGAGAAGATAAGAGACGGTGCTAATAGGATTATAGACTGAGTGGTGTAACAATGGGAGTTTATTTGTAATATAAGTGACTGGAAAGAAGAGTGATAGGTAGGACAACCTCTGTAGATGGGAGGGATATGTTAGAGGATGGATTAAGTCGGAAGAGGGAACAGGACATCGATAACTTGGGGGTGTTGAATGGTGCTGATGCCTTGGATTTATCATCGTTCCACGAGGTGAATATTGTCGTGGCGGTAACCTAAACTGCAATGACTTGTAAAACCATACCTGATATAGTAGTTAGGACATTTGAAATGTCGTCCACATGCAGTTCTAGTCTTTGCAGTGTTGGTTGTGGATTTGTGGCCTTAGAAATACTTCGTTAGAGCGATGTTGGTCTCACCTACATGTTAAATAATAGAGACTGCACAAACTTAGATAAATGATAGTTGGTGTAATGCAAGTGATGTAACCTTTTTTTTTACGTATGCTGAATGAGGAACTGGTGAAATGATCTGTTTCTGAGATTTGGACATTGTTGAAGTAAAAATTGAGTATATGTAAGTACCTGCTAGACAGAGATGTAGTTGGAGGTTAGCTGTTGTACAGCAGCACGGACTAGTAGATGCGCAGGTAACGGGGACGTCTGTGAGCGATAAATGGCTCCTCCAAAATGGTTCTTTGACGACGATATGATGCGTAAAGGATATGGTTATGGCTGTTAAACATTTGGCAAAGAAGAATCAAGCATGGATGAAAGGTGACAACGAGAGGAATCTCGGAGAAGGCTAAGATCTTGATTAAAGGCCAACTATTCTCAGTGACGTGTATGGCAACTACTCGCGTGAGTATATGTGTATGTGGCACTATCTTGTAAACACGATATCTCAATAATTAAAACTTGCATTAAACTCATACTTTGCATGTGGGTATTCCATATTCATATAAAAATACCTAATTGATTTTGGTGAGGTCACAGGTTTTTATGAGGTCAACAGAGGTAAAACTTTTGAAAACCTTGTAAACTGCTTGTAAACACGATATTTTTTAAGAAGAGTAACTTGAAGGGATTTTATACTTAGCATGTAAATAGCCCATATTTTTTTTAAAAATCCCGATTATTTTGGACGCATGTGAAAGGTCATTTGAGATCAGCAGAAGTTAAAGTCTGAATATCTTGTCAACAAAGGGATTAATGGAATTTTGTTGAATTACAAACTTAGCATGTAGATTACCTTTGGTAGGAACAAAGTGGCTGTAGAATTTCATACGGGTCCATTTACATTTTGAAGTCAACTAAAGTAGTTTTTTTTAAGAACCTATTCTACGGTACTTAAAATGGACCATACTGTCATCACATATAGTGCTATATATATTTCTGCATTACAATCATAGTGCACAAGCCTATATTAATTTCTACTTCCGCAGTAGGCATCCGTACAAAATAGTGTAGCAACGAAGCAATTGTACGCACTGCAATTCACGTTGCAGAGTTCCCTTAGCTCTCTCTGTCCATTGTTATTGTTATACGCACGAAGGTTTTGATATGTCCTGTGCGGTCCTACTAAAATCCACCTGAACACGCCCGATACAATCTCAACGAAAATGATTAACTGTTGGCACAGTTGGCAGATCTGTTGGGATAAGATCGTAGCTTTATGAAAAATAAGCGGTATCCAAAGGAACTAATTGATATTTCAATATCATGAGGCTTTCAGATATTGACATGTGAGATTGTAATATGTTGATATCCCAGTTCACTACACCGCTTGATGAGAAAGGGCATCAGTCATACAACTTCACCTCCAGTTGCTGGGGAGGTATCGTACCACTAATGAATAAAGTAGTACATGCAGGCAACATCATTCCATAATCATAGTTTCGTTTTATGGTGACCTCGAACATTGTGAAATGGCTGGAATTCGGAAAATAATATCAGGCTTGAAATAGTTACGGTGAGGACTACATTGTCACACCGGAAACAAACATATTACGCAACGCAGAATGTTGAGTCTGTAATATGTTATATTATTGCTCTTCAAGACCTATGTTATTTCATAGAACCAGATATATATCCTATATACTTGATACATTTACCTAAATCAAACTTTCTCTCATCAAATAAATCAACATGGAAATTTAGGGTAAGCTGTAATAAATGTGTTTCTTTTACGCATTAATAAACTAATATATTCATACCTTACTTGTCTTAACTATGTTCCATGAACAAAGGCTATGAAACAGTCTCTCGATACACGCAGGGTATACATCTATAATATATGGAGATCATTGGAACTGTACTGCGGGATATAATGATAACAAAATGACAATAGTAACAATTCTTGTTGGTTTCATTGGAGTGTAATATACAATACATGTTAAACCTTTTAGTGTATATTTAGTTCTGAAATATAAAGAGAAGTTAACAAAAGAATTGAATTAAAAAAAATGATACGTTTCGTCTCGGATGACTGATCTCAATGTTATGGAGTTCGAACTTAGGTAACATCTGTTTTCATTTATGGCGATAATGAGTTAAGTACATATCTTTGTATCACAATAAACAATCATATCCATCGGTTACAAATGTTTGGTTTGTTGACAAAATGAATAAACTTTTTAGTGACACAAGGAACTTAAAAACACTTCGTACTGAGAAAAACAAAGTGAATAAGAATAAGAGAAAAATTAACACCTTTATCAAAATCAACATTTCTAAACTTGACAAACAAGAAATATATCGTGCAAGAAGTAATATTTCCTGTAACATTTTATTTAATTTTGGCAATGTAACGACTATTTCATTAAATTACTTAGCCAGCGAGACTATATATATACAAAAAGCGTCTATTCCCTTGTTGATTAAGATGTCCGCACACAAAGCGGGAAGGCCCGTGTTCGAATCCTATTGTTTTACTGTTCCTGATTTTCCAACTTTGCAACAAATATATATATATATATATATATATATATATATATATATATATATACATATATATATATATATACATATATATATATATATACACATATATATATATATATATATAGCTGAGTATATATATATATATATATATATATATATATATATATATATATATATATATATATAGCTGAGTTAAGCATTTTTTGAAGTTCATCTTTTTTTAAAAGTCCATCTTGTTACGAGATGTGATTTCAAGAATCGAAACGCGTTTGTTTCCTGCATCCACAATCATCAGATACTGCTCATCCCAGCGTTCTATGAAATGCAGTCCTCTGGCAAAGCTTAATCCTTCACTTTTTCGACCAACCGACAAAACATCTTCAGCAATGCTATCAATGTGATGTCCGAGTGGCATTGATTTCCAAAAGTTTTTGAAAGTCTGGTTCGGAGGAGGACTTTCTAGATATTTCTGTAATTGAAAACCTTGTGCATTATACTTTATAATACATTCCATTTGAGAGCGATATCCTGGTGCCCGTAGAGCCACATATATGTTGTTTTCTTGGTCAACAGATATACCCCTACAGTGCATAGGTGTTCCATCAAGGTTAGTACTAAAGCTATCAACCAATTTCTCGGTATCGATGTCAAATGTTTTCATTTTCTTGTTACCATTATCCGAAACGAGCAGCTCGTTTCGATAATTGCATTTAATGTACCATGGATCGGATAATTCCCTGGAACCAAAATCCTTTACATATGTCCCGTCCAGTTTAAATACTGATATTCCAGCATTTTCCACATTTCTACCATTAAGAACTAACAAGAAGCCCTTTCCTGCACAAACAGTTATGCCACCCGGCTCTGCAAGATGATCGTTGCCAAATTCGTTCAATCGGTTTAAATTGTTGTCAAATGTTACAATACATTTACTCTCTTTATCAGTAACATAAAGCTTCCCTTCATACGCAGCTCCTGCAAAGGGTTTGAAGCCCTCTTTCTGGTACTTTTTGACTAATTTGCCCTCCCAAGTATAAGACTTGATCGCGTTATCCATCAGAATCATAATATCTGACCCTAATGTAAGTACATCGTGTGGCTGATCGATGTCTTTTATTTCATCTGCAATATCATTTGGTCTAACATCTTGGAAGCCAGCTTCATTACTCGCTTCAAATGGATATTGTTCTCCGTTTGTTATGGAACTGGTTTCCTCAAACCCGTCTTTCGTTTCTTCATCCAGGATGCCTGTTGTTGCAAAATCTAATATTAAAATTCAACCATGGAAATACTCTCAATATTATATATCATGATTACTAAGTCTGACAGAAATTACATCAGACTAAATGTGCCAGGTTTTCTGCCTGATAATTAAAGATTTATAGTTGCCTCGTTATAAACAATTGAAGTGAGAAAAAAAGTTTCAAACGACGTTTAGTTATATAAAATAGTCTTTGTTTGTTCTCATGATTCATACGGTATGCTTACTAAATATCGCAGTGTTAAACTTTCGCAATGGTTACATTTTCGGAACCCAGTGTTATTTCTTGTTAACATGGATTTTCAACGTACATTTACTTATTAGTGTTCAAGTATTATCTACCACAACTTGTACACAATGAATATTTCTGGATTGTGTAAAGGGATCATTATTACTTGATCATTACAACATACCATTCCAGACGTACCTAGTTTGAAATATAACTTATTGGATGAGACATTTTTTTTTATTGTTCTCAAAACGAGATACATCCACTATGTGTTGCTGTATGCTGTGGTTCGAATAATATCGCTGCCAATAATTCGAATATGAAAAATAGTTATATATACCTGAAGAGGACGCCTTCTCACCATCAGTGGTCGTTTTACCAAAAGTTGACATGGTATGCTATAAGTAATAAAGTGTTTACATTAATGATTAATGTTACATGTGTTCCAGTTATCTGAGTTACCTGATAGATAGTCATTACTTTTTTATAGTCAATAAAAAATGTTATCATCCTAACATAATGGGAAGAAATTATTTCTTAAAGTTACATTCGACTGGTATATTTTATGAAGATGTACTCACGATTTCATTTGTCTCATGTGGTGGGTCAGCTGTTAGAATAAAACAAAATACTTATGAGGTGTTATCTCTTGATTCGTTACCATTAAGATAGTAATTTTAAATGGGAAAACCGTGTATTGCTCTTGGATGAAAAATCCACCTTACTATGACCCAGTCGGGTATCGAACCGTAACCTCCCAAATACTAAGCATCATTGCTTAAAATCTACTCGGTCACAGCACCGGTATAATGTTATATGATTCTGCATCAGTTTGTTCTCAATTTATATCACAACAATAATCAGTTATTGCATATAAGTGTTGAATTATTCATAAGGTAACATACATAACGTTTAACATTATCATGTTATGCATCGTGACAATTCACTGGTTGTATGTTCAGTGCTTGTCATATTCCTTGTGCATAGGTAAAATACAGACGACCTATGTTATAGTTGCATGAACTGTCGAAACTATCCAAACCTATCGACAATAATTAATTACCATATAGCTACTACTTTTTGTTAATGTTTTCTACACACCTTGCTGATCACTGCACGCTGTACACGTAAGTCAACACTTTTGTTATATAAATATTGATATAATCCATGTTCTCTCTGATAACTACAATAACAATCTCGTAGGTTTCAGGAAGGTTGACCTCTTTTACATATGTCAATTACCTAGTGTAGGTGAACACATATGATGTCACGTCAGAGCTATTATGGATGTTAGGAAATGATCGGAGAGATGACGTCGAAAACTCGAACTCGGTGTGTGATTGACACTGACCTGGTTTTGTTTTTTCTTTGCCTTTTTATCGATTTTCTTTTGGGTAGGTCAAGGTTTTCTAATTAGTTTCTAAATTCAGGTTAAACCAAATGAGTCATATCCAACCATTTCAAGATCGTAATCGTTTTTATTTCTTCCAGAGAGTTATTTGAGTTCTTCCTACGCTTAACAATTCCCATTCACACTCTCATGCATACATCCTTGGAAAAATGCACAATGCACCGAAAGAAAATGAAGCTTGTATATGCAAATAAATAGTAATACAACACCTCTCTCCAACTGAACTCTATAAAATTGTGTATTCCTCATTAAATCTCCTCATTTTGCAAGCAAAAAGAGAACAATTCAGAGAAGAAGATGTTTTTCTACCGAGTTCATTCTACTGAACAATTAAATGTTTTTTTTAATTTTTTTTTATCATTGACCGCACTACATAACATATGTACAGCAATACAACCGGCACGCATTACGGAAACAAGTTGTACAGTGCACTATATTAAAGAAACTGGAGGTGAACATTACAGAGTTCCACAAATATGACAGCGGGGCAAATGACTTCTAAATAAACTTTTTTCTCTGCCGTGGATTATGTTTTATAGGTTATTAACATTTCAAATTTGAAGGTATGAGAGTTAATGAATAATCATTGTTTAAATTAAATAAATAACATATCCTTGTGTATTATTTTTCATTGGTTTGTTATGAAAGTAATTCCGTACTAATTATGTTATTAGTGGTATGTGTTTATATTTACTATTATCAATAAGACAATCCGGAAGGATCATGTTGCTAGGAAGTGGCAGGTGGGTACTCCTACCTTAAGATACTCTAATTGTCAACTACATTACACCAAAACAACTCTTTTGAAAAGGGAACTCTTATTAAGGAAAAGAACGTTCTTACTTCCAATGTCCAGATTCACGGTAGATTGTGAGACTTCGTCTGTCATTGCAAGCTAAAGGCAAAAGTAATATTAAAACCGTCATTAGTTTAACCAGGTCAAATATTCGCTACAGAGTGATCACATATGATACCAACCTCTCTCAGTAACTAAAAATAAGATCATTTCATGTACAGACGATAGTTTCTTTTTCTATTTTTGAACCACGATCTAAATCAAATATAGAATGTCCCTGTCTCTCAAGAGAGGCACTGTTTCAGATAGTTGATTTATACGTGCGTGTATCACTTCATTCCTAACCACTCGTGTAGAAGATGCTACTTGAGTAACATTGAACGTAAAAGCTGTTAAAATATTTTGGAAAATGGTAATCCTTACCGCTCCACCTTTATTCCACGTTTCTTTTGCATTGTTGAAAATGTTCTCCGCTATTTAAGTCAGAAACAAATAAATAACAAAAAAAAAAAACATCACATGCTGTCATATTCAGCATTTCGTTTTAATGTGATAACTTAATTACTATCGTTATAACAAAGTAAGAAGTAAAGAAAGGAACAACGCCACACCAATTTAGTCATGGTAAGTAGATATTTGTAAATGCTTGAAAAGAAAGCCCAAACCAGTAACATTAATGAACACCTTTAGATAAATAAATACACAGAAATTTATTAATACGTTGTTACCTTCACATGCATAATGTCCTATGGAAGATCATGACGATATCATTATGGTATAAACGACGACATTTATTCTCGAAACGACACTATTTAAAGATTTGTATTATTGTACTGAAGACATTATTTACAAATAAAGAACCGGTTTAGTTTACAAACCTTCTTCCATGTTTCTAGTTCTCTAAAGAGAAAACAAAGTAGAAAAAATAAACAACTTTACTATTGCCTGACATATTATGATCATAACAAAATTATTAATTAAAATATAAAAAAAATATTTGTGTCCTATAGCAAACAGAATCATTACAAAATATCTAACGTGATATGTCTTACCTGTAGTTTATCGCTGTAACCTTTTGTTTTTTGTCTTCGATCTAACATTGGAAAATTAAATGCATTTTTAATTGTACTCAGGGCAGGGAAGTAAAGGCAGGGCAGGGCAAGGAAGTAAAGTAAAAGAAAAACGTGATTGTAACACTGCAGAGATGAAGTACCGGAACATTGCTGATTTATTGAAGTGACAAGCTTGCTTTAATAAGTCATTTGAAAGGTCTTTTAAATAATGCAAGAAACAAATTTGATTTAAAAATGCTGTTACATCTTTTACTGTCGGCAATTAATGTGAATAAGTAGGAGTAAGCTTGTCGAGGGACTGAAATTTATATAAATTGTAGAAATGAGCAGTTACTATACATACTTTACTTTACATATACTTACGCCTAATATAGAAGACGAGTGACAAAATCAGCATCCCGCTAAAAATAACTATGCATATTATTATCCACATTTTAACTGTTGATGAGTCTTTTCCTTCATGAGGCGGCACTGTTAATAAATCACATGATAACAAACATTAAGCTGTAACATATTATAGAAAAGTTTTTTAACCTCTTTTAAATCAGTTCTTATAATCTGTCTTTTTTATTACCATTGTCGATTTGATGGTTTATTATGTTGCATTTGTACATTTCAGATCAGGGACCATGATTCTGATTTCTTTATATATTTTCATACATGTTCGTGTTCAAATTAATTATTTGAAAATCTAAGCTCTTCTTGTTGGTTCAGTTAAATACTTTAAATACTACCACGATGACTTCACTATAAAGAAATCAGATTACATTTCAAAACGTTCGGTGATGTGACCAACTTTTCATCAGGATCTCTATTAACAGGATGTGAAGGTGTTTTGCTTGATCAACATGTGGATCGGTGTCTCTTTCAACATGACATGATTTGCTTCAAAGTGAATTCTCGTAGTGTGAGTGGCATATTCGTGTGATCAGACATTGCAATGCGATGGGAGAGGACGTCTTAAAGTGTTTTAAACTTACCGACGACTACATTCAGTTTAGTCAACTTATAGCTTGTTGCGGTACTTACCATCAACATTTAATGTCACTCCATTGTAGTTGTAATGTTCAAAGGGTCCATAGAAGCACGCGTATTCACCTCCGTGATGTACTTTAAGTGTAGCAATTACTAAAGAACCACTAGAGGAGAGTGTATAGTCTTCCATAGTTACGATTGACAAGTTATTCATTCTGTAAGCTATTGTTTCATATTCCATATCCCTCTTCCTTTTCCACAAGAGAACCGATTGTTCTGAATTGGTACATTCTAAGGCAATCTGCGTATTTTCATGACCACTTTCAGTGTTATTGAAGACCAAAGAGTACTGCGGCTGAGATATTTCCAATAGTACTGTGGCTGTTCCATTAACAATAGAAGGCGCTTGATTGAATGATTTACATATCAACATTTTAAAGAAGTTGTTGCCAGAAAACGTCACACTCGTTAGAGCAAAACTAGAGAAAGTGAAGTTTACTGAAGTGTCAGAATATGATGACTTCAACAGAGTCTCGTCAAACTGAGTCTTTTCAAACCATTGTACAGTACTCACTGGTCTTGCACCTTCCACAGAACATGATATCGACGTGTCCTTGCTTACAGAAGCTAAACAGTTCGGTTTGCCGTGGCACACGTCAATATTGGGATCTTCTTGTAAAGGTTTCACTATTGGTAGAGTGGAAAACACTTTAAGGATATCATAAGCTAATAACTGTTAAGGTGACGTAAGTATAATACAATATACTCAAGCTGATATTGATAAATAACACAAATATAACTTATTAATTACACAGTCAGGAATATGGCATGAACAAAGTATTAATATTAATGCATACTTTGTTGGAAATAATGACTTGTAAACTTTATTGACCTCAAACAGAATAGACACGGAAAATGGAGATATTGTCGTCTTAAAAACGTAAAACATGTGAATAACAGCCATATTTGATATGTACTTAGCTAGCAGTATACTATATATCAATACTTACCATAAACAATAACAGATACAATGAATTTTTCGCTTTCGTTTTGATCTTTGTTGATAACCAATACTTCATATTCGTGTTCATGCTCAACTGTTACCAGCTTGATCTGTAGTAATCCATCACTAGTGATGTTAACTTTTCCCGATCGATAACCAAGACCATCTCGATTACCACCTTGATAAGATACAATTGCTTCATTAGTTGCTGTGTCACTTTTGTCATACCAATATATACCATAGTACTCATCAGGAAGAGTACAGTCTATAACCTGGTCTTCTAAACCTCTCTCTAAATACTGCGGGGACGTACAACCATACTGATTTCCTGTGTGAAAAACAAGGAGAATTGTTAAAATTAATGTCGAATTAGTTATTTTCACTTCCGTCGAACAGCTTGAGAACAGTGGCATCTACACGTAGTTTAGCAAAGATCAAGCACTGAATGCTTTTAGCTTATAATGATCGTCGATCCTGAATTGAAAGGCCAAAATAAAAGAAGCAATACACAAGGAAATTTGAAGTAATATTATCCTGACATATTTGAGACATATTATATAACATACTGTTAGAAACTTGGCGGTTTTCCCGGGCATTATTTCACTCAGTTGTATGGTTGTGGTTTCCACAAGGATATCTAAAACTCACAAATGTACTCTATAACATATAATTAATTTCATCAGTGAGTGGTGATTGATCTCTTCCCCTACCTCAGTTTTTTTTCTTATGTTGTCTCAAACTGACTACAAAATCGTAGTTGGAAAAAAAACTGACACTTACCTGACGTAAAAGATGCTGAATGACCAAGAGTAAGTAGAAGCAATAATAATATTACTATGTCTGCCATTTTAGTAGAATTATCGCTACGAATTTAGGCGATCCGTACTTGAGAACGATGACCTTGAAAAAGAAGTTCTTACAGCACTAAATGTAGTTACAACGTTCCAGCAAGTATTACCTATATAGTTACAATGATAATGCAATATAGCATACCTTCTTCACAACTATTATTTAGGCCTACAATATGTATCAAAAATAAAGTGTTGGTTTATTGTGGTACTTTGAACTTTCAGTCTAAGGTGTTTGCTTTTGGCTGTCACATCTCGCTGATTGATATTCACCATCGATCAAAGTCTATGTTTACCAGCTGATACTTTCGGTTTGGTTAAAGTACATTCTTACTCTATGAGCCTGTAGCGTCGGTACCATGACGGACTGTAACTTAGGTACCAGGGCCGCCTGTAGCGTCGGTAACAGGACGATACGTTCAAACCGTTGAAAAGCAAAACATTAGGAAAACGAAATTCTAAACAGGAAACCAATAAGCAATGAGCCCCTTTGAAAAAGCCCTAAACGAAAATAAAAACCTTCTTAGTTACTAAAAGCTGTTTTCAAATCGTGAAGGAAAAATGGAGGATTAGGTTACTTACAAACTTTAATATTCATCTTGTAAGTAGAACTTTGAAAGAGAGTAGAAATTTGAAGAGGAATTCAATAACCTTAGGGATACTGCCTACAGTTTTCTGTTGAAATATAAAGTATTTGGCATGAAAAATAAAACGTTGTTTGAATTTGTCATTTTGGACACATTATTTAGGCCTAAGTTTTTGGGGCCAAATATTGTTAGGACCATGTCGATCCACATTAGGGAGGGCTTAATTTTAGGAGCAAATGTATGTTTGAACAACTTTATTGGGCGAAATATCTTTTTTGCATCATATAGGTAATTTTTTTCTCTCATAATATTACACTATGCAGAAATTGAAGAAACATAACATCTCTGTTTAAATAAATATTATTTAAACGCACGGAAATGACTCTTCCTCTCTTTGAATGAAAATGAATGTAGAGTTAATTTGCGAACTTTAAGTGATTGAAATAAATAAGAAGCCTAAGTAAAACAAACGGTACCACCTCCTTGAATTCACGTTGTAAGGTAAATACGTCCTTTAACCTAGTCGGTGTATTCACAGGAATCATTGCTCAAATGTCCTCAAATAAATAATGTTCCCTCCATAAATAACACCAGGTCAGCCTTTCTAGTAGTAACGTTGTATTCAAATATACTGATCTATTTCAAATTGACATTATATCGGGATATTTGCATTAAAAGTGTTTAAATCATAGTTCTCAGATCAGTCATATATATGACAATGGAATGCGTGTTTTAACATCTAATCCATATTGAAACAGTTACACCGGTAAAACATAATATTGTGTAGTTATGTAATACAAAAATATGTGAATTTACACGAATAATTGCTTTTAATGATAAAAACACGTTTTAGCAATACCTATTGAATCAGCAACATCAACAGGGCGTCCATATTTTCGTTTTCATAAAGCTGTCAAAGCCATTTAATCGTTATATGGAAGTAAATAGCTTGCCTTTCTATTTCATAAAAGGAATTCATATACAACATGTTTCAATATATCATCAAATCATTCAATACATACATAAGACTAAAACATAGTTCAACATCAATTATTGAATGGTCTTCTAAAATTCACGCATGTTCACGATCCTTTTTTTTCAGTTAATACGTTTCTTTAGAAACACCAACCATCTTAAAGATCATAACAATCACTGAACTTGTTTTGGAAAATGTTTTCGAACAGGAGGAGTTGGCCTATTACGATCGTATGTATTGGAATAAAAATTGTAGAATAAATCATGCATAATTGAAAATTGCAATTATAATACTTGGTAATCTTCGAGTGAACTTGGTTATTTCTCTCGAAACTATGGACGTTTTTGATTCCATGTTGACTTAACATCCATTTCTAGTATTGTTTCACGTTATGTGCTGCCCATTAAGAGGAGGCATATTACATAAAAAATATCTCAAGCAGGTTCACGATAAGGTAATATTCATCAAGAAGCAATATTTTATGCCTTACCACTTGTGTTCGGCGGCGCCATTTATTTTAACATGCAACTGCAAACAGAGATCAAGATCAATAAAACCATCATAACCAAGAGGGCAGTGGCTATGACTATACACCGGATTGTATGCCCGCCTGTAACGAAGAGAATATAGACAATTGTAACAAAAACTAATATAACCATTCAATATAAACACATCGTATGAGCAATTTTGTCATCTAAATCCAATTTGAAATGGAAACATCCAATGGGCATTATTATGATATTTTAACATTTTAATTCGCAGTGTTTTTATTTCAAAACAGAACAATATCACAAGTACAAGTATTAGCGACCAATACGTCATTGGCATGTCTAACAATAGCAACAACTTCTCACCAAACAAAACAATATTGACTATATACTGCTTCGACTACCAAACATACACCGCTCTCAGTGTTGATGTACTATATCTCTTTAATATTAAACCTCCGAAAGCGTTAAACACGACTTGCAAAATGCATGGTGTAATTATTGCAGGGAATATAAGTCGGTTAATATTTTCAACTATAAACATACTATCCCTTTAAGATAACATGCATAAGAGCATGTGAAACAATACTTATGATAAGATATATGCTTTTAAGAAGCAAGAGGATATTAAATCAGTGTAGACATGAGTGCGACTTCAAAAGTAAGTATAAACGAAGTTATGACTTCACGTCAATGATAACAATAGTCCACAATTTACTACTTATAGAACCATTCAGTTTAGAAAACTGTAATGCATCTCACCCTGGTTACATGAGAGGGCGCTCTCACATAATAATATATCCCTCACCTGAATACACTGTCCACATTGAAACTACCCTTTAAACTTTTCTTTAAATCACCCATTTAAGTCAAAGGTATCCATCTTTACTTCCAAAAATCTCATAAATTAGAACGACGATTAATCTCCAATAAAAGATAGTAAAATGTGCCCAATTAAATTCCTTAGTATTTGTACTGTTTGTTGCGCTTCCTTCAAAGGCCTCAAAATAGTGATATCGTCATTAAATTATGCCATTGCGATGTTAAAAAAAGAATATGAACTTTAGTAAGAGTTCCGGAATGATAGCTACCACATATTCTCTACTTCTATACCTTTACAACATCTGATCTTCAGATTCGCAAAGTTGAACAAATATTCAAACAATGTTGCGTGCCTCTCAATATCGTTATAAAATACGGAGGGGCAAACTAACAGTGGTTTAAGTCAACATGTGCCATCCAAAAACAAAATGACTCACTGTTCTGTGTATACAGTGATAAGGTAGCAGAAAATTGCATACCTTTATGGATTATTTGCTTAGGTAGTAGCACTCAGCAGCCACTCCACTTAGGATACATACCTCATACAACGTCATGCTACAGCTGGTTATAGACTCGGTCTAGGATACCAACGTAGCGCCAATTTGACCCTAAGGCTAACAACACTATTAGTACTTCGTGCATTGAAACTGATTTTTTGTCCGTAGTTAAACATATGGATATGGAAATACCTCAAGATGTTTGTTGACGTTTTATTATTCTCTGGTTTACTTTGGAAAAGTGCTACATATTTCATCGCACAATTTTCAGCTTTTTTTATTACCTTATGAACGGCATTTACAACCCTAGCAATATTCAGAGAATATATTGTTGCAATTTATGCTTGGAGGACAAACACAGTAAAAACATGTCAACCGTCTAAATATGTTTTTATTAATAATACGATTTAATGTATAAAAAGTGTATAACATGCGTGACCGCAAAGTTCATCCTTGTTAGTAAAAACTATGTGAATATTTACAAACAAGATCTCAACTAAGCTAAAATTCATTATGTAATTCATATTGTATATTATCATTAACTTAACGGTATTAAAACCAACCTATTACGTCAAAACATAATAAGAGCATTAATTTACAAGATCCAAATAATAAGCAGGTTACTTTATTAAGATTCATGTACCACAAGTGCTTTATAATAAACTTATTTCATGCGGATTGTGTACATGCAGGCTAATAGTAAATAAATGTTATAAGTAGATTAGCAGTAAATTCCATACAGGTAGCGGCTTAACGTCATCAAATACATTTGACCGATTGCTTTCATCCCAAAGAATCGTTTGGCTCCTCCTCTGTCAGATCAAAATGAAAACAGTTACATATTTGATGAATGCGCCCTTTCCTGATTCGCACTTTGAATTCGTTGTCTAAAGACAACAGCTTCTTTCTTAATTTCCTTCGATTTGCTGAAGTGTTTATCGAACTTTCAAATAGATTGCTGATTTACTGTATGTTTCCTTACACGTCTATTTGTGTATAACATGACATGATGTAAAAGTTTAACCTTAATTAGGGGTATGTTTATTTTCTTTTTCAATACACAATTTCTTTTCTAAATAATGCATGTTATTCTCAATTACTGTGAGCAAAAAAAAGACTTGAATTGAAATAAAAAAAAAGTGGTTATTTTTGCTGGGCGGCCTCCGGTATCGACTCATCCCTTTTCTCATTCAATTATAATAACTACAGTTTAAAGTAACTATTACTACATGTTAGAAATAAACACGATTAACATATGAGCTGGCCGTTCAAGATTTGTGGAATTAAGCTTAACGGGCTCGGATTGAACAAGATGATATGACTCTCAAGTACCTCTCATTTTCTTACTGATGAGAGATATGTGCTTTATATTTGTCATCATTTGTGTAAATTCCATTCTAAATAGTACAACATTTACAGCAAATTTCTTGTACCATTGTCACATCCTTAATTAGTCATATTTTCTAGTCAACATTTTTTTTTTTAAATCTGGTACCGTGTGATAAATAAACCACAAAATCTTCATTCATATTATTATTACGAAATTGCTTGTCAAGTGAAATCATTTTTCTTCCATAACATTTAGCGACCGTCCCACCGTGTACAAACCAATATACGGCCAAGTGATTGTTCAATGCGGGAGGCAGAGCTGAATAACCATTTTGAAAGAAGTAAGCCTAATTGGCAAACCTGACTGGTTTCTTCGCTTTTCCGAAGCAATTTTCAAAAATCAAATGAAAACATAAAATAGCTTGGGAAAATGTGCAAGACCCTAGTATAAATCGAAAGCGTTGCCGCGGACGTTCTCCGGGCAGTACAGCGAATATATATACGGGAAAAAAAGGTTTATGAAAAGAAAGGTACACTAGGCTGTTCGTCGTGTCGCTTTGGCATTGATTATGCTTTCATTTAGCTTATCACGTAAACCAAAGCTCAACTGTTTTACACAATATATATTTGCTTTTAGGTGATGGTGATGAATTATGTCATTACAGTCATTAGAATTAAAAAAAAAGTTTCAATTAACATCTGCAGATAGGGAATGAGAAGTATTGTTTAAAAAATGAAAACAAGTAATATTTTTGGAAAATCGGTAACTATTTTATTATGAAACAAATATACATTTGATTTCTTAAAATGGTTTGAATACAACGTACGTGCTTTATGTTCTAACAACATGACATG
This sequence comes from Apostichopus japonicus, assembly GCF_037975245.1. Classification (NCBI taxonomy): domain Eukaryota; kingdom Metazoa; phylum Echinodermata; class Holothuroidea; order Aspidochirotida; family Stichopodidae; genus Apostichopus; species Apostichopus japonicus. The sequence continues at coordinate 24,182,965 of NC_092576.1, forward strand.
ATCACATTAAGAAATGTTTTCTTATAGTTTCTCATCCAATGTATTTAAACATGATATTAGTAATGATGCACTATTAGTACATGTTCCTCTTTTGTATAACCTTGAGGAAGAAGAAGCCTTAATACACTTGGATGACGATGGGGATGCGAGGCGAAAAGTCACACGTTTAACACATTGATGTGAATAGTTTTACAACTAGTTTTACAACTAGTTTTACAACTTTGTCCTACAACAAGTTTATTTGGATAGTTAAACAAAGTTTCCGGAACATGTTTTAAGAACTTAAGATGAAAAGATTCGATCTGGGTGAAGTTTCCAAATCGCCAAGTTCAAAAGCCATATATTAGGAATGGGAAGGAAAGTTTGGTCAAAACATTGGATCTGCAAATCCAGTGGCAACAGGTCACATATTTTGCTCATTAAACTCAAAACGCCATTGCGCCTTGTATGATTAAGTTGCTTATTACCATGATTGGTGAAATCTTCAACCACTTCAACAGTATCATAACCGAAAGTCGAAGTAAGGTTATTCCTAATCTTACCCCTTGATAAAATGACGATCTTAGTCTTATTTGCATTAAAAACAAAATACAATAATTACAATAAGTTTTCACACGACTTAATGCACAATGCAGGTAGGTCGCGTTTTCAACTACTATAATTGTATCATCTACATACAATAGAGTAATGAGTGTAAAGAAAACTTCAATATCATTATTACTCAACTCACTTTTCATCATATATGACAACTATTCTAAACCTTTGTAAGAACCAATGATAACAATTCCAAAATCGGTTCAAAATTTGATAAACAAGACTTCTAAAAGATTATCTTCTCTAACTCCAATCTTGCAATTAAAATAGTCTGACTTAACATCATCGTTCCTCATGCACGATTCGGCACTTTTGTACAAATTATTTATAATATTTAGCACTTTGCCATTAACGTTGTTAGCAATAAGTTTTGACCAAGGACTCAATCTGTCAACTAGGTCAAATGCTTTTATTTTAGTCTACGAAAGCACAATACACATGTGTTTTTTCTTTCTGACATACAGCTATGTAGCAGAATGAAGGACAAAAAGATCATCCAAGGTCGAATGACCGCTTTTGAACCCTGCCAGTTTATCTCCAATTGAACTTGCACAGATACGATACACTTTGATACGATCATTCAAGATTTCTGTAAACAGCTTTCACATACAACTTAGGAGAATATTCCAGTATAGTGGTCTAAATAATCTTTTGAGCCCCTTTCTTCATATACAGGTTTGATAAGTCAAATAGTCCAACTCGATGGTGCTACACTACTTAATAGAACACAATTGAAAAGTTTTGTAATTAAAAAAACTACTGCAGGGGGTGCAGCTCCTCATAAATTAAGTAATTATTTTACCAACAACACATGATTAATTACCTTTCGATTTATTAATTTCTTGGATAATTTTATGTTCAGAAATTGATCTATTCAGTTGAAAGTTGTTTGAGGACATAGTAACTGAAGGATCAAAGGACTGGATATCATTGTTGAAATAACTATCTTTACAGAGAGCACTTAAGTGATCCTCGTAACTAGTTAGTGGGATACTATCTCTATTGTCCTCAGTACCAGTTGAACAATAAATAACATTCCAGTATTCTTTGAAATTGAGTTTTTAAGTTGTCTTATTACTCTATGCAATGCCGTGAAATAGTTTTGTTTAGATTTATTTAAAGATTGTTGTACGCTTTGGAGAATATGGACAGGTCTTGCTCACTCTTAACACTGTTTCATAATTTTTGGGATTGCTATTAAATAGTTATATTTTGCTGTACGACAGTCATTATTCAATCAAGGTTTCCCGTGTTTTCTTCTTTAATCCTTAACATTGGGCAATTGTTTATGCATACCAGCCTTGTCGGCATTTTTCCTGAGGATATGTTTGATGCTTACAATTATGTTATCTATGGCATTCTGGCTGAAATTGCCAGCTCTTATCAAATCAAGTTACCACATCATTTCCCACAATTTTGTTTGTCTTGTTACTATGATTTTCCATTGATCAAATTTACATTACCTAAATTTTCATACATTGTAACATTCCGATTCATATATATTGGGCTGTGTTTGTCTGATATACCAATATCAAATGTATCAACCTTGAAATCGGTAATTTGTTTTCACGGTTCTGGTGATACAATTGCATCATCCAGATTAAATTTACCATCACATGTGAGATTCCCGAGGCAGAAATCAGAACCAAGTCCCTATTCACAAAATGAATATCAACAGTCTAACATAAGTCAACTGTTCTCTGTAGATGTATCCATCTTAGATTCAATACCAAGATCCTCTAATTTCTGAGGTTATCATCATTTGCATCAAGCCGTACCCAGGAAAAAATTTACCTCAAATTTACCGCGGTAACATACCACACTTTTACCCCGGTAAAACCAGGGTAAAAACGCGGTAAATTTGTTGTACATTACCGCGGTGTTTTGGCCCTATGGACGCGGTAAACCGCGGTTTACCGCAGTAAATTACCACAAATTTACCATGGTTTTACCTCACTTTTACCCCAATTTTACCGCAATTTACCACGGTGTTACCATACTTTTACCGCGCTTTTACTACACTTTTACTACGCTTTTACCCCAAATTTACCACAGTTTTACCGTTCTTTTACCCCAATTTTACCGTATATTTACCACGCTTTTTCCTTAGTTTTACCTCAATTTACCATATTTTACCACAGTTTACCGTTCTTTTATCCCAATTTTACCCTAGATATACCACGCTTTTACCTTAGTTTTACCTCAATTTACCATACTTTTACCACGCTTTTACCCCAATTTTACCGTAGATTTACTACGCTTTTACCATAGTTTTACCTCAATTTACCATGATTTTACACTAATTGTAGGACAGTTTTACCTAACATTGAGCATGTCCTAACTTCAATCAGCATGTATAATACCATATATTTCTTTGAATTTCACCCATCCGTGTACTGTATCATAATTTGGCTATATGCCTTTACCCTTATTGTAATGGTTGTATGCCTGACATGTAAGTCCTCAGTTGTAGAATGCAACAGTTTTTAATTCATCAAATCCATGGCGGTTTCACACATGAGAAAGCTTTGTTGAATTTCAATTACCCTAGATGGTATGATTCCTGACTCTCTTCTTTTGACTTAATTGGTAGTCCAGATTGGATTTTGATCTCTTATTGTCCTCAAAGACTTGTTTTAAATGGAAAGAGTACTCTGATCATAGATACATAGACTTGTCAAGTCATTTAATGGACCTGACAGAGAATACCCAAATCTGAGGACACTGATTGGTCAATTTTTGTGTGCCACAGTGTTGAGGCACAGAAGCTATGCCTTATGTGTGCTAGTTTATATAGTTCTTTTTTCATTTTAAAGGCTTTTAGGTTCTCCCTAATAATGAAAAAAGAATTAATTGGTGTCTCCTCTCAAATATATCAGGGATTCCATGAAGGAATTCTCTATGTATCTATCCTCTGCTTGTTTTTTTTTTAGGAAAAGAGATGCATACTATAACATATAAGAATAGCAGTTTGTCTCTCTTCTTTATTCAACTCATATCCACAGGTAATTTATATTGCCAACATTAAGATATGAATAGAACAAAAGGTTTGTCATATCAGTATTGCAAAAATATGGGACAAAATCATGGAAAATTGCTGTAAATGTACCATCATGTTTCATAGTGTGACCCATATATGTTCTACTGTGGTAAAATCATGGTACAATTATGGTAAATTTACCATAGTATAATTGCACCGTATAGTTTTACCCTATTTTTACTGTGGTTAATCATGGCACAATTGTAGGAATTTCACATATGTAGTTTATGTACCATATAAACTTACCCTACTTTCACTATCATGGTAAAACTATGGTAAATTTACTGTAGTAAATGTACCACGCTTTTACCCTACTTTTACCGCGGTAATACCATGGTAAAACTGTGCTTAATTTACCGTAGTAAATGTACCGCAGTAATATCATGGTAAAACTGCGGTAAATTTACCGCGGTAAATGTACCACACTTTTACCCTACTTATACCGCGGTTATATCATGGTAAAACTGCGGTAAATTTACCGCAGTAAATGTACCACACTTTTACCCTACTTTAACCGCGGTAATACCATGGTAAAACTGTGGTAAATTTACCGAAGTAAATGTACCACACTTTTACCGCGGTAATACCATGGTAAAACTGCGGTAAATTTACCGCAGTAAATGTACCGCACTTTTACCCTACTTATACCGCGGTAGTATCATGGTAAAACTGCGGTAAATTTACCGCGGTAAATGTACCACACTTTTACCCTACTTATACCGCGGTAATACCATGGTAAAACTGCGGTAAATTTACCGCAGTAAATGTACCGCACTTTTACCATACTTTTACCGCGGTAATACCATGGTAAAACTGCGGTAAATGTACCACGGTTGATTTTACCACAATTTTACCACACATTTACCCTATTTACCACACATTTACCATAGTTTACCGCGGTAAAATTAGGGTACATTTTTTGCTGGGTATGACTGTAATAGATGGATTGAAAGGTGTCAATTAAAATCATTCATCACAAAAATCGGAGCTCGATATCTGCATGAAAGCAATGAAGTCATTCATTATGTGGGTAGCTTTTTTGGCTTGGGAAATTGGAAATGCTAGCCTGTCGATTTCGTCCACTTTAGTCTAAGAAAGACAAGTAATGTCGAAAATGTTAACAAAATCCGTTTAGTGACAACATCGAGAGCTCAGGGCCTGATAGCTTCATATGGCTCCGTTGTGTGATCATAGGGGTATTTGTCTCATCCTAAACGTTTTGCTGTAGTGGGATCTTCAGATTTTACATTATCCTCCTCGAAATCGGCCGTTGGCAATTTGTCGTATCATGCAAATCAGATGTTTATTTCCTGCAACGTGCCATCGTCCCAATCTAGCTTCTTTACATATTTTATGGAATTGAACACCAACTTACGTTAAGATCCGTTTAGATCTAAACTCAATAGATTTTACCATATGGTCAACACTTTACTAATTTTCTCATCTCCCCTAATACATGTTTGCTTTGAATGCGTGTGTGGTCATCTACAACAAACACTTGCTTGTGCTCACTCTTAGTTCCGAGATGTTTAGCCCTTCATGGCGATGTATTTACTTTTCCTTTTCACAAACTTAAACATTACACTGCGGGGATTTATTCCGTAACCGAGGAGGCAATGACAAACACCGATGTCATCTTTTGCCAGCTCCAATTTATAACGTTGCCTTCCAAGGCCTCAACTTCATTATCAGTTAAACCAACAATCATAATGTCATACTTTCTTGATTACTGTTCCAGTTTCTCTACTTGAGCTTTTTGACCCGTTACTTATTACTTAATCATAGCTGTTTCTTCTTTAACTCGTTCCAGAAACACCATTTTCATTTAATACTTTTCATTATTTTTTTCATTTGTTGCAGCAATTGCTGAAATAAAGCCTCCATAATGGTAGCTGGATACAATAGTATGACGTACAGGTGAACTTGTGAAGTTATCACTGTAGGATTGCAGGGATAGTAATGATGTAACGGAACAAGACTGAAACAACTTTTCGAACCGTTCCTTAGTTTATATGTGACAACGAAATAAGTTTAACTTGTCTCTACTGACTACTAGGAACGAGCGGTATAAGAATATAATGTTGAAATGAAAATACATTAAACGGACCTACATGTATTTTCCTCCATACTATCAAGTGTTCCCAAAAGACACACATGTGTGTGTGATTTTATATTGCTGCTCGGATCTAAAACCTGTTACTATCTCTTTGTTTTGATTTTCATAATTTCTAGGTAGGATGTTGACACTAATACCGATGTCATCATTAGGCCATGTTAATAGGTTCCATATTCCATATCATCTTGTAAAAGTAATCTTCATTACAGTTAATCATCATGTTAATGTATTCAGAAAAAAAAAATAACAACTTGTCGTCGGTCTCAGGATTGTGTATGGAGACATTTCTTAAAACTGTTATATCTTCCACATAAATAAGATTCATTTTAGTTATCCGGAGCATTTGTTCATTGCAGTTAACAACCTAGGCAAGTGATGATTTTGGGTTATAATATCATGTTCGTAACAAATCTTAATATAAAGAATCACATGAGGGACCGTACTCGAATCCTCTTTTTTTTTCTTGAGATCCCTAACTTTTTGCTCACAAAAAGTGCAAAAACGAAAGGTCCTGGCTTAAAACACATTATGATATTTAAAAAGCTAAGATACCCCCTGGGTCAATTGTTGAACCGCTATTGCATATTTTATAGATCGCTCGGCGGATGTACGCCTTTGCAATTCCTGCGATCCCTTTTGTATCATTATTCTCTACTACCGGTCATTTTAAATGTCTAGAGTTAGCAATAAAATTAACAAACATTTTATTGTTTCAAAAAGTCCATACTGTTACACTCAGACCGAACTATGTATACATTATTAATCATTGTGTGATCTATTTGATACAATGTTGAACGCTTTTGATTGAAAATTAAAACCAATGTGTTTTTTTTTGTGGTAAAATGCGATACTTTGGTTCAAAAGTTAATTCTTAGCAAAAAAGAGATCGTATCGTGTACTTCTTGCAGCTCTGCCTGCTAAAGTATTAATTGTGGCATTCTCGAATGCTCAATCATTGGACCCCTTCTGCTTCTCAAGTACCTACATGATATCACACTTTATTTGCGTCTTCTTAAGTTCACTAGTTCAGTAATTGGGCCTTAAATGAACCTTCTGCTTCTCATTTACATATGTTATATCCAAGCTCCTTTTCGTCTTTTATCATTCACTCGTTCAGTTAATGGACCTTAATGGACGTTCTGCTTAATGTACCCTCTGCTTCTCATTTACATTGATAATATCCAACTTCCTTTTTGTCTTCTTTTTTTCACTCGTTCAGTCAATGTGCCTGCACTGAAGCACGAAGTGAAATTGTAGAGCATTACCAAGCTCTAGTGCCTTGTTATCCTCTTATTGATCACCGGGTACTTGTTACTATAGAATATATGACCTTGATTTATGTATTAATGTTTAACAAGGATTATTTTCTATTGTTTATTTGCATTGCACTTTGCAAACTTGGTCTTCCAAATCAAAACTAATATCAGTGTCACAATTTAACAGAGTCACACTACACCCCTTTACTGTAGAACTATTCGACTCCTATAATTGAAAATATTTGTGGCATGTACAGGTCAGGAAAGACTTTCGTGAACAGTCATATCAGTGTCCAGGTCATGCATGCATGATTGTTCAGTTGCATTGTATGTTAAACAATTGGCTTGTTTCAATTTCAATGTCGCAGGTAAACAACCAAACTACACACGGTGATAGTAGAACTATTCTCTTTGAATGACAGATGACCAACCAAATACAATATTTGACTTTGAAACTAAGATTTGGACCCCAAGCAAATATTTGTATAGGTTTATTTAATGATCAATAACCACCACTTCTGTTAGTCTAGTTTGCATTTCACAGTCCATTAGGATCATGACTTGAAGTACAAGACAAAAATCAATAACACAAGAACTGCATGGCTTCAAAAAATAAGATATGTACAATGTATTTACAAGCTTGTAAAGAACACACGGTGAACGTCACTGAAGGTATTTTATTGGTTCAAAGTTTCAGTTCTTATATGTTATTTTGTTTCTGCAATGGCTGAACCTTAACATTAAGGCATGCAAAGAGGAGCAAGCATACTGATCATTTTTGTGTGTGATGGAAGTTATCCTTTACAAAGCCTTAATACATGTGCTCCCTTAACATAAAGAGATAATATCAACATCTTAACAAAACACTATTCTTGCATACACTGGCTTGCATTCATATGGAGCCAGGGGCCTAACCTCCGAACGTTAGTCGGGAAAATGGTTTAGTCGGAATATTTGACATTCATCTAGGGAAGACTCGTACCACTCCTCTGGTTCAACTTCACACAACATATTTGTAGACGTTGTGTTTATAGTTAGTTATATAGAATACTTTCTAGTATAAATATGCCTCAGAATGCACCATTTTAATTCCACATGTTTATGTTTTTTCTATAGAAGAAGAACACCGAACTCCTCTACGGTTTCAGCTACAGTGACCTCATTGCCCCTCCTTTCATAAAATATATCATCGCCCCTGACCCTTCCACAATAGCTCGGCACTAAACCTTAACCAATCAAAAGAAAAGGTTGCATTCGGCCCCAAGTTTGTAATCATGTTCACACCTCTGCTTGTAGGAAATATATTTCTCGTCATACGGAACAATTTCACAACAACTGCCGATTTATCGCCGTTAATATCCGGTAAAAATGATATTGTGGATTGAATTAGGGAGTTTGAAGGAAGAGCTTTGGTTTATAAAGTACTATTAGTATTATACCATGATAACACCATTAAACCATTTTTCATACTATAACGTTTGGAACATAAATTATAATTGAGTCATTGCTACTTCAACATGGAAGATGTTGGCCGAATAATCTAACAATAGTAATACATTCTTTAAATACTGATAATCCATGTTAGTGATGGTGGCCTACGTGCTCAATGTGGTCGTCAATATTTCAAAAGTATATATATTTTTACTCAACATAAGTTAGCAATTAATAAACTAAGACAAAATGATAGATTGCGACACATAAACTATGTATATTTGTTATTCATTAGAGTTAAATCATATGTGAACGCAACGGTGTCTATTTACTTTATTTTACAAAATTAAATATCAATTGAAGAAATTAATTGAACCATTTCATAATATCATTCTACTTCGAGCAGCATATAAATTTCATGGAAAGAAATAACCCTTAAACTGTTCCACCAAGGGGAATCGTTTACTCGTCTCATTTACAATGGTAATTGTAGTGCGTGTTCACTTTCTGAATAGCTAAGAACATGTGTCTTATGTATTGATAATATGACTTCTTTTAAGTATAAGCATTCATTTCTATTCGCAACTTGTGTTACTGGGTGTTTAATTTACAATACATGAACACTGTATAGAGACGGTATGTCACGTTCACTATGATTTATTATTTGTCTTGTATCGAACTAAGCGTTCTCCAAAATGAACTAACACGACTTGTGAACATATTGCGTCCGTGCGGCAGATGACATCGTCGCAAATAGTTCATTGTGAAGGAGAAATGAGATTGTTAGACGTCCGAACCAAACGTTTTGAGCTTTTTTTCACCCAGAAATGTCTAGACATTCAGTAACCGCCATAGATCGTTGGTAAACCGATTACTTAGCGATATCGTTCTCAACATGTATTTCCTAAATAAAGAAAAGGGAAAGAATAAGGAACATATGATTTTGAATATAATCTCGTGTTTTCATTTATTGTAGAAGGTATCAAAATCAATAAAAACGACCTATAGTATACACTTACTTTACTGTAAGTGGACATGTTTTCCAGTGCCTCTTTAAGTGTCGCAGTACTCGGACGAAGCCTAGGCTCGGTTTTCCATACTCGTAACACGATGCTGTACCTTGAAAAATTATAGAAATAACATGTTTTGGCGTATCATTCACTTCATCTTTATTTATTTCATCTTTATCTGCCAGTGGATTGTGCATAACATATGATGTTATACACTCTAGTTACCTTCTATAATGCTTTGATTTACGTTTGATTTCCTAACTTTAAGTGCTACACAGTTACGGCTTATTACTATGTCGTTTGGTTGGGGAAACAATATACGGTTTCACCTATAAATAGCACTCTGATATTTGGTTAATTACGACAAGTGTTGTTTGCATAAACTGCAGTTTTAATGTCTTGTGAATTCTCCAAAAAGTCAATTGAAGAAATGAAAAATGTTATACTTAATACTGATATTAATAACCTGATGGTTTACATTCTAACGAATACTGACTAAATATGATGAATATTTCATAATCTCCCAGATCGTGTCTTGTGATAACTTGCAATGAACTCCTGCTCTACTATGATCTTAATTAAAATGTTTCAAATAAATGTTCTTACAAATTTTCTGATAACTCGTTTGGTTTTGATGGGATTTCCGGATGTCCCGAAGTATTTGCAGTCAGGCGTGGTGGTTGACCTTAATGAAGAAACATAGACTAGTATGATTTCGTTCCACTGCTTTTCTACCGAAGATTAACAGTAATTAAAAATAATATAATGGCTTGGCTTAATGGAAATTGAAGATTACAAAGACACGAAGCGGCAATGTTCCCAATTTATTATTCCTATCTACAAAGCAAACGGAAATATCTTTCAAAATTGACAAATGAATGATGAATTCCCAAGTTTCCTCTAAAAGTTCCAATATGAATAGCTAAGATTTGTACATTATATCGGATAAACCAGTTTTTGACCAACTTTGGTCAGGTTTATGACCAGGGGAGGGGCTGGGGTAAGTTGTGTCTAGGGATTAGTGGGTGACAGACGTGTGGAAATTTCAGTATAGGAAGAAGTGTGCAATTGAATTAGATTACGTTAAGGGCATGGGAGAGCAAATTTAGAGGAAACAATTTGATCATCCAGAAGTTTCATTAGCGTATCGACTTTTCGATTAATTAACAACACAAAATTGACTGTTCAAATTATAATTAGATTGTAAATAATAACAGAAAATTGAAAGAAAATGTTGCCACAAGATATTGGCAATGTACCAAAAGTGAAGAGCTGCCACATTAACAATGAGATGCACCATAAGTCACTAGCTGATGAATATTCATTCGTCTCATTGAACGATTCTGGGGGAAGGTGACTGAGATTACAACCGGGCTGTAACAGAGAAAGCATGTTTTATAGCATCATATCACATCTTAATTGTTGACTATTTGAAAAAAAAATTACACCACTTTCTAGTTTAGATTAAGTATGCATCTGTGACATCTAGTTACTCTTAGAGATAAACCAACACATTTAAATAAACACATACTAAATAAATTATTTACATTGATTGCATACAATATATAGTAAACGTAATAACTATAACTATAACTATATATATATATATCTTTTTATATAAATATACATATACTACTTATTAAATATCATAACTTGAAATGGATAAATTTCCTCATTAAGATATATTTCCTTCGAAATATGTAATTATTAAGGCATATTATTACAATTAAAATATATTGATATTAAATAAGATCACGTAACAAAATATCATTATATATTTATATTCCTTTGTCAGTATGTTTCCCTATTCTTTGAAGTTTACATCAAACTGAATAATTCACCAAATAAATTGGTTACAAAGTTTCCTCTCTGAAGGAGGTTAAACTGGAAATGCTTAAATGAAGTTTCCTCTCTGAAGGAGGTTAAACTGGAAATGCTTAAATGTGTACCTTGCGCTTCATCAGTTTCACCTTTGTAGGAGCATCTTGTGAGAGCAAAAAGTCGTAAAGTTTGCATTTCCCTTGGGAGAGAAGGACTTTGTTTGCGGAAAACCCAGGATGAAGAAACTAAGTGAAAACAGAAGATACACAACACCAGTCTGTTAACATTCTATAGATAAGGGGTTATGCCTGCTCATGTCAGGTGATAAAGACAAAAGTAAAACCAGTTATCAATGTTTAGTAATTCATGAAGTATATACAAAAACCTTGTATAGCATACACTAAAAAAAGAGTTTTCTAAAGAAAGGCAGCGTTGGCTCTCGACGCCTCTACTTTCTGGAGGCTTCTTCACGTCCATAAGGTCCATATACTTTTAAAGTATTATACTATTGTCAATATAAACGAAATACAGTTGTCAAATCTAGCGCTAATTTACGAAACAAAAAGGCACACATCAGGGAAGGAACCATGATTTACTAGATTTCTATTATTTACTGCATTGAGCTCCTTGCTTATTGTAACTCTGATTTTTTGTATAAGACATGTATCTTATATATTTTTTTCAACATTGCAATGCTTCCTTAACATTTTTGAATCTCATGAACGTTAATCTCACTTGGTACATCGAGTCATTTAAAACGCACCCCTTGACAATGGATGAAGATAATTCCGTTCACAATATCCATGAGGTAACGAAGACGTGTTTCCATGGGAGAGTGTGTCTCTATATGATTGGTCAGGCTTGTATCTGGCAAATGTTCGTATAACACGTACATGCGATCTGTTGGTAAAAAAAGAAGAAAAATACTTGTATATGTCACTTTAACGCCCACGAGCACGTGGCAGGTTTATAGTATTGTAAGACTGTAACCAGGTAGAGCCTTTTACTGTATAACAGTTTGAACTTCGCGTTTGATCCACTTCTCTTTACAAAAAGCTAAATAATGTTTAACACTTGAAGAGTGCAATCGAATTTCTACTTGTCAAATGTTTTTAAAGGATGCGTTGTAACGTCTTTTCAATGTGTGTTTTTTGTTCTGCTTTTAAATATTACAACTCTTTACCACAAGTTAAATTGACTGCTAAAACTGTAATTCTTTTGCCGGAATGGATATGACATAGCATTAGTACAAGTTTCAAATGTTTATCGAAAGTTTTAATTTTGTATCTATATCGTTGTTTAGAAGTAGACATGCACCTGATTTCATTTACAACTTAAATGTATCGATATTCTACTGATTTAATGGTTTGACATGTTTAAAAAGGTAGGTAGTCTCCTACCCCGATTCATTTAAGACGTGAAAATGTATCGACTACTTTAGAGTAAGAGACACATTAATTGGTGATTGAGTTTCCGTATTTCTAATTCAGTGATGCCTTTTCATTGGAATGTCCTATCGTTTTTTGAGGAAATACAGTTTACCTGCATCAAGGCAAATTCCTTCGATCTTGAGTAAATTACTCTGATTGCCAAACTCCAGCAGCTTCTTTACATAGTTTCCCCAGTGGAAGTTCTTATCATGGAGCATGTGTTCTATGAGAGACAGAAAATATACAGTGATAGTTTTAATTTAGAACACTGAATATAAGTGATGCCAATTGCAATAATATTAATTTTACTAAAAACACAATAGATTGCAACAATGTAATGCCAGCGTTTACGTGGACATCACATCTATTGATGGTATATGCTATAGCCACTATGAGTTACGATAGCATTTAAACCGTTAACATGTTTGAGATCTTCAGTAAATTCAATAAAATGACATGATATGTAAGAAGAATTGTTACTTTGCCAAGAAGGTACGATAATGGATTAATCGCATTTTTAAAGGAAATCAAAGTTAAATCTGATAGCCTACATTAAAATTGTGTTATTTATCGATGTAGAACAACCGGTACATGTCTGTACATCAAAATTAAACTTTTCATAGGACCACCACCAATACGTTAAATTATATGTTTGTTGCAGTGAGGGCGTTGCGGTCAAGTGGTTAAGGCAGTGGACGTGTGATCTAAGGATTATAGGTTCGATCCCTTGCCAGAACATTACGTTAGGTCCTTGGGCAAGGCGCTTTACTCCATTGCCTCTCTTCACCCAGGTGTATAAATGGGGACTTGCGAGGAAACTTGTAAATATAGTTGTGTCCGCCGGTTTGTGGCTGCACCATATGGGAAGTCCCCCGGGACACGTGGTTGTGGTGCACTGTGGTGCCCTAGGAGAGATTGATTTAATCGTGCAAACTTTTGTGTGTAGGTTTGAAAAGTTATCAATGACCAGGGTTAAGTTGTAAAGTCGTGTGAGAAAGCCTTGGCAAGACTGTCAATCTAAATAATAAAATTATTAATGTCAAAAGTGTATATTATCGATAACATTTACGATCGATTATATTTATTTGCAAAACTCTCGAGATTGTAAGCCCCACTTGTTAGGCAATGGTCACCTGCAATTGTTGATGCAAATACACACTTATCAGCCTTCTCCGGGACTGAAATAACAGCCGTCCATCGATCGAAGAAATATCCTTTCTTAAGACTGGCAATAAAGTTGACATTTTTCCGTTGAAAGACTTCTGTTTCTGGTGAAATCTCAGGAATAACATCATAGTTATCTACAGCTGCATTGGTAATAAAGAAGCCAATTAAAAGACAAAGACGAACCAAAATCTAAAGTCACACAGCTTCTTTACTGTCTTTTCATTATGTGTTAAATATAATATTTTGCACTGTGTCAATTATTTGACAAATTGGCAACCAAAATATTAAGTCAAACATTTATAAATATGAGAGTATATTATCAGTAGAAGCAATTAATACAACATTAAAAAAAAAATGGACCAAAGACAAACTGCTAACTTGTCCTTTGCTGAACTAGAAATAAGGCACAAAATATGAAACATCAAAATATGAAACAAAGTAATATAACCTACATTCGATGTCCAGATAGTTCGGGTTCTCCTTTGATAGTTTACCAGTATCTTTATGAATTGATAGTTCATACATCCTGCAAAAAAGACGTAGAAGAATATGAGTTATACTATTATGTGTTACCAAAAGAAGACACAAATCCTGTCATCATCAATTATAAATGTGCTAGAGACAACTGTCATATATAACTAAAACAAAAACTTGTTTCCGTTCGATATATATGACACATTTAAATTGTTAACACATAAGTCCCGATATTTTAAGAAATCTAAAAAAATTCTATCCTCAAGCCACGTGTGCTGATTTTTCCGTATTAATTAAGTAGTTTTTTCTTTGTGTAGTAACATAGATTTTTCACTCGTTATATATACCATAACAAAACTTATAAACTAATAAAATGTAACAAAGCTTCATATCCAGGTTGCACTATGACATCACAGATGAGTAATATTTTTCTGATCTGTTTGAAGCAGCTGTTCGTCACCAAGAGAAAAACGTGATATAGGCTGAAGATGGTAGGGTTTTGTGTTCAACTTAAACTAAAGTTCATCGACACAACGGAATCAGATACTTATATTAGCGATAATCGAGCGTTGAATTTTACAAGAAAACAAAACTGCATGTTGTGATGACATCTTATAATAATGCAATATTTCAGCGTTTTTCGTAGCATTCACTTGAACATTGTATTACTTGTATTTTAATAGTAAACTAATTCATAATGTCTTGGATACTGATTCATGCATGCTGTACCCTGCTCCCACAACATTTATATGAATAAGAACAGTATACCCTTAATTTTCTCTACAGCCTCATGCATGATAGCCGAAATTCTCAGTGAGATGTGTAACATGGCAGGATAACTGAGTCCTTGTTTATATATATTTCAAGCCTGTGACTGTTTTTCAACCAATCCATGTAACATCCAACTAAAGTTTATATGTATAAGCAGTCTAAACATGCCGAGATCAATTTCATTCATTGGCGAAAAGAATTAATGGAATTTGAAAGAAAATATCATAAGATCATCATAGCTGACTTCCCGTGTAAGGGATTATTCATATACATTTACAATTTAAAAGGTTTTGTAAGAACTATATGATGGACTTTCGTCTATCAATCAATGTGCATGTGAAAGCAGTTAACGGTAAGGTTTGGCTCAGATCACTATTGGAATCGTTTACTGCATATAGCTTACCATTTATCATAATGCTACAGTTGTTAGTAGCACCTCTCTTTTTCTACAGCCATATGTTACAGTCTTTTCTCAAGCGTGTTTGCTGCATATTCCCCAGTACAAATATTTTGTTGTTGCTGTAGGTTACACGTTGTGTATATCTGTGCAGACCTTACCAGCCGAAATACGTGATACGTGCACATATAACGATACAGTAACACTTACGTTAGAGAACTGCAACAGGCGCCTCTGTCAGCTGTAAAATATTATATAATATATAATGTATAATGTTAACTAGTATGCATTACTTTTAAGTGCTCTGTTTAAAATAAACTACACCACAATTAAAAAGTGTCCTTCAAAGTCTGGTTTTTTAAATTTAAATTTCATAATTTAGTATCCAATTGATACAAATTAAAATAGTATTTGTTCCCTTTGTTACAACTTCATTATTGAAAAGGGAAATGTTTCGGGACATTGATTAACATTTTCTAATTAAGATTAAAATATATATGTAATTTGTTTCAACAAAGAAATACATTTCGAGGAGGTGAACGATTATCATATCTACAAAAATCCATGACCTTAATAACAACTATTAAATAAACCCTATATTAATCAGTCCAAGGTGCGTGTAAATCAGTGAGTCTCCTGTCGACAGCTACTAATCTACTACTTTCCAATCAACCAATAACAACGCTAAAGAGCAATAGATTCGTTTATATTCTTCACTTAACAAAATAAATGAACCAATTTGTTTTGAACAGTGCAATTGGGTTGCTTTACATTATCAGATTACTGTTCTCTATTTATAAATCAGATATGCTATTCCCATGTGATATCTGAAGGTCCAGTACGTGATAGGTGTTAATAGATTTTAACCGAAACAATACACACATCCCAGCATGATTAAAGAATTGAATATGAGCCTAATAGCAGATATTTATTTACTCACGTTCAGATGACTGTTGTGTTTTCTCATCTTCTGGAACCATTGAGGGTGTATAAGAGTAGTCTGAAGCGCTTTCGATTTCGAAAAAATTAAATTAAGTTCTCTTAAAGAAACGTCAGCTCTGGTAGACAAGTGTAACTTAAAATAAACTTATGCAATATGTCGGCAGAGTGTCTTTTGTATTTATCAAGAAATCTGTTTTATTTATCTGAATCATTTAAACATGTCATCAAGACTTGCTACAATTGTAATCGCATCTTAGTAAAAAATCGTAATATTTCAAACCTGTCTTTTACTATGTACCCAGCAAAGTGTGATGGATGGAAAAGACAACATGTAATATTAAGATCTGAAAGTTACCTTTCCCTCGTGCAACCTGTTGAGAAAATATTTGAAATATATATTATTTGTAAACATTTTTCTTTAAAAACTGTCATAGCAAAACAATATAACAGTGTTGGTTGTTTTTTTTAGCAAGAATCATAAGTACCAAAAATAAATCTATAAAATGGAATAAACGATAGATGCATAAATATATATTAGTTCTAAAGAGAATTACCTCGACGTCTGATAATTATTAGCGTCAAACAGACAAAAGATATCAGAAGAGTTGTCATGAGAGTGATAACCACCGTTAGTAATGTGGAAACGGATTGATTTTCAGCAACAGGATTAGCTGCAGAAAGGAGAATATTACTTTAAATATTACTTAAAAATGTTAAAAACTATTAAATTGTTATATCCAAGAATTAGTTAGTTAAGATACCGTGTTGCAATTGTTTTGTATTAGAGAAATAGGCCACCAGCCATCTAACTTATTACTTAAAAGGGAAACGTTTATGTTGACTTGAAACTTATATTGAAGACCAAAAGATTACACAATTCAATTTAAAGCCCCATCTCAATATCAAGTCCCTAAATTGGCTTAAATTTTGAGTCCCCCAGGAGGGTTGATCACAACCGGGTGTATATGGTGCCATATAGGAAAATTGTCCTCGAAAGCTTACTAAAGCTTTTTTTTTAATTTACTTGTTAATGTATCTTCCAAACCTGAAACATTTGGGATGTTGCGTCGATACAACATGTTATGAGGATATGGCTTTTACTAAAAGATACAACAAGTGTCAGCAATTTTATTAAGCAATCAACTCAGCCACCGGTATATCCAATTCATGTTAAATTGTAAATATTTAATTACTTCCCAAAAACTGTCGTTCGACTCATTCCATTAATTATGTATACAACCTGATTTCAAAGCTTATTTCACCTTACAATGGTCTATTATACGCTTTCTGAATGATAGTCTCCTAAGTGATAGTAAATGTAGAAGTTATATCTGCATAGACTATACTAAGGTCAATTGGAGTCGTATGTTCACGTAATCAATCCAAATCATTTAATACTTAGACTATGTATGAATTGGTGGTATGACTATTAATACACATACTTCATTTACCGTGGAATCCCAAAGTAATGTATAAGTCATAGTTGCAAAGGAACGTGCACAATAAATTGCAATGTTTAAGTTAATCTTAAAGAAAATTAAAATACTGCTGTGATATCAATCTTCTCATCTATAGAAAAAGAAAAGAAAAATCTAACACAGTTTTATATTATTTCTTAAATGAAACGTTCATTTGTGCTAACAATATTTACACATATTATTACACCCAAGCGAATTTCTTACAAATGACTGAATTGCTTGAACGTACCTTCCGCAAGGTCCTCTTTATTTGGTTCGTAGACGGTTACTGTTGTAATAGCCTGTTGCAGAGGACTCTCGGTAAAGCAGGAAATTGTATTCACTGTGTTTAGCGGATGGAACATAAATGATGACAGAACATTAAACATATCCACATTATTCGGATCAGGAATTACTAAGAGTTCACCTACTCCCTTCGTTGTAACGCTTTGGTTGATTGACCAGGTAAGGTTGACAGCAGATGGTATGTTGTGAGCTAGGCAAGTAAAATTAATTGTATTCAAATCTGTGGATATATTTAATTTATGGACTGCCTTTCCTTGGTAACGTATAGAGATGTTCGGTCGACCTGTAAAGTGAAGATCATTAAGAATCAGTAAAGCCAATCAGCGATCCAAGGATTCAAATCAACAAAATACAGTATTCAGCACATTATACAACACAGTTGACTAACCGATGCAAGAGCACCGTCGATAATAACACCTGCGTAATGCAAGGATATATTCCAACGTTACAACAAAGACATACACAATGATCGAATTGATACATCATCAAAAGTTTCCAAGATACGCATGTTTAAAGCAACAGTTAACGTCGCTATCCAAAAAAGGGAAGGTTTCAAGACTTCGTTCACACAAATTTCCGTCTGATCAAATCCATCTCATCTGAAACCATTAAACTACAAAATGTAACTGTTTGCTTCAGAACCTCTTGTTGGAATCAGTCACATATGTCGTAATGACTCAATGCTTACGATGTAATGCAGTATGTACGTATATTATGCATATTAAACCTACGTGACCGTTATATAAGTACACTACACTGCTGTCGGAATATTTGGCTATTTAAACTGCAGAACTACTACTTTTCAGATACTTCTGGCTTCATTGTACAACGTAGTGTTGTTCAACGTACTACTTGCACTATGTACATAGCCTATTACTGTCATACTTGTTATTGCATTGTTCCTTGCATTAATTTGAAACTTTACTTACTATGAAAGTAGAGAAATGTGATTTTTGTTATATTTTTTATTTTCACTGTAACGATTTTATTTAAATGTAACATTCTGAGATGGGAATACACGTTTATTGAGTGTTTTGTATGAATAAACGTGGTGAATAAGCGATTTTCCCTGTATTTATTGTGACATAATGCATACTATTATATATAACGTAAGCGATACACGATGCCATAGGTCGAGTACATCTAGCAATATATGAATACCCTTTTAGACTGATTAAGCTTTACTGAGAGACCTTACCATACATTATCATACAGTATTTGCTTAAGGTCTTGTTTCTCTTTTCGCAGGTATAGTTGCCTTTATTCTCATACGTCACATTCTCCAGCTTCAACGTATAGTTATTCAGTAACTGCATCTGGTATGTCTTGTAACCTGCTACCTGTCTACGACCCCAGTAGAGATATGTGTTTTGGTGTTTCCATATTTGGTTGTGTACATCCTTTCCCTCGCAGTCCAACCAAACATCACTGTACAGCTCCACATGGGTAACTTGACAGGGATGCTGGGATGCAGAAACATGCTCTTGGAAAACAAAATATGCTAAAATGAACATGGGTTAATAGCTGGTGATATTTGTTAAAATGTTAATACTTTCTGTATGCATTTTAAAAGCCCAAAGTTTAATAATAACTGAACATTGAATTGAAATTCGTGTGATTTTATCGCTTGATTCTCTTATCAATCTTCTTCCACAACATTTCCTCGAGAAGAACAAAGTTACAACACTGTTATATTTCACAAACGTTAGTTATTTTTTCTGCGTGATTGGGTGGGGAAAAATCTAGTATTACATAAAGAATATACTAGGATAACGGACTATGAAAATTGGGTTTCATATATTTTTTGTAAATTAGGTGTTATGCTCTTTTTCATCGATTTATTATTCCTCCGCAAAATCCCTCGAATTAGTTTGACTCCTTTGATATATACAGCGGGATGTTTACGTTTCTTACTGTGGACATGTTGCTTGTTGCTTGATTGAACTCTTACCGTCAATAAATGTAACGGATTGTGTCACCAAGATTTGTGAGAGTTTCCACCGATTCCGTTACAGGTAATACGTTGATTAAGCATGTCTGGAGTGTACGTAAAAACAGACTTATATATGTATGTTGTATCTAGTGCCTTTCTGTCATAATTTTGGATGGAATTCGTCGAAGGTATTGCGTCATTTCCTACCAACCAAGTTAAGTTGATAACTTCTGAAAAACTTTTTGCAATGCAGATGACGATGTACTTCATATGAGAGGAAACACTATAACTGTTGCAGACAGTATCATTGTTGACGGAGATAGACAATACCGGTGGATCTGATAACCAAGAAGATAAAAACTGAGCATAATCAAACTGTTTTCTTGATTGTAAAGTGAAGTTAATGGTAGAAGCCTAAGAGGCAGAGACAAATACCGGCGATAATTGAAAAGCATCCACTGCATGTCGTCTAGTGGTTTGATAATAATATAGCAGTCAGGACCTGTATGCAAAATTTCTGGTTAGAATAGAAACCAACAATGTAAGGAGGAGTAACATCGATTTAGAAATAAGGCAATACTTTTGTGTCGTGCATCTCGTACACATGAAGGCGGCTAAAATGAGGACGGGGCAGTATTCTGCGCTAGCTTACCCATGGGACTAACAGTAGTGTGTTAATTGGGATTCTGTGCAAATGTAAGTAAAAGCCTTTCTACCCCACACCCATCTTTAAACTATGCATCTTCAAGAAAATCAAAAGATACAAGAAATTCTGGAATCACATAATCGCATCTAAGAGTCCTTGCTTGTTAGTTTTGAAGGAAAGACAATTTGGAGATTTCTGTCAATTACACCGAAGTAAGAAAACTTACCGTGAACTATTAAACAGTACTCTTTCAGCGTCTTGTTGATTTCAACACAGTAGTAGAGGCCTTCATTCTTATACGTCACGTTCTCTAGTATCAAAGTGTAGTTATGCAGTAGTTGTATCGGATAAGTTGTCGAACCTGCTACCTGTCTACGCCCCCAGTAAAGGGATCTGTCTTGGTGTTTCCATCTTAGGTTTTCTTGATTGCTTCCCTCACAGTCCAACCACACATCGCTGTATTGTCGCACATGAGTATCTTGACAGGGATGTTGGGATACATATACATGCTCTTCAAATAAAACATTCACAGGTTGTTATTGTTTCCATTAACAGGGAATGTTGGAATGCAAATTACTTACTCTCCAATGTCTTTTTGCAGTCAACAAATGTGACTCCAACGAAAGTATTAATTACTGAATATTTCAATGTAAGATTTAATCCCTTTGAGCATGTCGAAAGGAATGTAGAAGATACTTAAACAAGCTTACTTAAAAGGGCAACATGCTACGGCGAGCAAGAAGTAGAAACTTTGCTTTCAAATGTGAACATAAATGTAGAAAAAGTTGTCGTCACATGTTGGCAATGACATGTTCAGAACACTTAATGTCCTATAGAACAGTACACAACTGTTACATAGGTCATGATATTATGATAAGTCAGTGAACGTTCTAGAAAGAATTCATCCAAAAAAAATCATTTCTGATTGCAAAGGAGAGATCATACTGCAATTATTTAATACACCGATTTGCTAGTAAACTTTTTAACCCGTTGGGAGATATTACTTTGCTGAACCAATATAACTAAACGACATAATGAACACAGCATATCCACATAAAACATGCTTTGAGAGTATCATACTAGCCGCCATATGTTACGGTATGTACGTTAAAGCCTTGTTCACAGATTGTAATCATTTTGGGCTAAAAATTCTATAAATAGAACTATCTGAAGCCAGCTTACCTGTAGAGGCTATTACTGCTGGTATAACTATCAATATTAATACAAGAAGCAGGTAAGCAGATGTCTTTTTGAGAAACTTTCTTTCCATAATGACCAACCTAATGCTGCCGTTAAACTGTATTTGATACCGATATATGATGGTTTTGTACAATAGTAGGGCATTTAATGCAATATGAAAGCACAACGAATGCAGCCAAACAGAAAGTGAAACGTTAAACATTACCACAAAAATATGATTGAGCACACTAACCACTCAAAGGAGTACAATGGTATATATATATTGCGCTGAATGGTACACGGTAATACCAGGAAGTACAGTATACAGCTAAAACACTTAGCGTGGTAAAGTGGTGCATCTGAAAGTCAAGCCATACCTGACTTTCGTTTAATGATTAATAATGAACTGAATGATAGTTATTAATTTCCACTTCATTCTTTGAATTTTGTTTGTTCTCCATCCAGGATATACTTACTTCAATATCAGTGGTTTCCTATTTCTGCATTATATTCATACGGAAGATTTTTTACACACACACAATTAGTACTCTTCTTTTTACATCGACATTTTTGCTATGAGGAAACACAACAAGACACATCCGGAATCATTAGTGCTACACAAAAGCTTAACATTATAGCGTAATCAGCTACTAGTTATAACTGAACGTTCTATTTTCTTCCGATAATAGTTTGCACCATTTCCGTCAAAAGACAGAAAGTGTCATCGTTTGGCAATCGTGACTCTTGGGACTGAGTGATAACTTATGTATATTATACGGATTGTCTTATATATTACTGTGCGACCATTACGGTGTGGATCGGTATAATCCAAAATATACGGATTGTCTAATATATTAGTCGGTTACCATCACGGTGTGGATCGGTATCATTAATAATTTACGGATTGTCAGATATATTAAGCGGTGACCATCACGGTGTGGATCGGTAGCATGCATAATAAAAAGGATTGTCTGATATATTAGTCCACGACCACCACGGTGTGGATCTGTATCATGCATCATATACGTGGTATAACTTATATGGACATCGATATAATGTCACAAATATAGTAGATATGAATTCGATAAATTAAGTGACTTTCTTCTCCAGGAATAGTGCAAAAAAAAATGAAAAAGGATTTTCATCGCATGCGTACTGATAATGTTATCAACGTGGCATTACTTTATTTTATGCTATAGTTAACTTAAGTATCATAACGTGTGAACAGGTCGTATTGCAAGATCCTCGCATAGATATAGTATCTTCTTGGAGTAAAGGGTTTCGGTTTTCGAAATTTTAAACATAACACATTTGAGATCTACTATCCACACTAAATATGATACGCGTTTGCACGTTTAAGCCAAATTTTCCGATGTACTTTGTTCTTATTACTAAATAAGACAGCACGTGGTCCTAAGAAGCTTCCGTACTTGAATGAAAGCTATGTGAAAAATTTATTTTGCGAATATCAGCGCCATTGTCTACATATTAGATCGGGCTGCTTAACTCAATCCTGTTGTTATCATTTAAAGACTATTAACTGCGTGACCGACAAAATGTATAGCAACACAAATGTCAACAAATGGGCCTATTTATCTACATGCAGTATGGTTCATTATATATTGTGTACAGTACTTTGTTCTACATAGCATATCTGTTAAGCAGTACTTTTTACGGGACCAGCCCTGCTTCACGGCAAAAACGGCACTGAAATACCAACCCCTCTCATAAAAAAAAAATATATATATAACTAAAGCAAGCCCCCCAAAAAAGGCCCACCGACCGGCGGAGATAAACAACCCCCACCCCTACCCCACCCGAAGATTTAAAATGTTAAAACCGGACAGCCAGACAGCCCGCAACGAAACAAATTTCCCATCCTTAGCACATCAGCACTCGCACAAGGCCGCCCAGATAGACGGCAACAATCACCTTAAACCTGAAGGCGAATGTCACACTTCACCGCCTCCAGGACTGTCTGCCAAGAACAAACTTTCCCTTAAAAACGTTATCACACGACATTCCCCAAATATGTTTTTTTTTCTTCAAAGTAATAGAGATACAAATAATACGGCGCAAAACAATAACAATACAAAATGGGGGTCTACCCCATACAATACAAACCTGTCCTACCGACCATGAACGGTTGGTCACGTCCTGAAATCACTCCCACAACCTTGAACAAAGGAACGACGCAAAAAAAAAAACATGACCAGTACTATTTATGCTGTCACAACCAGTCCTCGGGCAAAGCTCATCACCCAATCGCCAATGCTACATTTTGAGATTGGTCACCAAGACACCGTGTGCAATTCTCTAGGCAAGATCGCGGAGCCTGCAACTATTCATCCTTGAATGCACCGAACGCCATACATCGGTAGAATGACGACTCTGTACAGGTATTGCATTCAAAGCCCTATTTCGCAAGCAACTGAGCGCGAGGGCCGGCCGTCACAGGTCAACAGGGGGCAACTCCTTAAGATTGGAACAAATGAAACGCACTACTTTGCTGGGGGTACAACTATGCGGTGCTATGTTACTAAACAAGGCCAGTACCCAAGTGCAACCCGACCCAAAAACGTAGAGAAAATGAGCAAGGCAACACTGGGTCTGTTACTGCTACAAACATTGCTTTAGCAACAAAAAAGTCAATTGCCAAACAAAAAAGGAGAAACTTGTTTTCCCACATTCTTACATGTTACAGTACCACGTAATGTAAACGTTCACTTGGACTACTTTACTATTTGAGGTATACAATTGCATTGATCTAGTGCGTTAATTTACTTATATAACCTGTGTCACCTGCCATGGCTGACATATGTGTACTACTCCTTTTATTGTATTGCATACCGGTCACTGTCGCAGGTAAAGCTCTTCATATTGTTAGCTTATTTCAAGATTGCAAATATTTTAAACGTATAGTGTACTTTAATTACTTTCAATTTACAATAAATATAAATGAGGTAGCTTACAAAACATTGACGTATATAGATCCTGTGCCTTTACATCGGTGCATACGCTACAACTAGTCGCATTCTAATTATATTAATTGTGTGGATCATTCAGTAAAGGAAGTGGGCATAAATCATTCAGTTCTTTTTGAAAATGAAGTTCATAACAATGTGTATTGTGCGTCATCAAGTATATGGCATACACAAACAGTATAGTCATATATATTATTACGTAAATGGGATAAGTAATATGTTATATCGTGAAATGAGACCTATGACAGCCCATGACGGCCATCACATAACATTCCATTTACGAACTAATTGACATTTGCTACAGGCTCAAACGTTTATGACTGACAGATTAATTCCGTTAGTTAGATTTTCTTGTACACCAAGCAGTCGCTAGAATTGAGCACTAGCGCTTTCAAAATGCTAATTACTTAATTATGTTAACACCGACCTTTCTCCTTCAAACCCACCACTGAAATTCATTCAATCGTTAGAAAGGTGCTAAAATAAATATTCAGAAAATCCTTTTTTGACACACTCCATTATATAATACTTTCAGATATATTCTTTAGGACATGAATGTGAGTAATACCGTTTATATTTTGTAATACCAGTGCTGTATCCATTCATTTAATGTTTTAGTGTTTTTATTAAACTGACTTTAGATGTGACTGACTTCTGTCAAAATACATAATAAACAGTTAAAAGAAAAAGATAGAAAGTTATCACTTAATTAAAGTTAGCACATAAAGAAACGCCCTTATATTGATATGTTTCTAAATTGACAATTCAACTATTAAAACTTAATTATAGTGTCACTCAACTTGTGTATCATATCGGTTTACGTTTTCTTTGTTTTTCTACATATATAAGATCTCAGTATCACGACTGTCCTACTCCGCAGTTCTAAGAGAGAGTGGCAAGGGACGCAATTATAGAATGTACCATACCCGATTAGTGCTATGGTATATACTGGTACGATGAAAGTGATGCGACAACCGATGACCCGCTTGTATCATATCAAGATGGTAATCGAGATGGTCGTAGTTATCGATCGGGAGAATTTAACACCACTAGTATTGGATCTCTACAGATCAAGTTGACATCAGTGAATCACGAACAACTACATGAAGTACTGATTATTAACAAAGATCAAATTAACATCGCAAATATTGTTTCTATTATTGTTTACGGTAAGTGCTTAGTTAAAATACTTCGTTCCTTCCTCATTCAGCATTACACAAATGGGAGGTATAATGAAAACATTAGTTCAATAAAATAACAAAAGTCGTGTAACAACAGTATTACGAATAGTTTTCAATTTGGCAAATAACTTGTTAATCATCCTCCGAAAGTACTTTTTGCGTTAATTGGCCAGAACTTGAATCCGAGACATTTTACATTATAAATATCATCATTTGGAATATCTCTGCATGTCATAGGGGTTGTAACAGTGGTCGCGTGCGTCTCGGTTTGTCTACAGCGTAAATCCAATTACCAATGCCGAAATGGAAAAGGAGTCGACTCGGAGATGATTACGCAAAGCTCAAGCATTTCCATATCATTACCATGTTTGATATGTTTTTTGTACTATTGTTTTGCAGTTGTGCCATTCGCGGAGGTACCACATGTGATCCTGAAAGTTTATGTAGACTGGAGGTTCAAAGCAGCGGTTATGTTACGTGTTCCCTGAACGTTGTACGCCCTAACGTAAACTTACAGTTTGTGTACGTAAGCAGCAGTACAACATCACCCATAGCTTTAATCACTCAACCAATAGCTGTTCTACAACAATGCGGCGTTTTTTATGTTTTCTGAAAGTCATATTTTGAAATTGCTGATTAAATATTCATAGAAAAGTTGTCATTGATTGTAGAGCTACCACCGCTAGAGTAGGAATCTGTTAAAGAGATACAAGGGCTACATTGCATCCTGGTATGCAGAAATATATTTATTAAAGTGATTTTCATTTTTTCGAGGTAAAACCAAAATCTGTTGTTTCAAGGATGCCCACTTTTAATGTTACAGCAGTTCATCAAATTATAGATGAAACTTAATTATGATTCAGTAATGAATTATGACATTCCCGAAATCAATTTACAATGTATATCAAACTCGACACTAGTCCACATTACTTATCAGAGCACACTTGACTGACATCTAGAAACATATCGACGGAGGTATCGATCTAAGCATTTAGAGCTGATGATATCATTCGAGCGTTGTTCTTAAACATACACACATGCTAGATCTATATTGATGCACATCACTTGGTCACAGTTTCACGTTTGCAACCATCTGTCTCCACCGAGACATCGTCATCACCTGCAACACGGATCATCATCATCATTGTTGCCATCATAATTGTCATTATACCGATCTGTCCCTCTTTGTTTATGTATTTTACATGCAAGTAGCCTAGTTATTCCCTCAACGGATTATATACAATATGTATGTAATAAAGTAAAGGGGGGGGGGGGAAATCATGGAAACAATATTGTTACGTATTTTGAGTGCGACGGCAAGTGCACTGATGATATCTTGTGCAGTAAAGAGAAGAAAAGAAAACCCAAACATAGAAGTGATTGCACTGTAAGAATAAGACAAGCATCAAAATATGAACGAAAGCATGATTGTAACTCAAGTAAATTTCCATAGAAGTATCCATCGTATTTAGTAGGGCCAATGAACTCTCCATCGTTCAATAACTTGCCGAGGATGAGCGGAGGAACGTTGTTAACTTGAAAGTCTGTAGAAAGTATATATATACTACTAGTAGGGGTGTTAGGTGAGTGGTTAACGCCGGTGCCTTTCAATCATAATGTCCCGAGTTCGAGTCACTCCGAAATTAATGGATGTCGTCCAGTTACAGATTTGTTGACAATTCATAATCATTGACGTTAATACCGGAAGCCAGGAAGTAACCAGTCAAGTTTCTAACACAAAACGAGAGATGGCTAAACATCTTGACACACTTTCAATATTAATCGCGAATTTAAAGGAATATGTATAGATTGTTTCAAACAAGAAATTATTAGTTAAGACTTGAGTTGTGATGTTCTTATTTCTAAAATAACACTTAAAGATTACAATTTTTTTTATAAATTTCTGAAGTAATTGCATCAATAACATAAATTAGAAAATAATACTTAGCAAACCAAGTTTCATATATTTTCATTTATTTTTTGATATATAAGTAATCGCCTTCGACTTCGAAGAAGTGATATGTTCGTCCATAAAGTCATGATAGTAATTTACAGTTAGACATGACATAGAACTCCTTTTTCTCTCACCAAAAACCTAGAAGCGTAGAATATGGTATTTAGTATTTAACCTTACGTACTTCCTTCGTTTCTGCGTTGAAGTTTTTATTAAAAAAATGTGCTGTAAATGAACAGTTATTTGTATCCTAATATAAGGCTAGTTCTCCATTCAACGTGTTATCGAATAGTTGACATGTGTGGTACTTTCAATTTAGCAGCACTTGATGATTTCTGTTTCAATATTGATACTTCTAGTAAATAAAACTGAAACTAACTAAAGTGATTGTGTTTACGTCAATATTCAGGTTTGAATACATATATCAGAGAATGCGTGGATGACACTGAAAAGGAAAATCGCTAATTATGGTGAAAATAATTAAGTTATGTAAATTTATGTTCCTGTCACTTAATTAAGTGACAGGAACATAAATTTACATAACTTAATTATTTTCACCATAATTAGAGATTTTCCTTCTCAGTGTCATCCACGCATTCTCATAAGACTTCTTTGACAGTCTTCCAACTTACGTTGTTGAATAGGGCGGAATTAGTATTACTAAGCCATAGAGATGCAAGGCGGTGAGGGTAGAGGAGGAAAATAATGCAAAAAACACGCAGCAAGCAGGGAGTACAATAAAGACTTAGAAGGGAGAGGAGAAGTGGATGGTAAGGAGGGCATAATAATGAAGAAGGCGGGAAAAAGTAAACAGCGAGGAGGTCGACGAGGCTGTAGAAGGCGGAAGAAAGGCCGTCCACGACAACGTAGAAACTTTGAAGGTAAATTCTACTTGGTATTACTAACAAAAAATATCGTTGACATATTAGGTGAACTTTAAACCACATGCACATTCAGAAGATACAATTCAGAAGGTGTTTAATCGATGTGAATCATTTCCTTGATTTGTATCTATGTTGGGAATAAAAAATGGCATATAATGGAACGAGTCTAGTAGATGAATAATGCTCTGGAACACCAAGCCCCGAATTGTAACTGTTTGATCGATTAGAAGGAATTGATTCAATTTTCGATATTTCCTGGTACATCATGTCACTATTACTTCGATGGATCTGTTGAACAATTTAATGGAAATTGTTGAACACATTATACATCCTTTGTTCAAAGCTGTGATGTTATTCTAAATTAATGAATTGTTTATACTAAAAAAGTCAGTGTGGAAAATGACCTTGTTCTTAAGCTAGCTAAAGGCAAGTTTTCTTTCAACTTTAAAGATCCCAATTTTGTGTGGGAGAAGTTAATGAACGGTACCGAATTCAATGTTAAACATATGGTATGTATCCTTTCAAAGCTTTGATGTTATTCCAAATTGTTTAACTGTTCAAACTCTCTAAAAAAAGCTACTGTAGACAATTACCTTGTCCAACTTTGACAGACTGCTATTTTATTTTAAAACGTTTGCGGGGGAGGAGGACAAAAGTTAGGAGGGGGCAAGTAGTGGCAGAAGTGGGGGGGGGGCTGGGGAGTAGTTATGCACAATAATGCCTTAATATTGGGATATGATGTGTAAATATTATTTTATATTTTCATGTAAGTCCACCGGTTGAGTGAAAAGCAGGGCATGTGGAGAGAGTGAGGGATGGGGGAAAGCTATTGAGTTTAAATGCTGTTGCAAATGCTACATTTATGCACTTTCATATGTCTTAGGGAAAGGTTGTGCTCTGTTATCTCTTTCGCCATATATCCTTTGACAAAGCTTTCACCATAATAAGCAGCATAGATTAAAGTGATGTTTTTTTAAATGCTAGGTAAAAGTTTTTTCAATGTTAGGTCTCCATTATGTTATGCTGATAGCAGTATAATATTAATTGTTGAAGATCTCTTGGCAACGATTTACAGTAAAGTGTGATGTTGTGCCAAAATTGTTAAACTGCTAAAACTCAAATACATCAGTGTTCAATATAACGGTGTCAAACTTTCACAGGCTCCACCTGTTAAAAACTCGTTGAGGGGTGGGGCAGAAATAAGGGGCTGGCAACTCGGGGTAGGTATGCACAATAATGTCGTATAATTTTACTAATATGTGTATATATTTGTTTATGTTTTTCCACTAGTTAAGTGGAAATAGGGGGGGGGGGTGGAGAAGACCTCTTGAGGCTATATGATGTCGCATATGCTACATTATACAGTTTTGATGTTGTCGTTCCACTTGCTGGGTGGGATTAAGGGAATTCTGGTTGATAAACATTTGATATGCTTCACCATTCCCAGCAGCATATATTAAGGTGATGTATATTGAATGGTAGATAAACGAATATTTTTCAACTTGTACTGTCCCAATAATGTGTGTAGGAATTCGATAAACAGTATAAACATCGTGTAATTAAGGAACCGTTTCAAAGGGCTCATGATATTCCAAATTGGTAAATTATGTAATCTAAGAAATAACAGTGGAGGGTATTACCTTGTCCAAGTTTTACATGCTTCATTGATATTTG
Organism: Apostichopus japonicus; assembly: GCF_037975245.1. NCBI lineage: Eukaryota > Metazoa > Echinodermata > Holothuroidea > Aspidochirotida > Stichopodidae > Apostichopus > Apostichopus japonicus. The sequence goes on from NC_092576.1 coordinate 24,213,612, forward strand.
AAACCATTGTTAGGGGTAGAAGGGAGGAGAAGGGGGCAACTGGGGAAGGAAGTCTCCAGGTGAAAGCATTTATTAGCATCAGATGTTTGCAAGCACAGGATTCTATGTAAATTCTTCCTTGTTGAATAGGATGGAGGATGAGGTGGAAGGGGGACAGTCCAATCCCACTTAGACAATTTGATTTAGCAACTGCTACATCAAGTTTGATATGTCTGAAAGTTACAATTTGCACAATATCACCTCATTGATCGCATGGGGTATATGAGATTGGCCACTGGGGAATGTGGTTTACAGAATTAACCCTTTCATTACACACTAATATGTATATATCATAACTATATAGTATTTTGTTTCCATTCAACTAGTGGAATGGGAATGAGGGGGTGGGTGGGGGGGGGCTGTTATGAGACACATAAGACTATATGCTGTTGGATATGCTACATTTATGCAGGTTGGTATGTCTAAGAAAGGAAATGGTTGTACCCTGGTATATTTTATCTCCTTGACAAAGTTTTTTCACCATTCTCAGCAGCATTGATTAAGGAAATCATTAAATGCTTTACGGCCCTAAAAATATGTGTGGGAATTAAATAAACATTCTAAACATCGTACAGTATATGAACATTTCCACATTTGCCAGTGCTTTGTTTTTACTTATTTTTAACCGTATTTTCTATTTGTAACTTTAATATTTGATATTTCATGTGTTTTGCTGCAGGGAGACAAAATTCCATATTCTTATGAACGAAATAAATATGTGTCTGTCTGTTTGTCTGTCTATGTGTCTGTATGTCTAGCTAGCTAGCTAGCTAGCTAGCTAGCTATCTAATCAGCAACAGGAGGACTCAATGATACGTTAACATAAATATGTGACATATCGTGTATCTACTTTATCAATTACTAAAGTACTACGAGAATGTTGTAAGTAATAAACTACTACGCAATTATGAAAATAGATCACAGCACTACCATACACTTAGGGGTTCAAGTTATCCATATATACGTCTTAATATAAACACTTTGTGTAAATTTGCGATATGTATTAGTTAAAAATCAACTGTTTCACCGTAAATAAAGTTTGCATTTTTTCTTATAAGTATTGTAATCATTTCATTCATCACCTATTCGATACCAAATGCAATGGTGTACACCGGTTACGAACTGGAAACGAATCACACAGAGGACAGATATACAACAAGCATCACGACTCCCCGGAACATCCAACCATCGATTAACACACACTTCCTGTCGGCACAAAAGTAACAAACCTCTAACAAGTACACTTTAAACGTTATCTTAGAGGAGTGAAGACTATTGATACCACAAAAATAAAAAGTACAATAACTGGTTGTTTGATTTAAAATATCATTTTATTTTCACAATGTGGTCTCATTAAGCATGTACAAGAAAGTAAGCAACCTAAATTCTCCATTTTAAGCATATTAAAATAGAATGAAAATGTCTTTTATATCAAAAGGACAAAATCGTTAAAATTGAATAAAGATGATGAGACAAAATTTCTCATCTTTGCATTATCAGGGAAATGTTGAATTTAACACAATAATAAAACTATAACTAAGCTATATATTATCTTAAGCAAATGCAGACTAGTAACGCAAGGAAAGAAATAAAGTAATTATTGTGACCTTTGATTAACGAAGCATCATATATATATTCAATTTTAAATCATATAGAATCAAAAAAAGGAAGAAATAACATCTTTATCAATTGATACACCAGATTTTTTTCTTCAAAAAATCGTTTTGAAATTATGTTTCATCAAACGTACTCAATTCTATACATATTTGTATTAATATATGGCATCAATGAAAAGATGATGTTAATGTTTGTCGACGAATCAAAACAAATAATACACGATATGACGTCATGTAATTTTAGCAACATTAAATCACCTAGTATTTAATGAACATTATTCATGTTCATTTAAAATTGAAAACAACATTATCTTTTGCTCTGGCCAGTGTGTTTATATGTACAAGTTATAGAAGAATGATTAATTCCGGCATTTTATGATTAAAGCAAAATAATGCATTAGATAGCTAAATGCAACCAATACAACTGATTGTCATAATTACCTTAATTTAGTTGATATTAATGACACAACTACAGACCGATAGCTAAAAAAGTGTGCCATTACACCAGCCGACTATGAATGTTGAAGACATTTTGCTGTCTAACTCAATTATGTAATAACTGATCGGTAAGGTAGAATCGAGAACGGATACACAGTGATCGTTCAAGTGAAATTATTATAAATAAGAATTAAAACTAAACATGTTGAGAATCTAAAATGTGTTGGTTATTATCAAGTTATAAGTTGTCAACTTATTATTCATCGATTACGAACGATGGCTTCGTTATTTTTACAACATGCAGACAATGTAGACAATGCCGACTATGTATGTCCGTCCTACACAAAATACAATTTACTATCGATGGCAACTTAATAGTTAATTTTATTAAAAACAATATTATACATAATTTAGTCATCTTAATCATAACGTACTGAAAATTTAATGGACATGATATAAGAGTACACCTAGAGAAAACTTCCACCGTGACATTGCAAATCGAATTACTCATCTGCGATTGCTTGACGTATGGTGGCATTTGTGCCATCTCGTTTAAAAATCATACCGTTAAAATATTTACACGGTATCGCTATCTTACTGTTACGATTATGTGTGTCAGAATGAATTCAGTAACACGGGTGATTTGGGTCATGGAATGGAAATACTGGAGTTCATAAAATTAAAATAGTTTTTGAAGTTTGTAAGTTTGTGAACAGCTTCAATAACTCTTGGGAGGGGTATCCATAGCTATTTTCGAGGGATTCATCTGTCAATAACAAGTCTAGAACACGAACGTGATTAACCACCTCTCCAGTATATATTGAAGGGAAGCATCTAGCGAATGCGTTGTTTGCCCATTCTAACGCAGCCGTTGTCAGTCCATTCACTCAGTACGTTGGTTTTGTTACTAAACCCACAGAAAGAACGTAACTTTCAATTAGTTTTGACGCAAACTATTTCCATGTTTTTATAGGAAAAACGAGACCCTGGTTTCCTGCATCAACCCAAAACATACACGCGTAGCAATACTTTGTTTACGACCGAGTTAAAGATTGCTACTTACTTAATACTATATTTACTATAAGATACACGGTGACAGTTACATACACCGAACTACGGATCTCGGTATGTCGTAGGTACAAAATTAAAACTTTATTACTGATTGTATTAATTGTTACTTTCATTTTCACGCACACTTTCAGTTTTTAGGTGATATTCTGGCCTTCTATCATTTTGCGGGACTACAGAGAAATAACATGTAAAGTAGTATTAATAATGTTAGTAATATTTCTGTTGTAGCAATAGAACGACTGCAATCTCTTTCATTATTTCATAACAATCAACGACAGTGTGTACTGAAATGCAACACAGTATACCACGAAATACTCTGCTTACGTAGTGTCGATTATTGTGGTATCAGCAAAAGAGTAAAACCTGGGCCATGTTGTGAAGAAAGATCATTTGTTATCTTCAGTTGTGTAATTGAATGATTATTTTGCATTTTAAATTAGAACTAATTATAGAGAACCCATTATAGAGGTAGAGCCATCAATTTTCTTCAATAGTATATATTACTAATATAATTCCAGCTCTTTCGTCAGGTCCTATATTCTGGTGTGACCAGATACACATTATAAAACGATACCCGAAGCTGTTGATAACCCGGGACGACATCAAAGTGGTCACCATTAAAATCGTTATAGCTGATAATTTTCTCGCTACTGTCATTGCTTATATTTTTTAGATAAAAATTATGTAAATGTCGCACAGATATTGGTTTCGTCTTAACTAACGGGGTTCGTAAATTCGTTATGTTAATCAAAATATTTAATATGTATTACGATCTGTATTTTAGTTCAAAATGATATATTTCGTTGATAGATAGTCACAAATGTTTTCTAACAAAGATTAAATGTGCAGTCTCGGACGTTACATATTTTATATACATTACATTGTAATATTAATATGCAAATTTGTAGACGTTTCGAATGTTTGTTTTAAGTTATGCCCTCTTACCCTAAATTTTCATAATCCGATCACTAATTATTGTTAAGGTAGGAAACATGATGTTAGTAAGTTAGTTAACAAACAAAGCTTCAAATTGCGCGTTTAAAGTTTAGTACCTTACCAAAGTAAATCAGAGAAGAATAACAGTTAACGAACTAGTTCAGTACTAAGTAGCACTCAACATGATCGGTATGTGTGATAAGGGGATAGGTGGGAGCAAATAAGATATATTTATGCTCTCATCCACCAGAAATCAAACCAGTGTCCCCACCAACACAAAGAGGGATGTACAGCTATGAAAGGGGCACTTGAACATAAAATACCCTTGATTGCGTATGTTGGAAGGGGCGTTCAGAGCCGAGGTGAATGACGGTCTGGTAGAGTTAGAGAGCTGGAGCTGGATGCAAGGCTATCCGTGTTGCGATTCTACTCCAAAGCTATCATTAAACTATATATTTTCAAAGAACCCTACATCCAATAAGCAGGTAAACAAATGTGTATGCATGTCTCCATCAATGTCACCATCAATGTCACGACGCTTTTACCTTTCCTACAAGTGGTGAGGAGTTATTGAGTTTCCGATCTGTTTATTTTTTCAATTTGTTGTAGCGGTTGACCATTACTAAATTTCACTGTGGTAGCTTTTTCAACCAATTGAATTAGTCCCTCCATTTTGAATTACAATGATTTTGGTTCCACGTCTTAACTTGGACAGACCTGCGATTATGGCTTCATATTTTATTCGTCAAGTTTTATTTCATTTGACTTTCCGACTTCTAAACATCATTATTATTGTTCACACTATCTTGGTTGGTTATTATTTTATTACACTGTGTTTCTCCATTAATTAAATGAAATTTACTGTATCTATATGATTTACATTACTGGGAAAATGGAAGAAAATATTGGTTTTATGTGCAGTATGCATCAGAGGCATTCAAAATCCTCACAAACGAACACTATTCTTCTCTTTATATATGAATTAGTTGTATCGAGCCCATTATGCTAATGTTTAGGATGTTTCCTTGATGTTTTGATCTATATTTGCAGCCCACGGGCGCCTATTGCACCTTCAATCGTCAGTCTGGGGATTGTGTATTCAGCCGGGAAGAACGGACCACTATTGTGTACTAGGGTTTCACTCTTCCAACCGCCTTTTCAGCCTAAAACAAAGTATTTATTAGCAACACCTTGTATTGAGGGTCACTTATATATACCTAATCTATAGTATAAGTAAGCCATAGACTGCGCAGTTTGAAGTCTATTTCTTGTAGGTCAGGTCAGGAAATTTTGATTTTATTTTTTTATTAACACAACCTTACGCTTAGAGCTACTTATAAAGACCTAAATAAAGTATAAATATACCTCATAACGCACCATTTGACTTGTTATTTATTTATGCTTGTTTGAGGGGGACCCTAGCTCTCTGTACACGGGATTGGTTTCAATCACCTCACGTCAACAACCGTCCTTTATCAAATTATTATACCCATTCTGTCGGGGAGAATTTTGAATCCCTCTCACCCACCTTTTAAATTCCCGTGCTCTCCGCTGGTTAAGTAACAATTTAGATTCTAGAACATGAAACAGACTTTATTATAGACACAGATAACAAAGATAAAACCATTAACAACATAACATTGGTTAGTTTTTTTTCATTTTCTTCCCGTGACATTATACAAGATCAATACATATTAATTTTCTGCCGGTGTCCTTGTGGTAAATTATTTCCAGTTAGCATTTTCAGCATTTATGTTATATATTCATCTAGCGTGGAGCGTGTGAGGGGTGCAATATACATACACACGTATATTTATACCAGATTAACTTAAGGAAGGAAAGAAAAGCTGAATTACAATAAACAGATCAAGAATGAGTTTATATTCATTCAAAACAATAATAATGGTGTAAAATAAAAAATCTAATACACCGAGAAAGATCGTTGAAATCGAGGTTAAATAAACGCACAGATTATACCTTCCTTCAATATTAGCATGTGAAAATCATATTGATTACGTAATAGCCACCTCATATGACTTCCACTATAGAGGGTGTTTTAGGAACGGTGTTAATGGAATTAATAGAACTTAATACCATTAAGCAGTACGATAGTCAAACAACTATAGAATCATTTACAACAAGTAATAAAACAATACTAAAAAACAAATATATAACAAAGGGGGCAGAGCTTTGAAATTAAAGTTTACTGAATGTAATGCACATGATATTACTTTCCTTCATTAGTTTACATATTATGATCATATTCATTAAGTAACAGCCACCACCATATGAGATTTTATCATCATTTGTCGTGTACAAGGAACGGTGACAATGGAATTAATATTACAAGAATGAAAAGTACATGAATTGAACGCGTGTAGAATCGTTTATAACACGAACTAAAACATTAATAACATGAAATTAATGAAGTAAACACAAATTAAAAGAACCAAAGCGTTGAAATTAAAGGAAACAGAAACCAAACCATTATCTTTGTCTCATATGACAGAAATATGTGTGAAGAAAAAGTACATCTCAAACTGTGATAAAATTATCTTTGGCTGATGAAAGAGAAACATTTTCTGATCATCTTGATGAGATTTCCATGTAATTCCTTAGCAACGTTACGCAAATAACGAATACTTTTTGACATATTGGGGAAATATTAAATTATTAAAATTACTGCACATTGGCGTTTAATTCCCATTCTACAAATAAGAGTTATGGTGGTGGTGAAAATGGTTATTATATCATCTACTTGGTCACCAATGTGGTAGGTACGTCATATATTCCCTTCAACACCCCCCTTACCCCACACCACTCCCCTCCAATTACACACAAAGAGTCAGATCGGGATTGTGCTCTCTTTCTTCCCTCTCTCAAAAGGTGACATCCAATTAACAGGCAAAGTGGACTGAATATACTCATGACGTAGTGGTTGATAGATGAAATCTTTAGAAGCTTGATAAGCTCTTTGCAAGTTGGATTTGGCTTGAAGAGCAAACGAATTTAGAGTTAGAAAATAAAGTATATCTGGACAGTAATGTTACTAATAAAACGCAAGAATTTACTTTGTGTGGACTCAGCAATAAAAAATTAGGTAGCTTATATTAACATGTAATATTACCATAAAAAGTTAAATAAACATTAATAGCAATCCTTTTTTTTTACTATAACAATTAAAGTCATCCTTTAACACAAAATGTAGATTGAACAGGTATCTTTCAAATTTAACTTCTTTGTATTATATGGAGTTATTCGTATTATTGTACAACCTGATCCCTCTACAATGTCATTTCACAATGAATGTGTTGATCACGTAACCATGCCATTGTTTTGAGAATATAGGCATTTGATGTCGTCACAATCATACTAGACTAGTTGCATAGTATTATACTGGAGGTCTATCTGGCGATGTTCGTAGTATTTGGGAGATTTTAACAGTTTTCAACTTTATATCTTTATAAAATTGTTTAACAATGAAATTAATGCCATCGGTTTGCGAATAAGGTGAATAACGTCATAGTCCTGCTGATGATTGGCGACGCAAAATGGACATGCATTTTGCATTGCTGTAATAGAAAGATAAAATGATATATATTTGATAAAATTGTTATTAAATGGGTCGAGAAAAATACTCATTTGTAGAGCAATGGGGAGGTAACACCTTGACAACCCCCTTTCTACAACCCCCCGCCCCAGAAAAAAACTTCACCGAGAGACTTAATTTGCTCTGTAAGCATACTTTACTCGATTAATTATTGGTTTTATGTAAAAGAGATTATTTGTTACACAAGACTAATTTTGAGGAAACAGAATTGCACAAGATAATGCTCTTTAACATGTTTGTGTTTCAGAAAACAGTATCTTGACCTGCTGACCTTGACATCCCTATGTTAATTCAAACATCTGTATTGATTTCTCCCCTTCCTGATCTCACCTCACTTCATTTAAAAATGAAATTGTATGTCCCTAATAAGGTCACATACGCCAAAGAGCTGACATGCCATGAACTTGCTCAGATATATCTCTCTTCTTTTCCACACATTGTATACTTTTCTGTGTGTCGTCTAATTGAGCGACGTCACCATATCGCACATAGTCCTTTCCTTATTAAACTTTCAAATTTTATTGACAGTTTTTGACCTGTTAGTATTAAGGGAAGACTCGTGATTATCTCTCATATTTGCCGATAAATTAACAATAATGTTGAGGAAAGGTGGAATTTTACTACCGTTATAGTAACCGTTTTAGTGATAACACACGTTAGCAGATAAAGAAATATACCACTTTTTAAGCAATGCCCTTTTATGCTTAAACAGCAAAAGGATAGTTGTGGATCCAACATTATCGTAATAATAAAGATATACCTTTTTTTCTGTTAAAGGAATGAACTTATCACTCATTTTGATACATTTAATCAGGGATCAGCTTTGCTAATATAACATATAACAAAATCAATTGAAGTTGAAGCAGTTGCATTAGTGACCACATAAGATTAGAAAATCACAGATATAGGGATAAAAAAATCGGGTTAATATGGAGATTGTTGTAATGTATTAAGATTTTACAATTATAAATAACATGCATAATAAATTTCAACAAACTATAAATGCTAAAGTAGAGAGTATTCAGCTGTATTGACTTACAGTTAACGGAACCTTTTCCGGCTTCTACTGTAATGACTCATATCGAATCCCTAAACAAGAGGGAAAAGTATCAGTAATAAATATATGTATCAGATAACACAGAAACAAAGACAATGCAGTGTATTTAAATGTTGTAAATATTCATTATATGTAGCCACATAACAAGTGTTATATCAGAGAGAATCGATTTAGATTACAACGAAATTGATGTTCACTTCTTTTTAATTTATAGACCTTCGTTTCAGTTTTACATTTTAGCAACCAATGCAAGGGTTACCTCGCTAGTACATCCTGTGGTAAGTACTGAACATGATACACACATGAAGGCTAAATCCATGAAACCATGGTCACTAATGCTATGGTCGCTTTTGTATCATGGCATTAGAAGAACACATTTGTGGAGGTTGGATTTTGGTTAAAGCTTCATTTTTTTTTTTTTACTATTGTCATATTTAATGAGGGTAGTCCTCAGAGCAGAAGCACTGTTTACCAGAGGAGCCCTCAGTAATATTTGTAATGTTTGTACTGAACATGATATACATATGAAGGCTAAATCCATAAATCCATGGTTGCTAATGCTATTGCCGCTTTTAAATCATGGAATCAAAAGGACACCTTTGTGAAGGTATGATTTTCTTAAAGCTTATTTTGTTATCGTCATCTTTAATACGGGTAGACGTGCTCAGTGCAGAAGCACTGCTTTCCTGATGATTCCTCAGTAATATATAAAATTTGCAAATATTTATCAAAATAGCAACACTGAATAATATGTGTCTACAATTATTTATCAATAATAATATTGATTTATAACCATTTTACCTTCTTTATGTTAATGTGCACAGCACAATGATATCATCCTCTCCCTTTCTATAAAAGTGACTTCTGTGTTAAACTGGATTACTATACAAGAATCAGTTCACTAATCTCCACACCCCATCCTCTTCCCTGCGGGTAGCAATCAAATAACCTATTCAGGGAATTTCCCCTTGATATCACTATGACTAAACCAATATAACTCAATGCACTATCGCACTGCCACCATACAAAATAACCATGATAAATCTGACACATCGGTAGCATGTGCTCTTAGGATTGTAAGCCCTAAAAGAAACTGGATTTTTTGGGGATTACACATATCGTCAGTTCTCAATGAAATCAGAGTAGCACATGCTACCGATGTATAGCACGGTCCAGTCGTTACTGTGGTGCAAAAAAATTACAGTAGTTACTGTGTTCTCTGTTTATATCGGGTGTAACCTTGGTCTCGTCAACTGGAGTTGATAGTTTCAATTGAGCTGCAAGGTTTAACATTATAATCATCATTCGTGACATCTAACTAGACAGTTATTTCGTTGAATTCTCTAGACCATGCTAGACCGGGTTCTACCCTTTTATTTTGCTCTGGCGGAACCTTTGTTATTATCAGCAACTTTTATATTCCACGGAGGAATATTTACTGTTTCGTCGTTAAGTATAAATGCATATCATAATACGAGAGAGTTTTTCTTTTTGCTACGATTCCTGACGTTGAAGGTTGAAAGTAGCTGCTGTATATGAGAATATGTTAACATTTGTTGACGGTTTAATGGCGTTTAATACACTGTGGGGTGGGGATATACATAATAATTTAACTTTGAATACCATATGTTAGATTTAAATAATTTATACAGAGGAATCCTCCCTCCCTCGGCCTTCAAACGATGGAACTATATACAAGCCGGTAGTGTTCTGTCTTTCGCCAGAAATACTTCATCACGTCAACTCATCCGTCTGCTGCATGATGGCCGTACATACCCAGTTATCGTTATAACCATTACGTCTTAATAATCCTATAGATGTACGTGTCAGCTAAGTAAAATTTAAAAATGCCCCAGTAATTTATATACCATGTGTAAATTCTGGAGAATATAAGACATAATTTGATACTAACTCTAAGAATATTGTTTGTTAGCTGGACTCGTCAGGTGTCATTACACATGATGACACAAAGTAATAAAAAATAATAATAACCTTCTGATTTGGATTAACATGCACCGAATGTTTCTATATGTTTTAGGTGAATTGTTTAAGATTAATGTTTACACTGAATATTTCAAAACGAAATGCTATAACCCAACGGATACCCCCACAACCTAGAAAATCATATTGCTCCTAAATTCACTCATACTCACATTACTAACAAAGCGGATCCAGTTTATATTGTTGAGCGGGAGGAGGGTGAGTGTGCGGCGAGTGTGTGTGTGTGTGTGTGTGATTGGGGAGGGGGTGGGGGAAGGGGGTGAAGGCTGATATTTTTAAAGCAATAATCCAAATTTTGTGAGTGTGTTGGCTTCTAACGCTCCATAACATCTGACTACACCTTGTAGTATTTAATGTATATTCGTTTCTTTGATTAGCATTTCTGTAACTCAGTGTACGGAGGGAAGATTATTTAATCCGTATATTAACTTAACATTGAGTTACTGGTTAAATTCGTCCCCTTTTCTTTTCACGTCGGTAATTAATCTTTGTTCCCTGATGAGAAACAAGGTATCATACTCCTTTGTCTTATTTCGTTATTCCGAAGTAACTAACACCTCCTTGTCTGCGAATAAATTACCGTTACTAATGAACAGGAACATGAGTATATGTCTCTCTTACCTCTTCTCCCGGTAGATTACCGTCATAGTCACAGACCTGAAAGGAAGAAAAATATATTATTTTCATGATATATTGAAATTGTGTTTCAGGAAAAAATAATAAGACGAAGCCAAAAATACATAAGTTAGTATGATATATCTTCACAAATATCGAAGTAACCGATTCCTGGCAGGTAAACGCACATCTGCATTGAGCACAATAAAGTCAACATGAGAGACATATCCGCCATGCACTGTTAGATGCACGGACTTTAAAAAAAAAAATCTGGTAGCTCTTAGAAGTTACCTTCAATAATTTTCCAAACACGTTTCCAAAATATAAGAACGCTAATGTTACATTTGACAGAGAGAAGATCTTTTAATCGTTTGGGATAATTATTTCAAATATACTTCGAACAGTTGAGAACGTAACGTCATGTTTGCGACATAACCCACGCTCTATACAGTTCCTACAGTAATCACACAAACAAAATCCGGATTCTGATCAAGATTAATTTCTTCCTTAATGTTTGGTTTTAAACAAATCTTTGAGTCGTCATATTTGTAGTGCATTGATGATATTGGGATATTTGTTAGTCCCAATGTTAGTTTAAACAGTAGACGCTTCATTGTTTATATATCACGCTGTCCATCTCCGACGCGAAGAATGTTCGCATGTAGGCTACTCTGACGCAGCGACGTAGCCAGGAATTTCAAAGGGGGAGCACATTTTGCGATTGATATGGGGTAGGGATGTAAGGGGAGGGAGTGTCCCCTCCCCTTGAGAAATTTTTGATCAATTGAAGGTCCTTAGATGCAATCTGGTGCAATGTTTTGCCAGTTTCATCATTATCATATGATATCATACTATCAGCATATTTTTTTTCCTGTTCGAATTCTTTTACATGTACTTTAACATATTATATCATAAAAGCCAAACATATTGCTTATTTACAATTTCTCCAGTAGGATGATTCTTGTTTATTGTTCAATGTCTAGACTTTAATACATTTGACGAACTTAACTGATGGATAATATAAACTTTCATATTTTGTAAGACAGCCAGATGTGTAGCGGCCTAAAATAAAATATCGTTATCACAGTGTATTAGCCATGTAAACATTATTTATAGGAAGCGTGTATCACTAACGATTGCTAGCATGCTGTTCTAGCAAAAACTGATGACGAATTATAGAAAGGATGGGACCGCACGTTGTCGTCGTCGTTGTGAATACGGTTCGTGACACTCAATCGAGTACGGTTAGGTAGGATATATGTATTTTATTACTCAGTGGCCGACTGTAGGCTTGTAATAGACTATATGCTAACTTTAGCTAACAACATCTGCCAAACTAAGTAGCTGAATCAGTAGGCCAGAATGTTACTACGATTATAATCAAGTTAACGGAGCTAACGAGTATTCAAGATCAAAAGAGCACTGACAAAATGCCATGTTAAAAAAAAATGGTTAAACAAATAATTGACACTGAAAGGGGTGCAGTTGCTCCCACTGCTCCCCGTCTCTGCTCTAGCGTATACAACAACTGGACAGTTCTGCGAAGCCTTAGCTTCTCGGTACCACATTCTGCTCTGATATCAATTCCGCCAAGTGTAATCTTTCGTGTACGTAATATATAAAAGGCAATCACCTATTCGTGTAGAAGTGAGAGTATATTTGTTGCGGAAATGGGAGTGCTAAATTCAAGTCGCTCGTTTTGCATATTTGCCTGCACTGCATTCACTGCAAGATAAAAGATTCTGACTTTACCATCAAAAACAAATGTCTATTGGTACCTAAACTCATGTGCAGAAATCTAAACTGAAAGAATCGAAGCTTTTCCTCAGAAAAAACGTGCTACAAGCTACATTGTCTTGTGGAATTAGGTCAACTTAAAAGTGTCAAAATATTCAATTTTTGTATTTTTCAATACAAAATGTGCAATTTTTAGTAAGGAATTGCTCCTAAGCCATTGCTCAGGGTACTTGATTCTTTCAGAGGTTATAATGTCTAGTACAAACAATACAAAATAATGATGACAATGCTTTCTTATAATATATTTGCAAGCTGTGCAGCTCTAAAGTTGCTATTTAATGCTGCGATTCAGCATGAGGAAGGAGTTTTGATGCCACTTTTTCTTACCAAAGTAATCATGTTAGTGCTGTCAGGGTTTTATACTTTAATTATAAGTATGAAGTTCTTAAACCTTAACAAATGTCAGGGTTATAGCTATTTTCAATATTAGCATATAAACAAATAGCATTTGAAATGTACTTTTCTGCTTCTGGTTTAACTCATTTAATTAAAAGACTTTAATATAAAATGAATATCAACCAGTACATACATGTATAGTGTGTACAGTACATACATATACTGGGTGTACATGTACAGTGTGTATTAGTGTTTAGGTATAAACATAGTCTTCTGGCACTTATTGTCCTTATCCAAATGGATCCTCACCAAACATGATAGTAGCCCAGCCATTTTCACAAGATGACAGAAAAGTATTAGCACATAAATTTATTCATAGTAGTTAAGTATCCTCTAAAGGTAAAAGTGCATCCATTATAGAGACAGCTTGAGGCGATACCACAATAGCGAGACCTCAAACGTCAAGAAAATGCCAAAAATGTCACGGTGGCGACAAATTGCGGGATTTCAAAGTGTGATAATTCAGCCAATTATGAAGCATTGCAACTGAAATTTTCAGAATATGCTTATTTCATCGTGTTCCAATCATACAAAAAGATTGGGAATTTTTGGAGAGGGTGCAGCAACAGCCATCCGTGATTTGACTCGGGACAGCTATACAGAGGCAGCTATACGCTGGAAGTTATACCGTAGCAGCTTTACGCGGCAGCTATTCGGGAGCAGCTCGACGGAACAACTACACGGGTACAAGTATACAGTGGATGTACATTCACAACCCACACGAATAGAAACAAGGCTATGCATCAAAATGTTGCACAATATGTAACAAATATAGGCATATTTTTGCAATACTTGTAATATCAGTGTTGAACTTAGTGTTGTGAGCGCTGAATGATATTCAGGAAAGCAATGTTCTCAACACCCTGCCCCCTCTGTTCTGTTCTACAGCTCCCACCCTCACTTTTCTCATTGTTTCTTGCACAGCGGTTTGAATTCCGTTTTTCTTTAAATGTTGCGAAAGATCACCTTGTATCTTTACAAACTGAAACTACTAGAACCGAGTATCCTTACTACACCATGTATCTTTACATTCAGTGCAGCTCTCATGAAATAAGTTTTAGAGTTTTAAAAAATAAAATTATACAACATCAACAATATAACTGCCTTATCGGGAGGTTATGGATGAGTGAAGCTAAATACACGATTAAATTGATTTTGTTCCTTATACTTTAATCTTACTCAATATTTTTCATTGTTATTAATAAGTACTTGAGGAGAATTGTTTGAATCATTAAGTAGTTGTTTGAGTAATGAGAGAAACACGGGGCTACATTCAGGGTCAGAAGGGAGTAAATTAGACCAAATTTCTGCAGCAGAAGCAAGAGGAAGGAATCTGGAAGTCGTGTTGTATTAAACATTTTTGATTTTATACAAACTACAATCTCCCCCCCCCCACCCCCTTATAATACTGACAGCAATCAAGTACATGTAACCGACACATGTATCACTATATTGGTATTGATAATTAATGTGAATTTAAGAACAGAGGTTGGACATATATTATCAATAATAGCTGCCATAAGGGTGAATTATTTCTTACCTGCCATTGAACGGTCTGCAAATTCAAACGACGAGAAGAAGTTGACCCATTATTCCAAACTGTAAGAATAAAATTACAAAGAGTTTTGTAAAGCATCAGTGCATACTTAATTTGTATTGGTCTAGAATGAAATTTTAAACATTCTGATAACCGGATTTATGTTGGCCCTCGATGATAACTTCACATTAGCCTAGTAATCAATCTAGTTGATTCCTTAAATTGTATTTTATCAGTTTACTATCGTTATAACCTCATTACTATAGCTTATCAGTTTATAATCCTTACATCTCAGCATAATTACTGATCTGTTTTCTATCATGATCAACTAGGTAATATAGCTGATCAGTTTACAATCCTTATTTCTCTTTAAGATTACCGATCAGTTTACTATCATTATTATCTCGGTTTTAAACCTAATCAACCAGTATCCTCTTAGTTATATAACCAATCAGTTTAGACTTGTTATCATCTCATTAATATAACAAATCAGTTTAAAACTTATCTTATATTACACTTGTGAAACAACTCAAATAGAACGAATCTTTGACTACGTCGAGAATCCAAATCATGATAGTCGAGTATTCGATGCTCAGATCAAGAATAATAATTCATGAGACGATGAACTGATCAGAGAACACTCAGCATCAGTAACTTCATCACATATTATGAAATCCACTTTGATAATATTAAAAAAAAGTAAAAAGTATTTTGGAATTACTTTATTGAGTAAAATTTTGGAGATAGAAGACTAAACAAACCATGTCATAATCATGTGATCACATTTATGATGTCGTAAGAGTATGTCAGTTGTATAAACTAAGGTTTATATGTCTTGTTTCCAGCCACCTTCTTAGGTATGTTTGTTTTCAACTGTATTAAAACTAAAGACATCAATCTCTCTACTTCTCCTTTATGTAGGAGAAAGTTATGTATAATCTAACATCGTGTTATTAAGACTTGACCTACACAATAACACTGAACAATAACACTGTCCGAATTTCTAAGAAGTTTCAAGAAACTTATACGTTAAAGTGTTTGTGACATCCCACTTCCTCGTTTGTATGACTATACAATCGCGTTCTCAATTAATAGTAGGGGATTTTTTTTTCTCCAGTATACAAATACCGCGTTAGTGTAAGCAAAGATCTCTTTCAGTATCATATTAGTCCAGGGCTTAACATAAACCTCACAAAGAGCATGAAAAAATCCATTGGTAGTTTCCAATTGTGAAGGGCATGACGGCAAATGGGAAGGGCATGACCGCAAAAATGAATCTGAGTAAAGGCACCGACAGCATTTATGGTCGATGCAATTTATACGCAATTAAAGTGTATAATCAGGCCGGAATATTGAAGCGGAAATGCCGAAAACTTTAAACCTTCACGTGGTTGATATTTAGTATAATAGTCAGCGCAAAGCAGCGTTTACCAATAAGTACATATAAGGCACCAATCACCCCTCTCCTTACGTGGTGTGTGCCGTATGACATGATACAAGGGCTGCGATCGTGTAACAAATACATTAAAGGTTTAATCATTTTACTGATGAACATAATACGTTTCGTCAAAGTTATTGTTTGAACATTTGTTTTAGCACTACAAATCGCATCTGGGGATAGGGGCCCCTAGGGGCAGGGGGACGAAAATTTGCAATCGCTAGGCAATTTATAGCGATTAACGTCAAGCCACCTCATATAGGAGTAAAACCCCAGAACTAATCAATTGCAATAACAAAAAACAGGTTAGTTTTCGCCGAATATGCCCTTTCTTTTAATCGTGCATTGTTTCGTGTTTGCACTCCAAGTTGGGATGGGGGGGGTACACATACCCTCTAAAAATTGGTGCCTCCCCAGGTGCCCCCCCCCCTCCCCCCAAATGCGATTTGTATAGTGTTCAAAACAAAACTCAAACAAAAACTGTTTTTACAAAGGACGACACGTATTATGTTAATCAGTAAAACATGTTCCCACCGACCATCACAATAACCAGTTGTTTTCTTACTAACAAGGTCACAGAGGCCCCGGCGTGAACCGCTTGTACTTAAACTTCAGTATAAACCTGCATGAATATAAATGTAATATTTTCAACACTCTCATTTAAAAATTGTCAAAGCAAAGTGTTCATTTCTATTAGCGTATACCTTTTTTATCAGTCTCAATTAAAAACATAAATATCGGACAGACTAAGCCCAACAATTCTTGAACATAGAATCTTTCTTCAAGTTGCAAATATAGTACCAGATTGGATCGAAGGACTCTTAATTAATCAAACATTTCTCAATGGGGAGGGGGGGGGACACATTCCCCTTAGACCCATGCCCCAGGAGAGCATTCGCAAACATTCCCCCAATTAATTTATGTGCCCCTCTCAGATTGAATTGTCTGGCGACGCCACTGGTGTTTCGCTCTCATAGTTATAGCTGTTGTATACAACCGTGATTCAAGCTTAAATATTGAAAGAATTGTCACAAGTATTTCTCTTTTCATTCGTTTATATCATAGAAGGTAAGACTGACAAGGGAATTTACGGGATGTATTATTGACGAGATAAATAACAAAACAAATTAATCGACAGTGTTCAGCGGTTAATTGCTACACGGTCAATGCTCTACAAGATACGTACTACATTTTCCAACTAATCGTCGACTTAAAAGTGGAGTTAAATATTTCTATTAGTGTTCTCGTATTAAAATTCCCGCCATAAAAATTGAAGTTCTCTTTCTATGATTTCCGCCCAGTTTAGTGCTGAATACAGGAACCTAAATCGACTAAAGCAAGTCCAAGTTTCACACGACAAAATCAATAGGATTTTACTGTGTGATTGATCTTGCACACAGTTAACTCAATGGGGAAGTCCTATTGACATCCTGTGGAAGTAAAAAGAACGTCGAATAGTAAAGACCTTGTAAAGGAAGCATAAAGAACGATCTCAACGACATTTACGTTTGTACTGTATGCATAATATAAACAGGTGGCCGCCGAAACAAATGAGAAAGTGAACATAATAGGCTAAAGCATTGCGAGGGATGAATCAAACAACACCTCTGCAAGATGGGTTAGTCTATAGTGTAACGCAATGGCGCAATAAACAGGGCACCGAAGGCAAAACTTAAAGGGTATGATGGCAAAGTCGTGCCGTCGGCGAGGTGTATTTTTCAGGGGCATGACGGCAAACAGCTAGGGCACGACTGTTTGTTGATGTCGGTTATTTCAAGCCCTGTTAGTCTTACTAATGCGTTCACTCGTAACTTAACGATTTCCAAAAGATGTGTCAACGATAAGGAAAATATATAATTACATTTCTGTTGATTATTTAACTTAGTTTCTGCTTCGTTGCCATGACAACTATATGAAACAAAATAAATACGTGCTTGTACTTGAACAGTTAATGAGTGAAATACCCACTGCATACATGCGTGTTCTATTTTCGCTATAGAAGTGTACGAATAATAAAATATGGTTGTTAAATTCACATGTATGTCTAATGCTTTCCCTTATATCATTACCCACTATATATTTTATAGTATTATTCTTTCAAGGCAAATTATTCATGGATGTTAATGTTTGCCAACACATGTAACTTGTACACTTTTCAAGCGCCGATCGAGGGGTGATGGGATGCCCCCCCCCCCCACACCATCACCACATATTTGAAACTAACACAGCATTGTAAAGAAGTTATAGCACAATATTGCGTTTAGACTCATAAATTAGACATAACATAAGACGAACTATGCTTCAAAAGGTATCATTGAAGTCTCAAGTTACCCCTTTTCTGGGAAGGACCACAGACCACCCCACCCCCACATATCATGTTTGTTTTACCGTTCCCCTATAAAAACAGAACGAGTGTTTTATATTTGCGTAGATAAAGTATTGGATGTTTTAATGCTGTTGATTAATGTTACCATTAGGATATTTCAAGTACGGTACATTTTGTTCCAACGATTCTGTTACATTTATGGTCTCCGTCTAGTGTTCGCTTATTTTTCTCGTCGTTGTACACTGCCAGTGATATCCACTGATGCAGAAGTTACTTATATGTTTAATGTACAGAGACTGCGATTCACAAAGGGATCACAAAGGGATCAAATAATACAGTTAGCCTTTACCTATCTCCGAGATTCCATATGCCACTAATCCTGAGTTATACCAGTCCCCTTGTTGTAGTACGCATAATTTACATCAATACCGTTGTGTAAGTAAATATAATAAGGAATGTGTAAAGTATTGTGTTGATCTCACAACATTCAACCTAGAACTGCGTCTCACAATGTTCAGATAAACAAAAACTTCGTTGCTAAGTTAGATATCGCGGCTTAATTCTGCAATTCAGATTTATCTATGCTGTAAGCGTAGATGTGGATATGTTTTATGTGTGTGTGTGTGGGGGGGGGGGGGTTGGCAGACTCTGACAGGTAGTAACACTTTCTTGGATGAGAAAGCACAACAAAACCTTACACAATATTTGTCGCAGTGTAATGCCCAAAGTGTATGATACCGTTACATTTGGGAAAGAGATTTAAAGAATCAATTGATGTGATGACTACTCATAAAAACATCTTATAGGGCAGTGATCGCAATGGAGCGAAATTAAATCAACTGAGCTTAGCAATATTAAGAGTTGTTAACTAGATATTATTCGGTTCGTTGTTTACCATCACAATACTCTGTTTTGGGTGTCTCCTTTATACAAAACAGCAGTAACGTGTTCCTTCATTACTCTCTTATATGTGAATCAACAACAACCAACAAGTCAACAGACATTCACATAATTGGTAAAGCATTTAAATAAATGTACGAGATTTGAAACGTGTCCATTATGACGTCATTGTGACAATACCTTTCATATTTCTTGATTTCAAGGATGATGGAATGGATCCAACCGGAATAGTGTCTGGCAGATTGTAATACCTAAACCTATGGAGAGAAGAAGAGTAATCCTCGTGTAAGATGTAGAAGACGTAGAGGAATGTCCTCCTAGCATGGTTTAATGTTTACCAAATCATTAAAGATAAACAAAGTAAAACCAAAATAGCAAGGAAATATATCATATTTGAAAATCGTTCGATCCTTCAATCGTTTGTTTTCTGTATCTATTTATAGACTGATGGAAAGAGGCGCTTTGGAATCTGTAATTGATCTTTCATATTATGTAACGATTACAGCGGACACGAACATTCAAATTACACATGTAGGCTATATAATGGAATTAGTCTTGCACGGTTTTTTTTTTTAAATTACATGAGTTACTTAGTGTTCTACGAAATTTGATATGTTTGGTAAGTTCCGAGTTACACATATTTGGTACAATCTCCTTTAGTTCGATTCGGACTCGGACGTCAAATAAAGGAGATAAATCGAGGGTGCCTTATGATAATTTCAAGGAACATATTTAATACCGCATATTTGATTGGAGGCTATAAAGCATTCTTTTTTAAGGGTTATCTACTAAGCTCGCACAATGTTTTACAAAAACAAAAACATAAATACGATTTTAAACCATCCTTTTATTATTGTTTAGCTCTTTGCTAGATAAGCATCATATTTCTTCTCAATACATACTTAAGGACCTTTTAACTTGTTTTCCTGCTAAACAATCTAACATATTCTATTAAATTCAACTGTGACGCGATTAGGGTTCGACTATAATCGGTTAGATAATCGGGCCTATGATTAGACAATCGGTGAATAATCGGCATCGGCAAAATCCATTGTGCTAGCGAATATTTGGAACCGATTATTACGTTCCACATAAAGGATTGTATTTGTCCGCGCTTTTGATTCACCACAACCACAACTGGAAAAGAATATAGATCATTCGATTCAACGCTATTTAAAGCAGTTTAAGGTAATGGTATCGCAAGTCCCTCACGCGAGATTGTAGAATAATGCTCTTCGATATACTATCCAGTTTTGGCAGTTAACATCATACAATTTACCCGGATTAGGGAGACGAAGTAATTATGTTTTCACTTCGCTTAGTGCATCTAACAAAACCTCATTTTATCCATGTTTAACGATTGATAAGAAAGATTGGTTGTCTTGAGTAAATTTAAAACCCCCAAAAAATACTTTTCAACCACTCTGGCCGTTTCACGTTACGTGAAAACTGAAAAGTGAAAACAGTAACATTAGGATTTGTTCATTGTGAGTTCTACGTACATTAGGCTAGTCTGGCTAAAGAACTGTTGAGCCTCATAACTGTTCAGATTTCAAATGAGCCCAAGATTTTACAAATACAATAACATTATGAAATCAAGGCGCCAAATACGCCAACAATTCCCTTAAAATGTTTGGCGACAGTCCTCAGGAGTTCTACTGCATTACAATATTTTGTGATTAGGCAAGCACAATTACACATATTTTTGCGAAAAACACGTAGCATTGTTTCTCCGCATGTACCATGCGTGCTAAAATAACCCCTTTCAGTAACTGAGCCCCCGTAACCGAATAAAGCAAGTCTGATTTCCAGCGACACGCGCAACAAAGTAAATGGGACTTTAGTGTGTGATTTCTCTCACATGTAGTTAATTCAATGGAGAAGCGCCATTGACCTACTGTGTACAATCGTTTGGAACAACGTTCGATCGGAAGTTTTCCCTCGCTGATGTAAACCATTAAAATCTGAAGCAAACGTCCGGGATTGTTTATATTTCATGTCAGATTATATATTTCGATATCACATTACGAAATTACGAATATTTTATTTCCGTTCGGTCTACCTTTTACTTTATTTACATTGGAGTTGCAACAATGATAATGGTTCTAATACCAGTTGTAAAAGCTGTCGCTAACTCTTTTTTTTTTTTTTTTTTTTTTTTTTGGGGGGGGGGCATTTCGTAGCCAATGGCTAATATCCACCACCCCACCTTCTGTATTCTGTACAGCACTGCCTTTTACTGTGTTGTGGTGGGATTTAATATTGCGACTCATCGTTATACACGTACAGCGCCCTCATCACTGTTCTTTATTTGCTTTAGTGTAGAACGCTAAGTCGTGCGTTTACATCTTTGATTATATTGGCCTAGAAGTTGGTAATCATGCATAGGCCAGTTACACGCAAATAATGAAATAATAGGTAATAGGCATCGGCACGATTGCCAAATGAACTAATCGGTAATCGGTGATAACCGATAACCATATAATCGGTCGAAGACTAGTTACGATCCAGTAGTGTCCGTTTATGCAAGTGCAACTTGAATTCAAGAAGTTAAACTGAACATAACAAGAATCATTCCTTCTTTTAAACTGTATTCATAACTTTGTGTTGTCTATAAACCCTCCTCTTTTCAAGTTTCCTCCGATCGGTTTGCATGAGAGCTTGTGGGAATACATTAAACAACCAATGTTGGCAATTTGCAAAACTTAAATAATAACCAAAACTAAAGGCGCAACGTATCCGTTAACAAGGCGTGTGACCTACTAATAATATGTTGTTCTTTTTCGGAGGATTTCCACAATTGATGATTCGTAGTCACTGATGTACACCCACTGACCTACTTAATGTTTGTTTACAAGGTTACTTTGACACGTTCACTGACAATATTTGAGGGATACAATGGACACGTGGCTCGTTGACCTATTTCTATGTATTGCTTTAACTGGGTCGAGTCATCTATAATTAATCTAATGAGGTATTTACGGGAGTTCCAGGTGTGTCATTCTTACTATTGACTTGCTTTAGAAAATACTTTTTTTTTAACCAATCGTCTGTATAATGTAGGCTCTGATTGTTTTTGTACAGAAAACTATTGTAAGAAGCAGAGTGAGCCTACCGTGTGTACTAAACCGGTGGTGATGTTATCGGGTAAAAACATGGAATGGATTTGAGGGGTTCTTTAAAAACATACAGATGCATCTCTATGAAGGGGATGGCGAAGGGAGGGGCGGTGGCGGGAACAGGTAGGGCGTCTAAAGGGTGGATTAGGTTAAACTAAACTTACTGAGGAGCAAACTGAACACGGGGATTTTTTGATAGAACATGAATAGTCTAGAAAGAGAATAATCATAGATGTTTATTACATTGTTTTTTTTTTTTTAAATACGACCAAGCAATACTGCCAATGTATATGACTTTTCAGTGATACAGTTTCGGTGGTTACATTTATTTTTGGAATGACATTGAGAATATGACATGTGCTGAATATATTTTTATATGGTATTTTATTTATGGTATTTACTGCATAGATTTTCCTCTTTTTCTTTGTAGTATCAGGTGCGGCGGGATTGGCCACTTTAAATGTTTTTAGTAACACGTAATGCACTGTGGAACATATCAACCCTAAACATAAACGTGAATATGTGAATGTGGAAATGGGAAAATTTGTATGAGGTTGATCTGAGAAAATAATGAATGTGCAAAGGATTAGCGATATATTAAACTCTATTCGTTGTGCAACAAATTGGACTCCTGAGTCTTGTCTGAAATAAAGAAGTATATTTAAATATTAGCAAGGTTTACGTTTCTTTGTATAAAACTCAAATTATTCTTAGTAGGCATATGTAAAGAAAATAATGGTCATGAATAAACAAAGAAAACACAAGTAACTGATAATCTGGCTAGAGATATTAAGACAAACAAAGGGGGTGATGATAGGGTAAGGATGGGAGAAGGGTAAACATACAGTGAATAGGGAAACTGCAAAGAACCAAAAGGGTATTGATGGTACGTTGAAAGGGGTCGCTATGGTGAAAGTGGATTGGTAAATGGATAAACGTAGATTAGTGTCGGGAATGTATTGAGTGAAACCGGTGTTCGAATGACTTATATGAGTGAAGGGTCGGGCGGGTTGGGGGTCAACAACATGCAATTGTTTAAGACAAAGTAGGGATTTCATGGTCGAGTAATATTAAGTACGGGCATAACATTTGTAATCAACGGGAATATTTTCATGAATTTGTTCGTATGAATTTTATAATATTTAAAAATATGAAGGTCACGATGTCAGTGCTTTGTTTTTTTATTCGTTAAAATAATAAGTGAAATAAAGTACAATTTAAATGATTTGCCATGACATTATTTTACAAAATATACAGAAAACCTCGATGTCTTTCTGTTAGAATAAGTTTTACCGCTAGAATTTATGAGTTGCAAATTTGACTTAATGATGTATATTGTATTACAAAATAAATACTTAAAAAAACTTAGGTACAATTACTTATTTTTCTTTTCGTGTTAATATTTAGTTATTAACTTATTTTGATTAACTATTTTGAAATTGCGACAACAAAAACTGTTTTATTGGTTGCTTGTTTGGTATACAGTTCAGTTTTCTTAGAGTAGTGTAATTTATTTCTTAGGTTTTGAACAATAAATTTATATGGTTTTGCTATTTTTTATTGCCATGATTCACTACTTTTATATTAATAATGTTAAACGTATTTGTTAAATAAAATTAGATAATTGAACACATGTTTGGGAGATTTCAATTTCAAAAGAAATATTGATTACTTATAAAACTCAAAAGTCTATTTTAGAATATTCATTATACTCACTATAATTAGTAAAATCCAAATACGTTGTGTAAATAACTCTTGTTTGATCCTAATACACATTACTGTCATTCTTAACCAATTTCTGATTTAAAGTGTAACGATAATCCAAACAAAGAACGTTTTAAACAACCCCAACCCACCCCTTCAACCCTCTCTACCAAATATTACCTATTAATCCATTGTATTTCGTTTTATTTATCTTAAAACCATACAGAATTCCTTTCACGATGGCCAAATTTATTCATATAAATCGAATTAAACTAATTAAATCCAATCTTTTGCATTAAATTACAACATACTTTACATTCTCTATTGTTAGTTTAATATTGATAACTATTATTAATTAATTCCCTGTTTAACTGTTATGATGACTATAACATCTACACCGGAATACTTACCTCAACTCCTTCAATCTTGTACACTGTGAGGAGTAAGATAAGATGGCCGCCAACTCTTCATTAGTTAGACTCCTGTCGTAGTAGTCATAGATCTCCAGCTTCTGGAGAGAACTCAGGATAGAGAGAGAGAGACCAGACTTAAGGATAAGGTTCAGACCAGACTCATCAACTCTAGGAGAGCAGCGCTCTAGATACACACTGGAGATAGGAATCTAGAATAAAAAATAGTGTTACTGATAATAGAGTAGATAGAGATAAATAGATTGTATTTGGTTAGGATAAGGAATAGAATAGTTATTATAATATTATAAACCATAAAAAAGAACGACATTAAAATAAAGGAAATTAAAGCGATAAGCAAGGAAAATTAGGCTGTGTTAGTTGTAAAAGGGAATACATATAATATAGGAGGGAAATTAAGAGTTGATTTTAGGGGGAATTGAATACAGACAGAAATAAATGGTTTAGATTGGAGAAAATAGATCGGTTATGTAGGATTATAGGATTATTTTTTTATTGTTTAACGATATAATGATTAATTAAAGGCTTATAGCTTGTAAGGTTTAATAAAATAAGAATGCAAGGATACAAATGAACAGAGTAAAGCAATCTTAATTTATTAATCAATAGGAAACAAATATCAAAGTCGGGATGCATGAGAAGGTTACACAGATTGGGTAATAAAGAATTGAATCTTATGAAGAAAAATATTGATAACATTTATTACTTGTGTTTTTAATTTTGAACTTTCAGAAGTAAAATTCAGAAGTAATTTAAGAAGAACTTTCAGAAAGAAGAACTTTCAGAAGTAATTTAAAATGTAAGTTGTAGTCACTAATGTAATTGGAATCATGAATAGGAAACCTCAACTTTAACTAATGTGACGGATTTATAAAGTTTAAAGATTTTTGGAAGAATTTATGGTTAAATAAATAAGTTGTTACTAATAATTAATATGTAGATGTAGATCAATGTCATGCTTCAAGAGAGAACGGTTGATGAGGCTTGAGTATAATAATAATACAGGGAATGTAATAACATATTAATTAACAAATTACTTAATTATTGAACCAAATCCTACGATTCAACGTGAATTTTAAATATTTCCAGTTAATAAGATTTGTTTAAATGATCTCGTCTATCTCTGTTTAGTTCTCCAACTATTAAAAGCTAATATATTTTATTTAAATACCATCACATGGAATTTACCGATTTTACTGAATATCAACTTCATTCCTAAGTTACTGTGTTGAGTGTGACCTAACTTCTAGTGGATTTAAAAAAAAAATTGTTTCTTTCTTCCTTTGTGTTTGTAGATATTCCTAATGGGGCAATGTTTATGATTTTAACTTCTAAAACTTATCGCTTTTTTCTAATTCAATAACACCATCTAATTTTAAAAATATATTTCTTTAATGTCATGTTATGATTTGAAATACTTCGTATCCTTGAGTGTTTAATCAAATTAAATAATTACTACAGGCTTTTCAGTTTAATCGGGTTGATTGGGTCTTCATTGTAGTATCTTGCTACTATAGTGAACAGTTAGCGGATAAACCTATATTAACAAACACGAGATACATCAGGTAATTACAAGTTGAATGTGAGGATGGCGCCCTTTTAAGCAAACATCTGTTATTGATTGATACAAGTTCAAATTATTGGCGCACTTTCAATTTTTTTTTTTTTTTTTTAAGTTTTAAACTTGGATGATATGGACATATCTCTGTAGCCTTCAAATGACGTACTACTAAAATTAATAGACAAAATAAAGAGCAAACGAGGTGTAACTGTAGGCGGAGGACACAACGTTCGAAATACTGCCAGAAAGACATTAACGAAAGTTTTCCTTTTTAATAAATATATATTTTTTAATCATTTTGTAAGATATTTTGGCTTAAATTAGAATTTGATTGTACAGAAGTTGAAATCTCTATATTGAACAAAACTATATTGCGCATTTAGTGTCAGGTATATTGGCAGGAGTTAGGTCTTTCAACTTATAATCATTTAATAAATAACATTATTTCAGACAGCCTGCTTGGTAAAATGAAACTCTGAGCTTTTTATATACCTTGCTGTAAATTCAGACCACGAAGATTGAATAATTTAGCTCCTTACAATGATCAGTGTGGATTGCTACATATTGACTTGTATGGACGCCTAATCGACAGAGTTATGTAAGAAAGAGTTAGAACAATTTAAGATTTAAGATTTTTGAAAGAAAACAACTTTTCTACAGTTTGTTTATGTTTATTTTCTCAGCTAGAATAAGTAATTATTCGCGAAATAAAAGTTATTTTACATCTGCCAGTCGAGAATTTTAGTGACTAGTTTCATGCTATGCTTAAGTATATAAGCTTTAAAGCAAACTCATTGATCCGACTGTATTTTATTGCAACTTGTGAATTCCTTGTTATTGGTAAGATATGCTTTAACTGGGGAATTTGTGATAATCAGTCAACAACTAAGACTAATATTTGTTATTATTAATGAGTTAGATTTTCCAAGAAAGTCTTCTTTCTTAAGGTATGCCTACTATGGTGATATTTGACTGAATGTTTAAGAATTCTAAGATAACCATAGCCAATGTTAGTTTTGCCAATTGCTAATTAGGCTATGGCCTGGTCAATATATCAATTCTAGCCTAGGCCTCTATACCATACCGTCAAATTTTCTCACTGATCAATATTACTGTTTTAGCTATTACTATTAGCAGCGGTTTCCTCTCCAAAAAATATTCCAACCTTAAAATCCAGTCAACAGGTCAACTGTAACAAACAACTGCATGAAAAAAGCAACATCTGCAACCTCCGCCAACATAACACTAAACCATTCATTGTCAGTGATATATGCACACAGGTATTCGATAGCACGAGTCACCGATTTCAAATACAGGTGTTTCTTACATCGGTCTAGACATTTTGGCGCCAATAAAAGAAAATCAGCATTGTTGGAGAAACCTAACGTTGTACATGCCCGGTGAAAACAGACAGTTTAAAGAAATGATGTCAATTGGGTATATAGTAAGAAAAGAGTCGAGGCTCCCATGAAATTCATCAACCCGATGTTTGAAGACTAATTTGCGTGTTGTTTCTCATCTACCTTTTTTTCTAAATTTCACTTTGATGCCAATTAAGAAATTAATTATGAGATTATACAGTTTTGCTATCTTGCAAGCCTGAAATTAAAAAAGAATTAGAACACATGCGATGTGGAAAATAGAAAACTTCATCTAAATTATTGCAAGAACAAGTACAGTAAGAACAATCGAATCCTAAGAAAATGAATTATAGGAATAGTAAAAAGAATCACACTAATTCTCTATTTCAGTCTGGAGCAGCTGGAATGGTGTTTGTAGCTTTATCTCTTACACATTTATACACTGTTGAACGGAAAATACTTGACTTTAATTTGTTGTAATACATTTATTTATGATAAAATATGTTTGAGCGCGAGCCTACATAGTCTGACGCTTCTAAAAATAAACATCAATACTAACATACATGACTTGGTCTGAACCTGATACAAGGGAAGTAAATAACATGTACTCAAGCGGTGGACAACTGTGCCATCACCCAGCAAATTAGTTTGCCCACCCATTAATTATAAGCATGCATGGGAATCATTCCTATGCATTTTGTCAAGTTACCATAACATATATAGTTAATGTTATCCAACTGTGGCTAAGGTGTCAGGGCGTTGATTATATACGGAAAGAAGGATTTATGTCCCCTCCCCAACAGTTAAACTCGGAGCAAATGTATGATCCCGTCCGGCTCCATGCCCATTAATTGTTAGAAGTTGCATTGAACCAATTAAAAAATTGTGAAAGGCACACTTAAAAATGAGAAATAAAAACAATGAAGGGAATCAATTGAAACAAATTGAATAGAAGGAATCTGAAAACTTAACAGTGTACGTAGACCAATAATTCACAAGGAAAACAGTCATATGCTACGATAACGGTCGGTCGCAAAACATTGGTAACATAGAACTGATTAAAAGGACAATCATGTAGCGAAAATTAACAAACACATACAACAGGAGGATAAACAAGGAGCACCGGGAACTCAACATTGATCCACTTGTCAGAACAAAAAGTTTAAGCGCCATCATACAAATAAAGATGTATTGTAAGCAAAAGAACATTCACACTAAATCAAAACGAAAGTTCGCGCAAAACGAATCAGTGCTCAGAACAAAAGGATAAGCGCCACCATAAAATCGAAGATGTAACGTATCAGGCGCGTATCCAGGGGGGGGGGCGTTGGTGGCGCGCGCCCCCCGGGTAAGAAAAAGAGGAAAGAAAAAAAGAGAAGAAAAAGATAAAAAAGAGGGGGAAAAAGAGGAGGAGGAGAGGAAGGAAGGTGAAAGAAAAGAAGAAAGAGAGAAAAAAGGAGAAAAGGAGGGAGAAGAAGATAAACTCCAAGACACCGGGAAGAGAAAGAGGAACAGTGACATAATAACAGCTCTGGTCCATTTTATATACACAGGGTAGCCAGTGACGGATCGAGGATTTCGAAAGGGGCGTGCGTCTCGCCCTACCCCTTACACCGACAACTCCATTTTTGACGTTTCCATTTTTCCTCTCTCACTAATGATCTATATATATATATATATATACTATATATGGTCTATCATAACGCGTGTGTGTGTATATACGCCTTAAACAATTGTAGAATTGTGCTATGAAACCAACTGTGGCTGGTCTCGAACTCGACCGTGTCGTCGGGGAACATGACGCATTTCGGGAAGGGGGCGACCGCCCGCCCGCCTTCAGCATGTTTTTTTCACGATATCGCTAGTAATTTCAACATAGAAAATGCTTAGATGCAACTTACAAGGCCTGGGAAGTGTCATTTCCAGCTATCTGGGAGGCATTTTTGGCCAAAATTTGCTTGTATGCTGCGCGCCAACTCATGGTGGAGCTACGCTTAGATAATTTGCCTACAGGCTTCGCTCCTTCCTTAGGCAAATTCCTCGCTACGCGCCTGTTCGAATTTGTAAAGCAAATAGCAGATATCACATCATATCAGTGAGCAATAAAATGGCGTTCCATGATGAACAGCCTCAAAACTGCCCGACTTGCCCGAAAAAAAATAACCGCGCGCGTTCAACTTGTCAATGTCAATATCATAATAGTAAGCATCGGTCATTACATCGCATGCCATCGTGTACAGTACAGTCCGTGACAGTTGCGCAGTTGCCCCCCCCCCCCCCGCCTCCTACGCTTATATGTGTAGTGTTCGGTTTCGGAAATATCTGCTATTTTTTCATTTCTTTCAACGAAGTTTTATAATAGCCGTTATAAGAAGTTTTAATATTTGTACACCAATAAATTAACTGTGTCTGAATTTTCGAAAATTTCCTGACCAACATTCTTCATCACACTTTTGTGATTTGTGACTGGTGACAATCTTCAAAAAGGTTATGGATGGAAAAAAAAAATATTGGGAAATACTTGGTTCTCAGGCAAAAAGTGTACATCTGGTTGGTCATTTTCAAGACCGAGAAGTGCCATTTCCGGTGATCTGGGGGGATATCAAAACCAGAAATTTTCTTGTACGCTGCGCGCCAACCGATGGTGGCGCTCCGCTTAGATAGTAATTCGCGCCCCCGGGTTTAGAAAATCCTAGATACGCCCTTGCGCATATAAGCAAAAGGACATTCACACGAATTCAAAACAAACGTTCACGCGAAACGAACGAGCGCTTATGAACTAAAAGAACAGATGGCGCTGTTTCGGTTATCCTTGACCGTGTTTTGTAACGAAATTTTGTGACATCATCTTGTATGCACGACACTTCCTTCCAACAAAGCTGTACCGTGCTTCACAAGGTCAGTGAACAGCCCTTTAAGCAGTATGGAAAATCACGATCTAACCGATGCCGTTGAACAGCTGCGCCATGCATCAGCTTTATTCAGTACTGTATTAACCACCCTAGAGCAGTCAGTTGAGGGTGATACTCTTACAAGGCACCACGTTTATAGTAATACTACCCGATACGGTATATTGCAACATCCAGGTTGGACGAATAATTACTTTTCTGACCTAATTTACCATCTAATATCGGTATAACGTACGCTATCCTTCCCTTCATTATTAAAACTGATTCTGCGCGTATTATTATGGATAGTTTGATACCCGGAGCGCGAGGAAACTGCCATACTGATTCTCATATACAGGCCTAGTCACCGTGACCAAGTACATATGGGCCTGATGATATGACGCTAAGACAATAAATGTCTATGCAGCAAGGACCGCTTCGACTTGCGCCGTTGCCGTGTGCTGAAGGCGTTCCTAAAAGTATCTAAGAGTCGCGCTAAGTATATCGACTCTGTTTGTTTTGATTTTGTCCGCTGTTTGTTTTGATTCTGTCGCAATGTTCACTTTGATTCTGTCACAACGTTCGTTTTGATTTATAGGGAAAACTTTCAAACGTGGGGCGATCTTGCATTTAGTTCGCGCAGTCATGTCGTTCATCGACGGCTTAGTGCAGTTTTATTTGGTTGTTTAGTCCTTTGGGTTCATATTTTTCTTATTATTATTATATCGAGCTTTACAGTCGATATATCACTATGTGGAGATTGTGTTAGCAAATCGTTGTTCTCTTGAGATTCTTATCTATTTTTTTTTTCCGTCTGTACATTTTTTCTTCTCTTTTAGTCTTGTTTCAATATAAAAGGAAATCAGGTTAGTTGTATCATAATGTCAATTTACTTCATGTTGGTCTGTTTATTTGTTCTTTTCTTGTTTAGAATGTTTAATCTCCATATCTTTTAATCTATCTGTAATGCACTACATTCTTATGATTGTTCCTTTACATCATTTTTCTTATCTGTTTGTCTCTTGTTTCGTCGTTGTATTTATTGCCCAAATGGCCGCCCATACGGATTTTCTGTTAGCGATTGGAAACGACTTGGACAAGTCTCAATTACGCAATCGAAAACAAAACAGCGAAGCATCTGAATCCGCTTTTGAAGAACTGCTGTACTTCCCTGTTTGTTTGGTGTGATTCCCCACAGCTTACAGTTCTGGCTTACCAAATAAGAAGACAATGCAACCTTTACCAGATGGTGAACATGATACAGAGAGAAACAGAGTCTATCGCAACTGTCAACGCAAAAAAATCCTCGTATCGCATGGGCCTAACGAAACGTTAGGGCCGGTTAGGCTATGCACAAACAATGGCAGGGAGTATTAATTAACGTTGAATTTTAAGTTGAGGCTACTATTGTAGGTCTAACCGGTTCCAGTGTCATTCCGCCATAGGGGTACGTACATACCGACATGCCTACCGCCATAGGTTTTGATCCTTTCCGCCATGGCGGAAAAGCTGGAAAACTATGGCGGGAAGATATATGTTAGGAATGGATTTTACACAGGAATGTATCGGTAAAACTTTAATTGATTTGCGTGAAAGGAGAGGTACACGGGTCTTCAAATGTGACAGTTCGCTGCATAGACTGAATTGTAGTTAAAACAAGATTACATACAGTCTTTAATTCATTGAATAGTTTTAATTGTAAGTCCGTACGTGGTAATACACTGTCTTCTAATATATAATAGTTGGTTGAATAAATCAAATTAATTAGGTTGATTGTTTATTAAAAAGATTGTGGATTGTGGATTTGTTGTGGATTTTGCGAGACTAGGTAGTGTGAAGCGAAGTGATACATTGCATATATACCTACAGTGCACCCATTATAATGTGCTCTTTCCGTCATACAAAAGTGCTTTAAAGTACCGCCATGGGGGAAACATTGCGGAAGTTTTTTCTTGGCGGAATGTACCGATGGCAGAATGACACGGTCCCCGACTCCCCGGTCTATTCTTTGGTCCAATCTATAGAGAGAAATGCAACTCTGGCCTAGTCCAAGGACTTCAATAGCAGTATCCAATAATCCAACGCCAGAATAAAGATAAAACATGACATAGGCTCAGCCTAAGCATGTTTTGGACTAGGCCTACGGTAGCTACTAGCTGTAGTGTAGTATTATGCCTAGCCGATGCCTTTCAAATATACTTTGATCAAATTTACCAATTGAAATCCGACTCTTCAAGTACTCTGGAGTTGTTTCCTTTTCTGGAATATTGTGGATAAAATTTTATAACTTGAGAACAGCAAAGTTCAAATGAAATTCAAGGTTTACCAGCTCTAGAATGTGATTCAACATTCCGTCATACATGTGTTATTTTACAGTACAGTAGTTGTACAATAGTTGTGTCACCTAAACTACTGCAGCATTTTACACCACCCATTCTATTCCAAGACATCCTGTTATTGTAACAATTCCATAATTTCAGGGTAACGCTCATTTACCTGCAAATGCACCTTCAGCTTTAAAGGGTGTGAAGACTCGCGCAAAAGGAAACGACTAATGCCTGTAATTTGACCTAGTTTCGAATGAGGTGTAACAGAAGTGTTAAACACCATCATCGATCCCAGAAAATACACGCAAAGCTTGCTACCGTCGGTAATTGACACTAGTGTACAGTCAGTACATACTGCTGCAGTCAATACCCACAGCACAGTATGCAAACGGTACAGAGATGGACATCTCAGGTCCAGCTAAAGATAACAATTAAGGTATCACGTTTCATTACTGTCTGCATTTTGTATCGACACGAACAAAACGTCACTTGCAAGCAACAGAAAGTTAACTTTTACAGATGGCCGCACGCGGTTTGGGGCGAGTCTTCAATGCCTTTAATATCACAATCTACGTATACAGAAGATTCCATAAAACGTTCAAAATTGCTGCCATGGGTATCTTTTTTGTGAGCCTGTGTGTAACCTTTTTTTCTAGAGTCATTTGCCAGTGAATATATCTGAATAAGTAATTTGATGATGTTATTGTTTCACTTTTGTTTTAGAAGTCACTGAGGCTCAAAGCGGCTCCATGATGTAATGATTCAACTATAGTAGAAACCCTCTAGTGAAGATAAAAACAGAGACTGTACTGGATAGATGAGATCAGGACCTATGAACCTATCAAGCTTCTTTCAGTATCCTACACTTCTTAACGCACATAATGAGGAATGGTAAGGAAGTTTGCTTGTTTGTTGTGACTGCATTTACCAATCTGCCTTAATAGTTGGTATTTATTTGATTCATTGCAAAACTCTGAAAGTGAACTTAAAGTACCAATGTTCCAAATATTTGTCTCAAATACTGCACTTTCTTCTTCCCCCGCCCCCCCCCCCCCCATTCCTTCAAAACCATTATTGGTATTGTATCCTCCCTGCAAATAAGCAAAAAACAAATACCTCCACATGAAGTAACTTTTTGTCTCGTA
Organism: Apostichopus japonicus; assembly: GCF_037975245.1. Classification (NCBI taxonomy): domain Eukaryota; kingdom Metazoa; phylum Echinodermata; class Holothuroidea; order Aspidochirotida; family Stichopodidae; genus Apostichopus; species Apostichopus japonicus. The sequence continues at coordinate 24,247,925 of NC_092576.1, forward strand.
GCCCTACGAATAACGTATGGCAGAAAACAAATTTCCTGGTATAAATGTCCCTTTATTTGTATTTAAATTAACATTTATAACCTGATAGTTTGTTGCCTTACATAATGATGAACTCTGTATTGTTTAATCCTCTATGTGATGCCAATTGGTTGAACCCATATAGTAATTGAGGGTAAAATGCAAACAATGTGTCCAGAAGATTACTACTACAGCAATCGATTAAAGACAAAGCTAAAGAAATTAATCTTAATGCTTTGTTGTGTGCCTTACAGTAGGTGTGTGTGCTTTGTTATACTGGAGCCGACTAAGGACGGGGGGGGGGGGGGGGGAATGAAGGAGCAAGCATAGGGAGGAGGCTTAATTTCCTTGTTACGCTTTTTCGATGTCATGTCATGATGACATGTTTACACTATTAAATACAGACTGTTCATGTACACCCGGATATATGTACTGTACACACTGTACACGTGTGTACTGGTTGACAATTGACATTCATTTTATAGTCAGCCTTTTAATTAAATGAATTAAACCAGACAAGTACATTGCAAGTAATATTGTTTATATGACATCAAAAACTGCACAGTATTGAATTGAATGACCTCGAAGTACAACCAGGCTCAAAACATGTGTAACATCAAAACAGGCAAAAAACGTTTTTTGGGTAAAAATCCCAAATGTAGATTTTTCATTCAAAACAAGGCAAACACCCTCCTGCAATTGTGTGTACAAACAGGGTGGTACTATACCTCTTCCAGAAAAAAAAATCAGATTTTGTCAACATAACGCGTTTTGAGTTATTGGCTGTCAAAGACGATCTCTTTTGTATATCAACAACTTCATATATTAATATTGAGAAAAGCTAGAACCCTGAAATTTGTTTAAGTGTATTGAACTTTGTACTGATAATTAAAGTATGAAACCTTCGTCTCCTGAATCGCAGCAGGTAATAGCAACTTTAGAGCTGCACAACTTGCAAATATATTATAGGAAAGCATTGTAATCATTATTTAGTGATGTTTGTACTAGACATGATAACCTCTGAAAGAATCAAGTACCCTGAAGCAATGGTTTAGGAGCAATTTATCACTGAAAATAGCACATTTTTTAGTGAAAAATACAAAAATTGAATATTTTGACACTTTTAATTTTACCTAACTCCACAAGACAATGTTTTTGTAGCCTAATTTTATATTCCGGTTCTATGGGATAGACTCTATATGTATCTGTAATAGAAAGGTAGGTGGATGTTTAATTGCTTCGATAAAAGACCTCAAAAGTCAAGAAAATGACAAATTGCGGGATTTCAAAGTGTGATAATACAGCCAATTTTGAAGCAATTCAACTGAAATTTCAGAATATGCTTATTTTATGGTGTTCTATCATACAATAAATTTGGGCATTTTTGGGGAGGGTGCAGCAACAGCCATCCGTGATTTGACACAGAATAACCTCATGACCAAATGCTTTTTGTTCTTTCTCATCATCAGGTAAACTTCAGTTATTCAGTCCTGAGATCACCAAACAATAAACATGAGCAGGGTAATGATTACATGGTCCACCACCTGATTCTTACCCCCACCCCAACCCCTTCCCCTCTTCAATGGGAATGCAAGTGTTTAAGTGGATAAGTTTGCTCCATAATTTATCAGTTCATTCAACGTAAATATCCCCACCGGAACGTCCCTCATCCAGCAACCCTCCCCCCCCCCCTTATCAATTCCAATCACTGCAATACAAGACATAAAATATGAACAATCTAAGTCTTAGACTGAATGATTCTGTGAGACCATTTTTGTTCAGTGTTTCTCTAACTGTAGCATCATCTCTACAAATTGTACCATAATTGTAAGTTTCAAGAGTAAGAAATTCTCATGTGATTTCTATATTTTAGCCAAGTACATCTTTAATCTTTCAAATGAGACCAATTTTAATGGTCATCTGGCAGCCATTGTTTCATTAAAAAATACTTTCATTCCATTTTGAACATCTAATACTAATAAGGGCTTTCTATTGTCACTGTCTCCAGGTTGAGTAGATATTATGTAATTTATGACAAAGCTCACCAATCCCTTCATATCAAATAGTTCCCATGTAAAATAATAAGGTATTGTACTACGACAAGCAACAGTTTATGATTCTATCACAGAAGATCATACAACACAATATGACAAGCTCTTTTAGGATTCAACATGTCATATATATTATCTGAAATCCTTAATTCATTTTGTATTCTTTTTATGTTCTTAAATTTACTCTGTACTTCACTTATTCATTTATAAGTGTGTGTTGGTAAAGGGGGAGGGGTTTCAGGTTGATATCTACTGCAAAGATAGAAAAGAAGTTACTGGAACAGTTGTGAAAGAAAATACAACATAATTTGTTTATTTTTTGCAGCCTCTGCTTCACACTGATATTAAAAAAGGGTCTTCTGTTCAAACGATTATTAAGGCAATATGACCGTCAGAACAAAAATACATGGTTAAGAGAATAAAATATCCTGGCATGATAACGTGCTCCACGAATAAATTGGCGCTTGAAAGCCTGGTTCATGAAAAAAGGCCCATCACTCTGCCGTCTCTAGGCTGTCTTCAGTCTCTGCAAGGTCTGCGAGTCCTTTCATGGACACAATTCTCAAAACAATGACGAAGACATACTGTAAAGTTGGGATTACTTTATTTCCAGCACATTCCATTCCCAATTGTGTACATAAATTTTTGTGACACACAGATTTATTTATGACTCACAATGCTTCCAACTAGAAAGAGATTTCAAATCATTCAAATTGTGTCTGGAAAAAACCCATCTCCAGACAATTAGACCAAAAAAGCAAGGTTTAATTACCTTGAGTTAAAGATCAACTTATCTTGGACTTTAGAATCTGCAGTTTTGGCCTCAAACATATCACTCAAAAAGCTCCTTGCTGTTACCTATTCTGACTGCTATAGTCATAAAATAACCACTGTTCAAAAATTAGCATGCACGCTCTGACAGCTATTTTACTTGTGCGAGAGTCTTTGTGTATACACTGTGTTGTAAAAGTACACTTCCTTAAACTTTAAACTGGCATCGCGCGGTACCAATAGTACACTTAAAAAGAATACTTGAAGGTTGAGTTCTTAATTCTTCTGTGGTCCTGTAGAGGTTGATACTAAATTGCATTGTGCTAATCCTTTATTTAATATATTTGCTTTAGTAAATAAGTGCCAGGAGGGCGATATATGTTCCATTCAGTATCGAAGTTCAGTCCCAAAATATGTTGTTTCCATCCGTTCCAAAAAATGTATTCCTTACTTCTGACTGTTCATTTCACTATAGAATCCTTTGCCAATATCCTGAAATCAATAGATTATTTTTTACGAATCTCCATCACCCCTCCTCAATGTACCAATCCTTTCTATTAAATTTCCTTCTGCTCTCTACCCCTACCATGTGTACACTGTCTTTCCCAGAGTATCAATACACATATGTCCTTTGTTCCAAAGCAGGTTTTCACACCATGGGGGTCTGTTTTTACCTCCATGTTCACACTTAATTACCCTCTGAGTCATCCTTTTTCCATCAATGATCCTGTGGTTGCCTAGCAACCCAGATAGATCAAGTAGCCAATGTATACCCCCTTTGACTTAGTGTGTGTGCACTATAAGTGCTTTACCATTGAAATGTGTGCAGTACTAAATATAGGGCATGGTAAATCTCTGTGAAAATACACTATGTAAGAGCACACAGTCTTACATGTATATCCAGTTATACCTCGCTTTATATGGCCAGATAAAATTTTATCTGCATATCTGAATTGACTCTATATTCAGTTATATCTGGCTTCATATGGCCAGATAAAACTTTATATGCCTATCTGGATTGACTCTATATCCAGTTATATCTGGCTTTATATGACCATATCAAACTTGTTATGGATATCTGGATTACAAATATATCAAGATATATCTGGCTTTATATATATCAAACTTGATATGCATATCTGGCTTACAAGTTTATCAAGATATATCTGGCTTTATATGGCCATATCAAACTTGATATGGATATCTGGCTTACAAGTATATCAAGATATATCTGGCTTTATATGGCCATATCAAACTTGATATGCATATCTGGATTACAATTATATCAAGATATATCTGGCTTTGTATGGCCATATCAAACTTTATATAGCCAGATATCAAACCAGATATGGAATATGAGTAAGGGATATGCTGATAATGTTAATGGTAAGTATATAATTAGTGTATATCAGAACTGGTTAGCTGGGCTGTAGTTATAATTAGCATTAAGTCTGGGTAGAAAGTGGTTTTGTTACTGCCTAATCCTGGTGGAACAGTATTTGTTTAAAACTTGCTTAATTAACAAACTCCCTAAGGGCCTAAGGGAAGATAAAGGCCTCAATCTTACATACCACATATTAGGCACTGTATGCCATACATTGTATTGTATTAATGTTTAAATGTACACAAAGAGACCTGTGTATATATTCAATAGACTCGGTCCTTTTTTGTTGCTGGTATGCTTCATATATTGAAGAAGAAAATATTCAGATGACTTGATCCCTTCCAATTTGTCAATGTGTTTTAGTGTTGGGTAGCAATTAAGGGTAGTCATCAGTCTTTACAGAGTGGACACACTCGTCTGTATTGTCAGCATCACTCCCACATAAAATAGGCAGGAAAATGTATCACAGGTTCTTAAACAATCACATTAGTCCAGAAGTGCATGTGTCCATACAACTTCAAACAAAACAAGACCAATACCCACATTAAGTTAAGATACTTTTAAAGTCTGGTTTATATTATGAGGGGATTATCCTTATCGGTATATCTAAGCTACTAAAATAAGGAATAAATTGCAACATGTAGTTAATCTTGACCAAACCCATGATACATAATAAGGTTTCCATTGACCCAGTAAATTTGAGTTATCGTTAACTATCCCGAGACTATAGTATGATATTTAAATAGGGTTAGTTTTCTTGAAGATAGCCTGTAAACTCCTCCCAGTTGTAGGAGTACCTATTTAAGATTATTGCCTTTTGATATACACCAAATATATGCCAAGACTAAGACATTTATTAATAATTTAACATTGGCATACTTATACATAATTCTGTTTCAATGTAGTCATGTATTTAGTGAGTTTGTTGATATATCTAGTCTAAGAGTGTATAACACCCAGCACAACTCCCTCAGCATATGAGTTAGTGATATTGTTTCTATGATCACACTGCCTGAAGCCTGTGTGCTTCCACTTGCTATAAGGTACATTTACAATGACTAAACAATTCTCCTTTTCCATCCTTACAGTTCCTAATAACCCTGTCAGACAAATTTAAATCTGAAGATAATCTAGTGTTATACCATTTGCCAATGAGCTATATTCTAAGAGATTATAAGTTTAAGTCTTTGATTGTGTACTGTAATGCGTGAATATGTTGTTGTCAGTTAGTTATACAAGACATGATTCTTCTGAAACCTATGGATGTCGTCAGAGTTAAACCGAAGTTTTCCATTCTTAGCCATTGTTCAATAGTGTAAAGGTTCTCTGAATATGTTCTGTCCAAGATGTACATTATGTGCACTTCAGTTATGGTACTGGCCATTTAAGAGATATCTTCCAGCAAACTTAGAGCACCTGTGCTTTTCTACATTTAATTTTTGTTGTAATACTATTGAAGATAACTCACATATTTTGTAGAAAAATGTCAGCAATTGTCCATAAGAAACTTGAACAGTGTGGTATTGAACTGTTCTGTGATGACTACAAAGGAAAAATAAGACCTTTTATGTTTGAAGTTATATGTGACAACTTTAGGTCTTCACCAGATGCTTGGAATTTTTTGGGAGCTTTAGCACAAACTATTGCTGCAATTTACAAAGCAGTGGACGTAACAATGAGGAAAAGTACTGTAGAAGGTAGATGCATTCTACAAACAAAGGGAAACTTTGAACAAGACCTCCTTACAGGCAATGTTTCACAAACAGGTGTGAAACGATCATCAATAATGAATGAGCTTGGAGTTGCCATGTCACTGACAATCAGACCCTAACGTGATGAATAGTTTTTAGGAAGGTGCTCTACCATTTGAAATCAAACTAATTGTGAATACCGTTCTTGAACAAGGTCTTTTCACAGTTGAAGAGTTCACTAACCGACTTCCATCGTTCAGCTATGGCGATGCTGATGAAAAGAACAAACCAAGTAATATTTCATCTGCAACTCTTAAAAATCTAGAAGGCTCAAGTGGTCAAAACAACTGCTAAGGTTAAGTGTGTAGCCATTTATTTACCTTTAATCATAGCTGATCTAATCGAGGAAACATGTGATCAATGGGAACTGTTTTTAATACTGCTTGATATAAACACAACTGTGATTGCACCAAGCATCACAATCACAAGCACATATTTTTAAATTTAACATATTATAGGGACATGCCCTGTGTCAGAATGTGTCCTTTATGTTGTGGACAATGAAATGCTAACAATAAGACTTTTACCTAATGTCTCCCTTTAAATTGAGCACATGGTGCATTCATGTTATTGTAGAATGCAAGGAGAATTCCAGCAGAGACCCATATTGGAAGGGAAAGACATAACAATAGCGCACAGACCACTGGGTCATGTCAGGAAATTGGCTAAAAATGATTCAATGAAAGAAAACTAGCTCAAATAACATTGGCTTGATGAGGGTACAACAAAGGTGGTATAGTTTCAATATGATGATCAATAAATGCTTTTAACACAGTTATTATAGTTTATAAGGCGATTTACTTTAACATTAACATTAAGAACTCAGGACCAGACAAATCATTGATTTTACTTTAAAGGAGCATTCCATACATGAAAGTGACAGACCATAAGTTAAAGGTGAATACTAAAAGAGATATGGAGCAGTTAATGCACTCACCTTTCTTCACTTTATTGATCTATCAAATACCAAAGCAAAATGTATTCTTAAGTAATTATTTATCTTGCAATAGTTTGCTATGCACATGACTATCGATGTAGAAAATAATTGGTGTAAATGTCAACACACAAGGCAGTGTTTAATGGACACTTCAGTAGGAGGCAAATGGATAGCTAATTTGGTAGGAAAATTTACAGAAAAGCATGTAGAATGTTTCTTACAAGTGAGTACCATCCTTCAATATCAGATGACATCTGATTTGAACACCCAAAACACTTACGACAAAAGTGAAGTGAAAGAAATCAGTTATCACAGTCCTTCATATGCAATTGGCATTATATTTACCAAATACAGTCTACTTTCACTGGAATTTTATAATGTATAGAAACATTTCTTCATGAGCACCGTTCAGTTCAATAAGTCTACAAATATAGGGCTGAGGCTGTGTGGGGTGCATTATTCAAAGATCTTTCTCTGGATAATGAATTATTCTAGAGAAGGAAAAAATATGTTTTGATTCCAAAGAAGTTCATCACAACTTGCATGCACCCTGTGCAAGGTGACATGTTATTCTGTATGTGTATACTTATACTATTCAGTAACTTTATGTACAGGTAAAGTTACATATACTTCATCCAACAGGAAGCCTACTACTACCTCTAGTATCATCTGAGATACCTTAGGAATAAAATGTTGTACATGAGTGGAGGGTCAGAGGGTATGTGCTCAACAGTGTATGGTTACTTGCCTTAGATAGCAGAGTCAAGTTAGACACAATAAATGAAATGCACACAACATATTTGCTCTGTTACACCTTCGGCTAACTGTTTGTAACCCATTTTTTCAGGATTAAAAATAAATTTGAAATTAGTAGAAATTTTGAAAACATGGGAAGGGTCTTACATAACATTCTGCAAGAGATTTCCTGTACTAATTTAAAAATTTGCTGGAGATCTGATATTAATTTACTTCAAGACAAGTAATCAAATGGAGATGATTCACTCTGGTTATCAATAGCCACAATGACCAAAGAATAGCCACAGTGACTGACTTTAGCCTGGGCCTGATGGTCTTATACCCCTTCATAGTCCATTATACCAAAATATCATAGTGAACAAGTCAGATGAAGAACTATTCAATATATTGTATTGGAAAATGAGTGCAAGTTGCTCATGAAACTGAGTTTGCAAAACATTGGCATTGCGTTTCTAGTTTCATAAATTAGAGTAATTAAGATATATAATGTGATGCAGCTAGTGCATGATACAAGTGCATACTGTTTTCATATTGCATTCCCGCAGATTCCTAGTTGCTTGAAGTGATTGCAAGTTTGACAACTCATTCTAATCATATATAACTATAAAAAGAAGCAATTCCATATAAAATAGTGACACAAATTTGTCTCAGTTAATTGTATTCAGATGGAAAGTGTGAACCCTCCCTTTTTTCTTTTGCAGTTTTCATTAAAGATGATAAAAAGTGTGCAGTTGACACAGATCAACCCAGAGTAGAGTTTACCACTGATCTGAAGTTACAGTTGATTGGCTGAAGAGCAACTCAGGGCCAGCCGATGCTGAAAAAGAGTACATGGAGGCAACTTTACAGAAGAGAGTGGATAAGAGACGAGCAACATTTTGTTTTGCACATCTTGCCGGAGATTCCCAGACTACTTGATCCGTCAAAGGTGAGACTAGAATGCATAATTTCCTATTCTCTTTTGTGCAAGAATGATTGTTAATACTTCTATGCTTGTAAGCTGATTCTTTTGAAATGGTTTTATCAGGAGAAAAGAACCTGTCACATATGTGTATTAGTCTTAATTACAAGCAGTGTAATAGTGTTGTGATAAGCCAACATTTACACTACATAATGCTATTTGATGACACCATGCGTTTTGGACCGAAGATATACAAGTACCTGGTGCAACACCCTCTAAATGTTAACAAAGGAAAGACGAAGTCAAGTTCATCTAGGCCTTCCAACTATTAGCATTTATTGTAAGATGTACATATGGTAAACTTTGTTCTCATTCAGTTTTACATGAACTAGGTTTGTATCTACTGTAGACATGTTTATTTCATAATGATAGCACCATGTGAGGGTTAAATGTTATAAGCCTCGATTCACACTTCATTCTGACCACTCGAATCCAAGCACCATCACACTTTACTCTACTAAAAGAGTTGTCTTTCCATTATTAAACATTTTTGCCTAATGATTCTAACAATTTAATATTGAGCTAGCTGACTTGTAAGTTAATTAAGAACCAAAGAGAAGAAAATAGACAACAGTGACATTTTGACCTATTTAGTGCCCTGTTTGAAACTAATCGGAAATTGTTTTTGTAATGTATGGGGATATTTTTATTTTGAAACCTTCCCCCAACCCCCACCCCCTCCCCCTAAAAAAACAAAAAAAAAAGAAGAAAGTTACTTTATAATTAGTTGAAATATTTAATCGATACGAGTTGCAAAATTTTTATTATATACTACAATATGACAGCCTAAATGATCAGATAACTCTTTGTGAATTTGATTGACATATAAATAATATAATGTTGTTCAAAGAAAGTGAATACACATGATCAACTTACGTCATGATATGATGCAGTTTGTAAGGATATGGTGGTTAAACATTGTTGTAAAAAGTGATACTCGTCTTTGATAGCGACCTCTTTTGAACAAAGTTGACGCAGAGAGTCATTGTCTGGAACCTGGTACAGTAATGAATCAATATGTTGATAAGTAATGTCAGTGTTGAAATAAAGGAACAAGGGTTTAATGAGAAATATGAAAATAATGTGTAAAAGAATCGCTAAATTTGTTATAAAATTTGTTTTGAAACTATAAATACCATAACGTGAACTTTGTATTTATATTAACATGTTATCATTAAGTTTAAATACTATCAGCCTAGCAGAAGAAACAAATACAAGCCAGACAAATATGTATCTTTACAATATTGCCAATATCCAACTGTATATCAAGAAGAAAAACAACCCTAGTATTTATAAATGTTGACAACCAGTTCTGGGCTCACTTACCTCCCACTGGCCAGCTTGACCATTCAGTACAACTTCACTGTCTAATAGACTCCAGCAAACTAAATGGAAAAGAAGGTAAATGTCCATCAGTACTCATAGACATACTATTTTTGTAAGTTGATGTATTTGGGTATCATTGTTTTAAATTAGAAGAATTTGCATTTGTTCACGATCACCTAAGTGAATGTTTATTGGATGAGCCATTTCCGCATAATCTCTCTCTTTTTAGTTAATCCGCTAACCACTTCCATCAACCAATACACAATTCCTTTAGAATGTTTAAGATATTGATATGTTCACAACTCTAGCTTTTAATAATGGCAATATTTGCTTGCAATCTGCAACAATTGTAGTATGTGTTTATGACTGTAAGCTTGGTCTTTTTTTTATTATTTAATTGTACGACTTTACTGCAAACATGAACAGTTAATTATAAATTCGACCAAACACATTGCCTTGATACATTTAGGGAAAAAAATGATATTTTATTAGGTGTCACTCATATCTAGAAGTCCACATTATATCAAAAGGTGAAACCACAGTCGTAAGGAGTTTTGGGTGATAGGCAATGGAAGTCACAATAATCTACACTGTTAGAATGGAAATCCATGTCAGTCTATTGTTACTAACTCGAGATATGCATATATATATATTATATATGTATCATTACATGTAATAAATGTTGACTGAATTAGTCTCCATGCATCATATTAAAGTATTTGCTCAAAGGAGTGCTCTGGTAAATTGTCTTCGAAAGCTTACTAAGGCTATATTAATCTTCTTGATAATTAGTCCTTAAAATCTGATACACATGATTAGCTTGAAATTAGAAATAAAGTCATTCACTACGTTATTGTCAGATTTTCAAAGTATCACCAAATTAAAGAAAAAGAAAGGGATCACATGTATTTACGATACGGAATGCTATAATGACGTGTTTTGAACATGTTCAACATTTCAACAGTTTTGGAAAACTAACCACTCTAGCCATAAGAAAAAGATATTGGTATTCGATTGTAAAATAGGGCAACGATTCTAAAGCCAGTTTGTAATTAAACGTTACATCGAATTAAACTGATAGGAAAATTGTTCTTTGTGGGGAAGAAATCTCCTTCATATGCTCATTGTAAGGAAATACAATCATTTGAGGCAGATGGATACAGTTTACTTGTTTAATGACCATCGCTGAATGGGAAAGGATAACTGACTATTATGATTCACTTCCTTATGAACTGCTTTACAAACGATGCTGATTTACCTTTAATGTCCCTTGACCTCATGCCTATAGGAAGTGACTCCAATGAGAAAGTGAGAGGCAACGTGCAACCGGCAAACCTTTTGAATAGAAATGAAGATATGAGTTTAGCTATCAAACAGAAGAAAATTAAGTGTTTCAATTTTATCAAGACACCATAAAATTTCCAATTACTTGCGAATCCCGGGAGACTCATTTTGGTTTCACACGCGTTCAGGTAGAATTATATATTTTTTTCAACATTATACTTCTGACAGGTGCCCTTACATGTTATTGTTAAGGTTTGTCCTGTGTAACCCGCTTACACGCATGGCACACGCAGAAACACCTATTTTTCTGTCAATATCGTAAGTCCCATGCACTTTGACCCAGAGAAAAGTGACGATAAACTTCCAACGTGGGAAAATGAAAACTATAAAAAAAAAATCCAAGTTTATTATTGAACTGATGATCATATGATAATATAATAGGCACCTATGATAATAACAAATATGACTTATTAAAAAGCAACTTGTGATCATATTTTGCATTTATGCAGCTGCGTTATTTACGTGTTAATAAAATGCCTCTTTAAATATCAATCCTACTGTATTGAATGGGAAGCTGATGTAAGTATGTCGGTTGAGTAGTGTGCGGAAGTTATCAGCAATGTCCGTTCAAACTTGCAGTATATTCCAGTGATGACACTGCTCGTGGAGTATTTTTCAAGAGAGTGACTAAGATATTTAACACCCAGTTTGTTTATTGTTCAAAGAATCTCAACAAAACACGAAAGTAATAACTCTAGAATTGAGAAAGAAACGTTAGCCTTACCATTGGCTTTACGGTACTCTGGTGTAGACTTAAATGTAGTCAAATTTCTAATTATTGTGTACTACACTGGTTATATCAAGTCTTCGCAAGGCTCTACTAGAATACCTAGTAGTGGGGGAGCCACAACGTCAGAGGGGCACTGTCTCATTCTACAATCACAACTAGTTATGCCATGAACCGATACACACCGACCATATCAACTTAAATGTAAATGATGTGTCAGTATGATATCAATACAATTCATTGAGATTGTTCACTGTTAACCGTGCTACAAAAAGATATGGGAAGCCATTTTAAAATAGCGTGTACATTTTAAAAATAAATAATTAAAATAAAATTTAAATTTACCAAAGGTTTAAGATATCCAAAAGACAGTTCTTCATCAAAGGTGCACATTTTATTTGCCAGTAGGGCACATTTGCTATATTGTAAATAGTGGGGGTACGTGCCCCCGTTGCCCCCCCCCCCCCGCCCGGCTCCTAACCCCTACGACCAACCCCTACCCTGGCATTCAGTCAGTTAATTTTAAATAGGCTTTATAACATATTATGTATCTAAGCTAAAGTTAAGTGTCAAAATAATTACAGTAATCTATTTTACACTGAACAATTATAATTGTACAGTTTGTTAAACAAGATGATTGAACGAGAATTATATTTGTTCCATTTATTGTCAACCTGGATAAACAATTATTTGTATGCTATTTCTGTTGTCATTCCGTAGCATTACTATCCTATACACACCACGTTTAGAGTTTCTAAGACGTCGTGTATATAAAACAAAACAAACAGTATCATGTTAACCACAGCCACAGTACACGGGGCGAACAATAATTATATTACCCGTTACGTTTTTATGTGACAACAATAATTACCTTTGACTTTTTGTTAACACATGTTAACAAATCTACTGAAGCTAAACTATCGCCATGATGTTGTTTTTGGTTTATTTTGTTGTCAGTTTCGAACATTCAGACCTGGGAAATCGAAACCTATTACATTATACTCACGACAAGTCCTTTAAATGTTCAGAACGTAGCCCATAACGGAATATCTTCGTAACGTCTTCCTCTGTTAGTATCCTAGGCTCCCTATTAACTTGCTCTGTCTCTATGTGTATCTTCTCTACCGTCAATAATTGGTTCAATCTAAGTCCAGAATGAAGTACTATAACATCTTCCTCACACTCCTTGAAAGATTTCTTAAGGCATACACTGGTGATGGGAATCTGACGGAAAACGAAACAAACTATTAGGTTTAGCAAAAGTTTAAAGGATAGAAATGTTAACTCTCTGGTTAATGTACGTTCAATAAGTTGACTGGGTCTTTGACTTCTTTCAATTCCATGGCTCAGGGTAACATGGCGTGTATTAATATTGTCGATTTAAAAGGTGCAAAAAGAGGGGATAGGTTTTATTTATGAAAAGTAATAAATATTGGGTAAGGTATGACGAGTGTATTAACTCTGATGACATTTAACCCATATTTTTAAGAGTGTCACCAAAAGACATTGTTCTAAATATAACAATGATATGATTCATTAAAGTAATTTATATAAATATTGGTTATGAAAACAAATAATAATGGATTTCTGGACTCCTTATAACTCCGTTGATGGCAGAAAATCCATGATTTAAATCACATCACGGATACGTTAGAGAACATATCGTTGTAAGTGTCAAAGCTCATATTGTGTCAATGAGATACAATTGATCAGTGTTTGGCTGAATTTGATGAGAAATCGGGCTGGATGTGTTACAATCACTGATATTCTGACAGTAGTCATTTTTACTATGACATATATTCTAGAATAAATACATAAAAGTAATCAATTAAAAAATGTCACATTTACATACTCTGAAAGAAAAATCCAATTGTAACTCCGATTAACATATATTTACCATCTTTTTTATCCAACTCGATAGATTTGGATGCACGGAATCATGATTTAACGTAGTAACGTATTTAGATTAACACCGTTAATTAAATATATGGTCCTTTTTAAATATGTAGGCGATGGATGGGAACTGAAGGAAGGGAAGATACTTAACAGAAACAAGAACATTATTGTAACCAGGGTGTTCACTGATTAGAATTGTTTTATTTTGTTCTTATCATATTCCGTCTCTCTTTTTTATGATTCTTTCTCATTTAGTACAATAAGCCAGTTATTGAGGTCAATGGTCATTTCAGGACAGCCTGGGTCATTATGAACTATTTTTTTATTACAACACCGTACTGTTTTCACTGTATTACTAAGATTACGTGTGTTGTACACCCTCACTGTACATTACGTTAGATTCAAGAAGAAAACTGCTCATGTTACATCGTCGAAATCACAATGCATTTTTGTATTCTGGTTATTTACTTTTTTTTTTAGGTATCTCTCCGTGATTGCGCTCCTTTTTGTATCTGCATGTACAGGCAAATACATAATTTTGGAAGAATGACATTGTTTCAGTCGTGTTTGGTTCCCAAAATTTTCGAAAGTAATGAATAATATGCATGACACAGGAAAAGGAAATAAATTATGAACAGGGACGTGTTGTATAATTGGTTTAAATTATGCCCAACAATATGGTATGTCAAACTGTCATTTGAACAAATTTCGGTGGATTGAAAAGTTTATTGCATCTTTCCGAGTTTTAATTCAACCATTGTCTGAAAACCTGTTACATAGTTGACTCCTTTCCAAAGGAACAGTTTTACAAGTTTCTGAGAAATGTAGAAATGACAATTAACTAATCTTGTCATTTCAACAATTTTCTGTTGACTTGCTTCCAGGCTTTTAATTAATCAATTTCTTGTAAAATGTTAACTTATTAGGGAAAGTTATTCTTACCATGCAGTCTTGACAGCATTCTACAAACATAACATTAGTAGCAAAATATGAAACCGTAAAGGTGCCGTCAAAATGTTGAGATCATTCCACTGCAATTTTGCTGCATTTCATAATTTTGCTGCAATATGGTATATTAAACGGTATTAATTATTTGTTTCAATAATGTTGAATGGACGAGATTGATCAAATGACCGATATACCTACACCAGAGGGAATTTTTCTGGTGGCGAATGGAAACGACTGTGGCAAGTCTCAATTACGCAATCAAAACAAACCAGCAAAACTTTTGAAGAACCGTTGTGCTTTCCTGTTTGTTTGGCGTGATTTCCCGAAGCTACAGTATACTGGCTTACCAATATGAATATATTGCAACATATTCCAGTTGATAAGCAGGATACTGAAAGAAACAGACTGGGTTTATAACAATTGTCACAGAAGAAATTCTACGTATCGCATATGATCCTTTCGTAGGCTTATGTAACGTTAGGCTATGTACATACGGACAGTGGTATCCACACGTTGAAGGTAAGGTTAGTATTGGGTCTACGTATGTCTACTCTAGTCTTATCTATATAGTGTACTGTAACTCTGGCCTAGTCCAAGGTCTTCAGTACAATACTCAAATGAAACAATGACATAGATTCAGCCTAAGAATGTTTATGTCTGGCTGAAGAGAGGTACTAGCCTTTGAGTTGAAAAAAATACTTTGATCAAATTGACTAATTGAAATCCGACATTTCGTATGGTTTAAATTGCTTCGAATTGATTTCCAGAGATACCAAGATTACGAATTTGCAATTAGTTTATTTTGTCGTTGAGGAGACTACATGCATATAGCTTTTTGAGCAAGTATCGTAGTTAAGAACGGAGCAGTTATAAGTGAATAACGAGTCAAAGCTTTTTGGTAAAAGTCCATGATGAACTTTTTACATAAAATCTCAACTTGGTAACTATAGAAGATCGAAAACATTTAAACTGTTCGATTCTTTAAACAGAAGAATGCTATGAGAAACGTATAGGACTTCGTGGAAATTTCCGATAAACTTTTTTTCTGAAGAGTTGCAGATTATTCAAGAGAATCTTTTGAGCATTTCCCTCAAGGTTATCAGCTATAAATAAGATGAAGAAGAATTATAAATCATTATGAGCACACTTTTGGAGAGAGAATTATTTACTTTGTTTATAACACCATTAACACAAGATATTGTTTTTAAATATGTGAAATAAGCTCTTTTCAATTTAGTGTTTTATCAATTACAATTCCCAATTTTTTTTGGGATGTTAACAGTTACGACTGTACAGTTTAGCCCTAGGGCAATTCCTGTATACTATGGCATGCTATAAGATGACACAAATAGCCTACAGTAATTTTTAAGGGCCGGTTTGTGAAGTAACGGATTTTGGTATGTTTTATCAGACATATAAGTCGTAATATGAACCATGCGGGGTTAGATAAAAGTTCTCCCAACGTGAAATTACCATCTATGGTAACCTACTACAATTAAGAATACCACATATTATGTCCATGTGATAATAAATAAGAAGATCAACCGATAAGATCATAGAAGTTATTGTCGGGAAGATTCCATGGTAATACGGAACTTTCCACTTCCCGTTCTTGCATTGTGTTTTACTGCAGTATTGAAATAAATAAAAGTGACCCTGCGGATAACTAGTTATTAACAGCTAAGAAACCGTCACCTGATGATGCTAATCATGGATAACTCTACCTCTTTATGACAGTAAAACCTCATTTTATCCTTCTTTTAGGTCTATGGTCATTATACAGTAACCTGAATTCACTATTAGACACATCATAATTATTGCCACGAGGCCTTAGTCGCAAAGATAATGACGGTGTATGTTGGTTCCAAAATAAAGCTTTTCGTCTCCCATCGGGTTCTTTCACGTCTTTATTAAAGTATATATATTATCTCTCAATTGAGTAACTAAGAGCCGTGGCTTCTATCAAACTAAAAATCAAGTCGACTAAATAATCATGATAAGATCCTTAATCGTTATGTATCAATCCTATAACTTGGTAAATTATGTACCTTACATTGTTAAATCTGGTTTGATGGTAAGTTATAGCAAACATAGGATTGCTAAAAAGAAAATGGAAAACAAACATCACGCAGTTGCATGCCTGTTGTGTTTAAATAGAAGTGACTTACATCCTGGCTTGATGCAAGTTCTAGGAGTACTATTGTAGACCTCTGGAGTTGTTTACTATCAGTTTCCTGTATATACACTGTCTCGAAACACAACTGTGGTAGACTCGTTTGATCTTCAACCTAGGAATGCAAGTGTTAAACAAATGTATTCAATAACATGTAAATCTATGCATATAACTTTTTGAATGCGAAATTTATCTATCGTCCGTCAGTTACGAAAGCACGATGCCATTGCTTATTTAGCCTTTATCACGACAACAATTTACACACATAAGAGTCTGGAGAGATGTGTCAGAGACGGGAACGTAGCTTAGACTTCTTATTTTAGAGGAGTCAAATGCTTTTCTAGGGAAGGCGGATGGGTGCGGATAGGATCTGTTATCTGACAATTTCATTTGCATGTGGGGCACCTCCATCCCTAACTGCGTTACCACGCCAGTGGTCACTGATTACAAACTTAAAACTCCGATGTGAAATTCACTTTAAAAACAATCATTTTTAGTATTTGAAGTTAATGAATGTTTTCAACCACTGTGCCATATTTTTGAAAAGTTACCAACTATGTGTAACGTCTTATCCTAAAAGAAGCTAAATGTAGAAAAAAAAATTGCCATCCGTATAACCGTTTGGCAAGTAACATTCTTTAGCTGTCGTGGTTTTACTTATTTTATGCAAAACGTTGATTTGATACATACATGCCAAGGGCGTCAACCTGAATAAAAGTTGAGGAGGGGGCATAAATGGTACATGATAAGCGAATGCTATGGGCTTTCCATTGTCTGCTGGCTTAGCATATACCTCAGAGTGTATGTAAGCGGTTTCCCACTTAACTTACATTATAAATAAATTCCGTAATTCTTATTTCAACCCAGTTGAAAAGTATTATATTTCACCGGGGAGTTGAGAAGATGAGAATAAAACATTAATACTAATCTCATAGCACAATGTTTGAGTTCCTTTTATGAGATTCAAGAGTGAGTCGCTAAACCGAGAGGAAGGCGGCATTTGATATTATGTACCCCATCCTTCAGAAAGTGGGAGACATGTCCCCCTGTCCCCCATGATTGCCGTCACCGTACGTTCCAAGTGTTGGGAAACATATCCGTGCAACGTTTTAAGAGTACCTTTTTATGAAAGACGATGTTCCATAAAAATTACAGAATTTCTTTAATTCCATTATCATTTGTGATTAATAAACACAACATGGTGAATAATTGTACTAGACTGAATAATGTGCAAACATAAACGCAGCCATGTTCGTACTTTGCTTAGCACAGGCTCGACTTGATAAGTTGCCTCAAGAAAGTAAAGGATCGTTGAAAGTCATATCCCAAAGCAACGTGTGTAATATGATAAATCACAGTCAAATGTTATCTATCCGCTTATCATTTGTTTTTAATTATTCTCATTTTTGGTTTAGAGAGGGGAGGGTTGGGGTGGGGGGGGGGGGAAGGCTATTGGACATTTTCATCGTATTGTTCATTCTCATTTCGCTATGGAAGAGTAAAATCTTAACTTTGGTCAAGTTTCACCTGATTTCACTTTATGTTTATACATATCATATACGAGCGCAAATATATTATTTTGTGTTAGAACTATATAAGTTAGAGTATTGTAATATCCTGCCGCATGGACTTACGGTAAGCACCAAGTAGTCTTGAGGGTTGCCGAACTTCCACGTGCCTTTTGAGATGTCTAAACAAAATTCATGCTTCAATGGTTGCCACAGGACTGGAAAAGACGAAAACAATGTCACGTTAACTGCATAAAATATGCCCATCACTGTTGTTATGATTATGGAATGTTTAGATGTTTACAATGCTTAAGATTAATTAGCAAATGAAAAAGAAAAATATAGCCTACTTGCCTGAATAGCTAAAAACTATTTCAAACAATAGACTGAAATTAAATGTCTACTTTTGTTCTTATTTTTGTTCTTTAGCCTATTTTGATTAAGAATTAAATTGGAAACAACTGTTTCTTTATGAGCATGTAATATTCAGGTATAACTTATGTAATAATCAAACTTGTTGCCAATTATCATCTTATGCTAGTTGTACTTAATTAAACTACCGACAATAATCAAGCAGCTGAACTTGCTGATTTTTTTTTTTTTTTTTTTTACAGTTTGGTTATTCCGCTTTCCTTTTATTTTTTCAATTAAAATACTTTAACATTAACTGTACTGATTTTCCTTAAATCCGATTCGATCTTACCTTGAAGATGTTTCGATTTCATGAAAGAAGACAATAACTTGAGTGAAAATGAGAGTGGCAACAGACAGTCAATGAATCTGAGGGCAAAAGAAGAAGTCATTAATATATAATTAGACGACACGAACTAGTGTAAGTTCATTTAACTTACAATTTGTTTACTTTTTAACCTTATGTCGAAATAACTCGAAGTATAATTATTCTATTGACGTATTTGTTTGACACCTAGGTTGTATTCATCTAATGTCACTGCACACGTAAAAGTAACATATGATTCATTACATTTCATAATGTTATTTCACATTTATTTAACCACGTAACCGAATTATTTAATTTTACCGGAATGATTTCTTATATAAAAAGGGTACTCACGTCAAATTCTTTAGATCATGACATTCCTGTGCATAGCTAAACACTCCTAGCGTTTCGTCCTGCGTCAGCTCTGTTCCCTTTTCTAGTCTAATTTCTAGCTTCTTAATTGTCGACAGAACTGGAATATGAAATCCAGATTCTAGACTAATACAGTCGTTATTGGCTTCAGCTAGGCCTTTATCTAGTACTAAACAGGAGATTGGAACCTAAAAGACAAATGATGAGGTGATTACTGAATTTTAAGCTGTTGGTTAATACATATATCATAATATTTCAGTATATTATTCCGTAAATGTATTTACTAATTAAGTAATTATTTTCAATTTCTTGTTTCAATCAGGTGTGTCATATTGTCATATTATTTGTATACTGTTTCAAGAGTTTCTGGTCTACCATGAAAGAGAATAAGTAACATAATATCGAGTGAATGTGATCTCAAATAACTTGGAGTATCTCTTTAGTATTCATATACAAAGTGGGCGGATTTTTCAGTAAGATAATATCGTACTTAAACATGTTGGTATACTACACTGAGTAGTTAATTTTATCAATTTTCTTTCAATGCTTTATATTGAGTACATCAGTTACATCAGTAAAATTTGAAATGGTGAGAATGATTTCTAAAAGTATGGTACATACCATCTCACATGACATACTATGCATACAACAAATGAATACATGTCGGTTGTCCATTGTTCCATCGTCTACAGCTGAAAGGCGTCCAAGAATTGTTGAAGTTGAATGAATGATGTGATGTTCGTTACACATACATTATTAATTAAGGTTTGAAATTAAATACATACTTTGTTTGATGGACGGTAGCTTAATTACCTGATTTTTGGATGCCACATCCAGTATCTGAAGTGTCGATCTCTGCAGTAGTTTGCTCTCGTCCTTATTAATGGTCGTAACACTAGACGAAACTAGATCAGACACTGTTTTAAGAAATCTATCAGTTTTATCTGTCTGTTCTAGCATGCATAAAATTGCGAATTTTTTACCTTCAGTCTCATGCTGCAAGTATTGGATAATTTTCTCCGCTGCAATTTTGTTAAGTCCGCACGCAAATCTGTACACATATTGTAAGTCAAAAGGATCTAAATTTTGCAGAAAATTCTTGACAGAATCAATTTGTCCACCTGCTAATTGTTCAGCAACGTAATGGGCAGCGTACCACTCACAAAATAGTTTGTGATAAAAGCGTACTTCTTGTTTATACTGAATATCGTTTTGCGGTTGCAATGTGTCTGCAATATTTAGAACTTCTTCTTCCACAAGTATTCCAGTACGAATATACTGGTCGTAAAATTCATTTCCTAGATGGTTGCAAAGCTGCTGACGATCCCAAACAATTTTCTGGTTCTTTCCACTCAAAGCTTCAAAGGCGACTTTATCTAGTTCTTTGTGTTCATGTTCCATTAGCTCAAACTTCTTGACGTTGTCATCTTTCATTTTATTTCGCATGTGACTGTGAAAAGAAGCTATCATGAAGCGGAAAAAACTAGTAACGGAATTGAATGTCACAAAATGTTTCTTTTCGTAAGTCATATGCGCAAACATAACGAAGAAGAGTGGGACTTGACAGAGGTTATCAAGAATAGGATTTTTCTGCAATTTCCTCATAATTTTATCAACGGCTTTTCCTCCCTTTACAATAACTGCCTTTTCAACGTACCTCTTACGTGCCTCTTCATCGAACCCTGTAAGCCGACCACGGTCTGAGTGAGGTGCAATTTCTTGTGGTACACAAGAGGGTCTTGTTGTTAAAATGACGTTAAATTCCTGGAACATATTTTTCTTCATGATGTGATAAATGTCTGTTTCAGTACTTTCTTGATCGGGGTACTCATCGAAGCCATCAAGTAACACCAACACGGAGTTCATTTGATTCAATATTTCCTTTATATCGCTCTCACTTATATCTGAGTCCATCGGTAGAATGAATCTTTTAATAGCACTAATAATTGATTTAACACCACCAAGTTGCCGTAGACGTAAATATATAATAACGTCTACTCCACGCAATGGGGACTTAGAGAGAGATTTGCACCAGTCATAAAGTAACTGTAAAGTCAACGTTGACTTCCCGTAGCCAGGTTCTCCTTCTAGAATGTGTCGTTTTGTTTTTAAACAGCTTTCTTTGACTAATTCTTGATAGGATGACAATTTATCCCACTGTGCCTCTCCTTCAGATATACCTGTCATGATTTCAATACCGCCCTCAACAAATACCTTGTCCACGCAATACATTCTGTCTTTGATGTAGGGGATTGGTTGGACCGAATCATAAAATATTTCATATTTTGCTTTCAACTGCTTGATGAATCGTTCAGCTTTCTCAGAGTAACCTGTAATACAAGTAATCGTGGCTTAAAAGCAAATACACAGTTATAAAATCGCAATACACGTTTCTTATTACTTCATTTGAACTTAAACTGATTCTTTTCGTGGATATTTATACAACAGCCAGAGATCGATCGATGTTTCATCATAAGTATATATACGTCAAACATAGTATTCACTATTCCATACAAGTTATATGCGAGTAAGTGGTATGCAGAAATAACCGGTATTTATTAGATGAAACATTGAAATATTAAATACATTTTTGTTTAGCCAAATGTGATCATTAATTGTTATACTTTGTAACTACACTCTAAAAACAAAAGAGTGAATTTTCACTCGTTTGGAGTGAATTCTCACTCTTTCTGAGAGTGTAGTGAGTGATCACTCCATGAAGAGTGAAATTCACTCTTTCAAAAGAGTGAGAATGTTCACTCCTTCAAAGAGTGAGCTTTTCACTCTGAAAGAGTGGGCTTTTTCACTCTGAAAGAGTGGGCTTTTTCACTCTAGAAAGAGTGAGAATCACTCTTTTAAAAGAGTGAATTTCACTCTTTAAAGAGTTAATGATATTTTACAGCTGATTTTGAGGGACGGGATTGATAGAATGAGTTTGAGACTCAATGGAAAGGCCCTATCTATTCACAGAAATATTGATAAACAAGGATGCATCCAAAGATCAAGACAATGGAATGGGCTACTACGCTGATGATAAGACGATTTACTAGATTTAGACACTGTTAACAAATATAAAAAAGGACAAAGACAACAATTTATGGTACTAAATATATATTAAATAGTGAAAATGATACCAAGTTTCATATACAAACACAGAATGAAGCAAAATTACAAACATACAAAGGCACAAAAATATGCAATGAATGATTCACTCACCCCACTTGTATGTTCCTCTCATACAAATGTGATTTTCTTATAATTAAAAAATAATTCTAGTTACGTCTATGAAACATGTACCAGAGTGTGCTGGCAATACCTCAAAAATGTTTTTGCAAATAACTCAATCTTACAATTTCAATTTGCAATATGCAAACATTTATCATTTTCGAACTCGTTTTGGCGTCTTTATAAATCTGTGAAAAATGTATGAAGAACAACAATCACACTGGGATACTACTGTTTATGACTGGTGAACCGATATTTTACAGCAAAATGGTTAATTCCTGACAGATAGTAATTAAACGCTCCATCCTATGTACATCTAAACCCGTCAACCCTCTGGGTGGCAACACTTTTAGGTTTAGAATAGTAATTTATGCAAACATTTGAAAGGAAATTAACTCAGTACATACCACGTATTATTAATTCATACTAAGGCACTAGTAAATATATTTAAATAAAAAAAAATATCTAAATATTTTAACTATGGGAATTGGATCGCAACAATTCAATTTGCTTTTTGAAAACAATACCCACCTAAAAGAATTTCATGTTATAGGGTACTCATAACAGAGTTTCAAAGTTCAAAATAATGGTGGCGTCTGAAAACAGTCTATGAGTGTCCAATTTTTAAACAGATGCATTTAGACCGGGAGCCCAGAGGGTTTGGTCAGCTGGGAAGGTAACCAATTGCCTTGTACATCACAATGTTCACAGTGCATTCCTGTATATGAAACCAGACGACTGGCAAACCGGCTGTGGTGGGTGTGGCTGGGAGAGCAATTTTAAAGTCACCTAATAGCTAACCTAGATCAGCTTTCATGGTAACCACATCAAAGTAAGTACAATGTGTCAGGTACAGTATGGCCCCAAGAGCAACAAATGGCCATCGCCAGTAATTATTGGTGGTGGGGTACCCCTGCCAGTCATCAATAATTGACCCCTCACGGCTGACCTAGGTCAGCTCACAAGGTAACCAATTGAAACCTACTGGAAAATGATGGTTAGGACTTCAGATACAAGGGATGGGCATTTCCAGTAATTTATATTGGTGGGGTACCCCTGCCAGTAGACCCCCAAAATGCCCATCCCCTCATTGACCTAGGTCAGCTCATGAGCTAACCAGTTAAAAACTACTGGAAAATGATTGGCAGGACTATATATGTAAGGGATGGGCATTTCCAGTAATTTATATTAGTGGGGTACCCCTGCCAGTAGACCCCCAAAATGCCCATCCCCCTCATTGACCTAGGTGAGCTCATGATGTAACCAGTTGAAACCTACTGGAAAATGATAGGTATCACTTCATATGTAAGGGATGGGCATTTCCAGTAATTTATATTAGTTGGGTAACCCTGCCAGTAGACCCCCAAAATGCCTATCCCCCTCATTGACCTAGGTGAGCTCATGAAGTAACCAGTTGAAACCTACTGGAAAATGATTGGCAGGACTCTATATGTAAGGGATGGGCATTTCCAGTAATTTATATTGGTGGGCCACCACTGCCAGAGTCTGCCCCCCCCCCCTTATTAACCTAGGTGAGCTTATGGTGTAACCAATTGAAAACTACTGGAAAATGATAGGTAGTACTCCAGATTTAAGGAGAGTCATTAGGTCAATGAGGGGGATAGGCATTTTGGGGGTCTACTGGCAGGGTTACCAAACTAATATAAATTACTGGAAATGCCCATCCCTTACATATGAAGTGATACCTATCATTTTCCAGTAGGTTTCAACTGGTTACATCATGAGCTCACCTAGGTCAATGAGGGGGATGGGCATTTTGGGGGTCTACTGGCAGGGGTACCCCACTAATAAAAATTACTGGAAATGCCCATCCCTTACATATATAGTCCTGCCAATCATTTTCCAGTAGTTTTTAACTGGTTAGCTCATGAGCTGACCTAGGTCAATGAGGGGATGGGCATTTTGGGGGTCTACTGGCAGGGGTACCCCACCAATATAAATTACTGGAAATGCCCATCCCTTACATATAGAGTCCTGCCAATCATTTTCCAGTAGTTTTCAACTGGTTACTTCATGAGCTGACCTAGGTCAATGAGAGGAGGGGCATTTTGGGGTGTACTGGCAGGGGTACCCCACCAATAAAAATCACTGGCAATGCCCATCCCTTGTATCTGAAGTCCTAACCATCATTTTCCAGTAGGTTTCAATTGGTTACCTCGTGAGCTGACCTAGGTCAGCCGTGAGGGGTCAATTATTGATGACTGGCAGGGGTACCCCACCACCAATAATTACTGGCGATGGCCATTTGTTGCTCTTGGGGCCATACTGTACCTGACACATTGTACTTACTTTGATGTGGTAACCATGAAAGCTGATCTAGGTTAGCTATTAGGTGACTTTAAAATTGCTCTCCCAGCCACACCCACCACAGCCGGTTTGCCAGTCGTCTGGTTTCATATACAGGAATGCACTGTGAACATTGTGACGTACAAGGCAATTGGTTACCTTCCCAGCTAACCAAACCCTCTGGGCTCCCGCTCTAATTGGTACCATGTAAAGTAATAAAGATGAATGAAAAATATATCAAAATAGAAAGTTAGTCAAGTAGTCTAAATTTTGAGTTCATAATATGCTATTGAATAATTCCTTAACAAAGAATGCATCATTCATTAAAGGTTAAATTAAACCTTTTAATTACTAACATAGCAGTACGTAATGAATAAAACATACCTTCATATGCTTCTTAAAACTATCAAACTTGTTAATAAAGAATAACCAAAGTTGGAATTTAAAGGTAAACAGACAGGTCAAAGTTCCCATTCATATAGAAGTGTATGAAATTCTGAGTAAGATGGTCTCTGAAAAAGTCAAAATAGCAGCTGCACTTTTCAAGTAATATCCACTTTAATTTTAAGCTGACAAAATTTGATAGCAAAATGTCATAACCCCTCTGACAGGGTGCTATTACTTCAGTTGAAATATCATAAACCACCCCCCCCCCACCCCAAAAAAGTATATATATATATATATATATATATATATATATATATACTTTATTTTTTTTTGGGGGGGGGGGTTATGATATTTCAACTGAAGTAATAGCTACCTGTCTACATACCTTTAATCTTTGAATCTATGAATGCTCACACATTTGCCAAAGAAACATTCAGAGACCTAACTTTTGGACTTACCTTTTCTGGTCTTACTATGCACCTTAAATATTAGCCCTTCAAAAATATAATTGTAAAATGTTGTTAATGGAATGGCAAAATGAATATTAATACAAATGAAATTTAAAAATCCTGCCAATTGCAACTGTGATGGAGTCCCAAACTGGTGAGCTTGTTGAATCAAAAATGAAAAAGAATTGGGTTGGCCTCCTGTCTGGACCTTGCCCAGCAGAAAAGGTTGGGTACACTTCAGGGGCTTCTCCTTAACAAATTGGCCAACGTTGGTGCACACAGCCTACCTGAAACGACAAAGTTATTTCAAATCATTATTACCCAGTTAAAAATGTGTGGTTATGGATATAATGGACAGATTTTTTTAGTTTATAATTCTGTGGTACACTTTAGTTGACAAAATAACGTCTTTACATCACTATCAATTTTGTCTATTAAAAACTATCCAACAGTTGAAGCAGGAAGGGTAATAACCTTTACACCAAACACAACAAATGGTCCTTACCTTTGGTACTGCACTAACAGAACAATACACTGTGTGTAGTCATATATAACGCTCTTAGGATATTCCCTTTTAGGGGTTAGAAGTTCAATCAATCTTTTGGCATAAGTTTCTCTCTCTGCTGCATAGGACCATTAACATCCCTGTTGTTAGCAATCATTCAGATTTTCCAACACAGTTGATAGATTAATTCTATTTTCTGTCCATATTAATTTTGTATTCCCTTGTGAATTAAATAGTGAAAGGGGATACATCTTTGTTGTATAATTAACTGGTAAAGGGCAACGTTGTTAATTATTGATATTCCTTTCAGACCCTGACTGGTTTTCTACATTATTACTCATTGCTGTCTGTACTATGAATGAAGAAGTTACTCAACATCACAGATAGCCCATTACTCACACAGGCACTCGTAACGTTATGTAGGTGTATAGTATATAAACACGGTGTTTATATACTATACACCTACATAACGTTACGTGTTTATATACTATACACCTACATAACGTTACGAGTGCCTGTGATTACTCATAGGCCTAACATTAGCCTTAGGCATAGGCCTTACCTCCGAACACAGACACTCGTAACGTTATGTAGGCGTGTTCATATACTATACACCTACATAACGTTACGAGTGCCTGTGCCTCCAAACAACTAGCCAATGTGTTAATGTGTATGGTACCAAGCCTAATGTTAAATGTTTCCGCTACACTGTTAAGCGTAACGTTTAAGAGCCTAGCCAATCGACTGTAGGCAACGACGACCTGCGGCCATGGCAACCTTCTAAATTCTATATAATTTCACGTTCTTTCAACATTTGCTTGTTAACCTTACCTCCAAACAACTGAATACCATCACGTCCAAATCCGCTTTCTTCAAGCCACTGCGAAACTGACATGTTTTAAGATGTAAAACGACAAGAACGAGCGAAGGCAAACGAGTAAAAAAAATGGCGTAACTACAAATATTTCTGTATTCGAAGAAACGCGTACTGACTGATTGGTTGATCCTTCACTCCAAAGTAAGAGTGAGCGTTCTTAGCATTTGATTGGCTCATTTGTTCACTCCTTTGTAAAGAGTGAATATTAAGTACTTTAGCTTTGAAATACGAAGATTTCTGTTGTCTAATGGAGTGAATTTCCGCTCCTTTGGAGTTAAATTTTTTTCACTCCGTGAAAAGAGTGAAAGGTTCACTCTTTTGTTTTTAGAGTGTAACGTTCTACAAAAACCCCAAATCGTTTATACTTCACATTATTTGTATTCATATAGCATTACTTGAGTCCGCGAGAACATATATACAATGCACAATGACCAATTTAAGACTTGCATAATTTTGTTTTAACGTTCCAAACTTTAGGAACACTTACATGTGTCCGATTTCATCATTGGAATGGTCTGTAAAGAACAAAAATCACATAGTTATACGTTAGTAACCAAATAAAAAGTTACATTAGTTGATTTTATTCCGAATATCATTATAAATTTATAATGCATTTCCTATCCCGTATTGTTGCGAACGCAGAATGGTAAACAACACAATTGCCCAGTCGCTTTCAAGAATTGGCAAATATAGGGCTTGGTTAATAACTTGTAAGATCCAGCTGTCGTAAGGTTTAACCTTACATATGGGAGTGTTACCAACAATTAGCTCGCATTAAAAGGTATGCTCAAATAACTGAAATAAGAGATATATGTTGGATTGTGTCGGTTGTAGATAGAGAACAATCTGAACGCGACAGTTATTATGCAATGTATACTCGAGTGTAGCCGGTTTGTTTGTAAGTGTAGATCACCAGATAAGTACAGACACAGTTTCACGTGATCCATATCTACATAATCCTGGTCCAAATTATTGAATAAAACAGGGTAATTTGAACTAAATTGTCTATTTCATTTTCATAAAACAAGTACTAAAGAAAGAAGAACTAAGCGTTGTACAAAAGAGTGTACAATAAAGACAATTATCATACATTACCTCGTCTACTTCATTGATCACAATTTCTATTGGTTTCCTTCTCGCTGAAATAAAACACAAAGTATTGACTTTGGTCTGCGGTATATTTTGACCTTGACCTGCTTCCTGAATATTGCTGACCTTTGACTTTTCACGTTCAACTTATGAAAGGCAAAACTCATATAGACTAGTAATTACAAAATACTGTTTGTACATATATCTATGTATCTATATATATATATATATATATATATATATATATATATATATATATATATATATATATATATATATATATATATATATATATATATATATATATATATATATATATATATATATATATATATATGAATAGAAATCGATCTCCCATTTTTATGCAGACTTTTTCCCTATGAAGAGTTACATCATACATACAAAACGGTTTATATATATAAGCATGTCGACATATGTTACATTAAATAATTCCTAACCTTTTCTCTTTCTGCACCTGGACACCAACACGACCGATATGATCACAATGAGCGTTATTAAAGCGCCCACAATGATGGCTATTGCTAAAAAATTTGAATCCCGATCTCTGAGAAGCACTGCAGAATGAAAGCATATATACACAAGAGAGTAATGATGAATCAGTCGTACACAATAAATGCACATATTCAAATAATTATTCGTATAACATTGTTAGTATTTGTTAATTAAACAAGCCATACTTGCCGTTGTTAAAGAGAAGATCCACTTTGGTAGAAAGACTGAATAATTCAGAATTCTCTCCTACAGCGTAACACTCTACAGTAATTTTATTTTGAGCTGTTAGAGTGATGTCAAAATTAACTGTGAGAGATACGTCATATACGTCACCCTTCTGTGCCACTTTAAATGCATGCTGTGTAAACACAATAGGGGTTTCCTGCCGAAATGCTCTCCATTCAAGTGTCACCTCTGGTCTTATTCCTAGTACCGAACATGTCAATTGGTCTCGAGGTTCTTTTTCCAGCACGCAGTACTGCTGGTGATTACAACCGTCAACTACTGGGAAAGCTGGTATTGGATCAACTGAAATGATGGAACAACCACACTCAACATTATATTAATATTGTACAGTGATAAGGCTGATGAATTATTAATTTTTCAAATTTCCTCAATAGTAAGTTTCAGAGGCATAATCCGTAAAGGACTCATATTTACGTGATCAAATGAAGTCAAACAAAAGGAGTATGATGCTGAAACAAGGACTTTCTGATGATTTAAGGATATTATGTCAAGGCTAAACAATACAGTACACATTAAAAGACTGGTTGCGTTATTTAACACTTGAAAATGCCTGATTGCACTAGAGGTCTTAAATAGTTTATTTTCGTCTACAGTATGTCAACTTGTAAATTGCGCTTAGTTAGCTCCGGGCAACTTCGTAAGTTAACAAACTGTTAAACGCAAGATTTGCGGTGGTCTCATTCAGTGTAGGTTCGGGATTGAAAGTCATTGAATTAAAGACATGTAGAACAGAAAGCAGAAAATATTGACTTCTGTAAATTGCACAGAACTCTGCTAAGAAGAAAAACGTTTCAAACGCAAATGAGGCTGTCATGACGCGATCACGATGATGTATAACCATCTTGATGAACTAACATGTGATGAGAAGACTAATAAATACCATGTTAAGTCTGTCGTCGTGAATATTCTTTTTCATTTGTTTGTTTTTCCATCAAAATAGGTGAAACAATAAAAACATATATAACCAGCTTACCAATGACAGATACATTGTGTAACTTGATGCCTCCGCTGACACCATTATCGTGTAGACACGCGTAGAGTCCTTCATGTTCTAACAATGTATTCTGCAGAGATATGCTGCCATCAACTTCAAGTTGGTATTCCTTGTAGGTCAATTGTGTAAGATTACTTTGCTGGAAGATACTTACAAACATGGTTTCAACAACAGCTTCTCTTCCACGTGATCGCTTCCACATGAGTAAATTTAGGGTACGATCGTTACATGATAAATTCATTCGTGAATGGATTTTCACATAGGTCTTATCAGAAGTGAACATTGATTTGTAATCAGTTTGACGTTCGATCAGAATAATGTTTTCTTGTTTCATCAAATTCAAAGGAACACTAGAAGCCTGACAGACCAAGAGGGCAAGGAAGTTTGAGTTCTCAAAAAAGAACTTTGTTGTCGCACGTGACGTATAAGTTACATTATTGTTTGTGAAATTCATGTAAGTTGATGCTAGGATGTCGTCACTTCCATGTGTTTGTTCTTTCCAACTCAAGTTGACCGCGGGACGGCTGTCTCTGATTGAGCAGGTTACTGCTATCTGATGTACAGTCGACAAGACACAAACGCTACCGAATACGTATGGACATGGGTCAATGGCAGGAATGGTAGCAGCTGGTATCACTGTAGATAAAAGCATACATTATTGTTCTTAACAATAAATATTTGTCTTGTAAGTACAAATAAATACAAAAAACCCGAAATCCCTGCACATCAGACTGATCGAATATTCGGATGGACTAAAACAATGATGCGCTCATTTTCCATAAAATTTGTGCTGAACGTTGGCTTGCACAAGTAAATATGTAAGCAAAAATGAAAGTGCTATACTTCGTAATACAATTTGTCACCATGCAAGTGATATTAACATATCTAAACTAAAATCAGTGAATGGATCATGGTGGGCTTCTTCACCAGTCCATTAAAAAGTCTCCATAAGATAACTTGACAACGTAAATCAGTTTATATGAAATATTGTATTTCTGAACGTTATAACTAAACACCCAATGTTTAGAATAAAGTCGCGTTTTCGTTTTATTGATCCCTCACATACTGTTGTATTTTACAATTAAAATTGAAGATACAAACTACTGACAGACAAGCCAAGTAAGCAGTAGACTTTTAATGAAAGAAATTGCCAAGTTAACTGCGACAAAACAATTTTTCTTTCACATTTTAAATATAAAATGATACTTACCCGTCGTGTACACACTGATAGCATAGGAAACAGTTGGTTCTGAAACAGATATTGCCTTTGACATCCTGTAAACGGATTCATGTTCCACGCCAACATTGTGTATTACCAACGAACCATTGGGATGAATATCGAATTCCCCCGTGTAATACCCGTCTCCACTTTTCACACCGTCTTTGTAAAGCAATATAGGCTTCCCTTGGTTCACATTGTACCAAGTTACTGCCAAAAAGCCTTCATTAAAGGAGCACTGCACGAGTCCCCTTGTACCAATTTCAATGTATTGTATGAGTGGACACTCTGGAACTGCATTTAGCATTTCTGTAGATGTAAAACATGCCATGTTTCTTTATATTATTCATAGATACCAAAGAAAAAGTAAAGAAAAACATTTCATACAAATCATACTTCTACCATAAAGCTACAAGATGATAAACAGAACGAACAGTATTGTGACGTTATTCATGTTTGCCCGAGACTGTCCAAATTATTCTAAGGTTATTTTTCCAAAACTGCCTCCCTTACCGTTAATTTAATATTGTTTCACCCATTTTACTCACATACAAGTTTGACAAGTAGGCTTTAATAAAGTGATGTATAGGGTATGCGCTTCGTGAGTCTGGGTTGTCACAAACATGTTAGTGGTGGGTTTTCCTTTAAAGTCGCATTGTGCTGTTAAAATGCAATACATATATGTTGGTTGTTGCTGTGATGTTAAATTGCTATGATTTTTTCTGGCTACTTGTGATATATAGAAAGCTCATTGAACTAATCTCTGATATTATGTTTTTACTTATATACTCACCACAAAATCCTGTCTGAAACACCGCTGAGGCTAATACCACCATCAAATAAATAAAAGCCATGATCTTTAGACCCTTTAACAGCAATATTGATCTAAAATTTTAGATATTAAACAGGAAAAGAAAAATGATAAATTTGAGACTACAGTATCGAAATTATAATGCCATAGCAGAAATTACATTACACTACAACATAGGATTATCAAGACTGCATATGATAACGGTCAAGAAAATCATGATGTTGTGTGATGTTTCATGAAAGTATGCTTTTGTTTCCACAATGCCTAACACCACTCTACACACACAGAGAACACAGTTACTACTATAAATCTTCAAGGTTTCTACCAACGTGAATACTAGATAGTGCTATAAATCGTTAGTATGTGCTATTAGGATATTATCGAGAACTGAGGATATGTGTAATGCCAACAATTCAAGTTGATCCATTTTATGGGGGATTACACATATTCTTAGTTCTTACTGTTATCCTGAAAGCACATGCTACCTATTTTTCCGATTTATCAGCACAATCAAGCTTTTACTGCGGTAAAAACTTAAAAATTTACAATAGTTAGTTTTATCTCTGTGTGAATCGGTTGCTAACGCGGGAATATTGATTTTAAAGCGATTGACACTAATGCCAATAGTAAGCAGAGTGCGTTGGACGAGCTTAATCACTTCCGCCACTGCGCAGTCGTCAAGATCATTTCACTCTAACATGAAGAACTTTCTCCCAGTCATCCATAGTATATTTGCCCACAGTGCACATAACGTGTAAGTCTAAACTAGACATTGCTGTTCCTACTAGAGTTTACGTAAGCATTTACTTCCTTAAGGTTATCTGGATTACAATACATGAATAAAGGAAAATGACGGACGTTTGCAGACCTTTAAAAGTGTTTGTATTTTACGTCTTTTGCGAGTATAGTTTATCGGCCGAAAATGTATATAGCTATTTACTACCAATTGATGAGTCTGTCCTCCTTCCGTGTGGTCAAATGCAGAATGAAATCGAATGGAAATTTCAAGGTGATCTGCTATTTATGGGAGGATTTTTGTTGCGTGATGATTTACTCAGAAGTGTCTCTTTACTCCAAAACAACTCGCTGCACATCTATCCAATATCATTACTGCATATCGGAAAGTACGAATGTATTATAAACAAACAAAATGCATCAACGTACATCTTAGACGTAGAAGGTTTGTATTTGGTTTTCATCTAACATATATAATTATTGTTCCTTCTTGTTTACCTTTTCTTACTACAGCATATCATATATTCCATTTCAACTGATACATACATATACGTATTTATTTATGTAAGCCTACGTAGGTATATACGATATCTATAACCGTCCTCATTTTCTGTGCGATTTGACTATTTTAAATGATTGGTAGACAGCGAATTCTTTTTATGGGAATGGCATTGGTATATTTGCAGGTACATACAATATGAAGTAAGAAACATTAATCCCCATAGTTAGATAATAATCATAAGGAAACAAGATTGTGATTCTTACTAGTGAATCTCGTTTGTCTAACATCATTTTACTCTATTTTTTTCCAAGTTCCACCAACAATATCTTTCCGGCACAACAATCATTGTTACTATAAAAGTGCGATTTACATCCCTTATGATAAGTCCGTAACTGTGTCGTGTCACGCTACTGCTAGCAGACCCGCTGTGAACGTGTCGTTTACGGCAGACAGTGAGGAGATATCGAGAGCAGATAGCTACATTACGACCACTGCAAGTGCGGACGGAAAAACCTTTGACACAAGGACAACTCTCATACTTCATACGATCAAGGAAAGTGGGAATCTTTCGTGTCAAAGTAGTGATCTAAATTACTTTCCTGAAAGAATACTAAGTGTCACGTATTTCACATATGGTAAGTGTTTGTTTGAGTTCTACCAAGTAAGTATCATTAATTGATTTTTTCTTACTTATTACCAACAATACCTCTGGAAAAATGTATGCGTTCATTTTCGATCTAGCGGGAGCAACATTTATATCCCTAACCACCCAGAGCCCGT
This sequence comes from Apostichopus japonicus, assembly GCF_037975245.1. Lineage (NCBI taxonomy): Eukaryota > Metazoa > Echinodermata > Holothuroidea > Aspidochirotida > Stichopodidae > Apostichopus > Apostichopus japonicus. Next base: position 24,282,205 of record NC_092576.1, read on the forward strand.
TCAGAAGATGTATAAGATAATCGTTAAATATGTCAATTTAGTCGAAGTTGTCTGAAAACGACTAGTAAGTTGAAAACATAGTTACCACACATCTATCACAATTGGCCCACAGTCAACAACAGTGCACCTGAATCGCATTACTAAGTTAGACTATCTGATAAAGGTATATATACAATTACATAGTTATTCCTTCTCATATCAAAGCTAGTCATGGTATCAGTTCATTGGTGAAAAGAACATCTCTCAACGAAAGACAAATTCTTTTAAATTATAATTGTCAGGCGTCGTTGAATTAACGGCTTAGTTTAACCGGGGTTTTAAAGCATTTCAATCGTCGTTAATCGTAAAATTGCAACTTTGAGACATCACAAGTGCTACAAATGGAAAAATGTTAAGTCATAAATGGTTCAAAAGTCTATGACATGTCACTTAAATACCCCAAAAAGGCTTTAGTACCGGTTTTAAACAAATTCGAGGTGTTTTAATTCGAGACACCTTCTGACATTTATTCAAGACTTGAGTACTAACTTTTTGTCATATCGGCTTTAGGAAAATGTGTACCTTCGTGATATGGAATTTTGAAAATATTGCTTTCAATATAAATTTTACTCCACTGAACATTTGCAACATCTCGTGAATACATAGTTTTAAAATATCACGTTATGCAAGGTACAGTACCGTAGTAGTATTATTAGTTGTAATGTGGCCATGAGGGAGAGGGTGGGGGCACCTAATTTCCTCTATTGTGGGAAATGTTTTAGTCGGAGGGATTTTTACATTCAACCTTTGCAGAATATGACCACTTTAACGGGTACAGATACCCCTCCCCGTTTAGTTCAGTAGTTTTATCGCAATGATCCGTCTTTCATACGAAAACCAAGAGACAGATCGCCATCTAAAAGCTAATAGTTATTGAACAGCCTTAAGGTTTTCATCAAAGATCGAATACTGAAATGCTTTAGTAAATGTAGGAATTGCTTTCATACAAAGTAATATATATATATATATATATATATATATATATAAATATATATATATATATATATATATATATATATATATATATATATTTATATATATATATATATATATATATATATATATATTATCTCTTTTAAAACTAGAAAGCAAGTTACTGTGAAAATAAATTATCTGCTAGCTCTCACATGCAGTTTTATATTTTTAAACAATGCAAACACATTATCACCTCACTAAACAGTCACCAATAACTCATGTAGTTAAGTTATGGAATTCACTACATGACACAATAAATGCATTTAATAGTTTAAACGGAGTCTTACCAGATATTTGATCAATCCGTATTAATGCTCACAGAATTGGTGACTGGAATTTACAATATTTATGTTTCTCTTTGTAGAACATCTCTTTCTTAAATTGCATAATGAATCACATGGCTCGGCTAGGCAGATGAGCGTAGGATTTGTTATTGAAACTGATATATGTTACATTTACGGATATTCAGGATATTTATAGATACATCTTCTTTGTCATTTCCATTTCTGTACAATTATAGACAGTGTAAAATACTTAAGTTAAGACTGGATTATTAATGCTCTTCCTTTAGCAATGAAGGTATACTTGATGTTATTTTCTCTTGTATTTGTCTTCACTGATTAGTATCAAAAGCAAATAAACCAAATCGAATCAAATTTCCTTCATCACATTTAGTACGTTCATATCAATAATGTAACAATCGTTTGAGAACGGCAATAAGTGTTTTATTACGAGCGTTTATACATTATACGTATGATATCTGTATTTTCGAAATGGAAACCTAATCTTAGTTTACTTAGTATCCCATTCAGGAAATATAAAACATGCTAACTGCATCATCATTAAAACTTACAGAGAGCTTCATGCTCTTCATACATAAAACTCCAATTGATTGAAACGTAAGTATCTTTGAGTATGTTAATTACATGGTATTAACATTATGTGTATGAGTGAGGCAAAATCTGAGCTGTTACGTCAAATTATGAAATTAAATTAAAAAAGGCTTGAAACCTATTTACTTAATGCTATAATGGTATTTCTTCTTTATAGGTCGAATTATTTAACTTCAACTGCAACTTCAGACCATGTGTGCTCCATACATTACAATATAGAACTTTGTTTCTATCACATTACAACTTTAGTACAAGCTCTTTACAATACCAAATAAGCTTTCCAAACCACATCTATCAGTAAATTTTGTATATTGTAACGTCACTTCCCTGTCTTGTGGCGCAGTCTCAAAAGATGGGGTTGGCGAAAGAAAGTGTCGACAAAAAGATCACACTGGAGGAGATGTTAAAGTGCCCGTGGCACAGTGGTACCGTTTATTAAAACCTCCGTCTTACAGCTCCTTACTGGGTTCATTAAATGTTCTTACACTAGTACTTATCCTTTCATTACGCATAACGTAAATGTTAACGCAATTCCTCAACGCGGCATCTAAACGCAGCATAGAACACGGCACTAAACGCAACGCCCAACGCAGCGTCCAACCAGGCGCCGCACGCAGCGTATAACACAAAGTACAAGGCGGCGCCCAACGGAGCGCAGAGCGCAACGTATAATGCGGCGCTAAACGCAATGCCAAACGCAACGTCCAACGCGGCGCCTCACGCAACGCAAAACGCAACGTACAACACGGCGCCCAACGTATCACAGAACGCAACGTATAACGCAACGTAAAACGCAGCTTCTTTATATGATGCAAATATACTAAGAACTAATCGATGGACTAAATGGCAGTAATGTATCTTCTGATAGCTGACCTAGGCTTTTCACTAATGTCCCTACTTACGGATTAACTGAAATATATACAATCACAGCAGAATACTGATTTCTACTAAAGTAAAGTACACACATTGCACTCAATTCAGAGCGATACTAAATAACGTAAAATGATAACAATCGGTCAATAACTTTACTCTTAAATAACTGGGCGTAATCTCCCTCAGTGTAATAGCGCAGTTTGCTAACAATTTATACAACTCACAAATGTATTCAATAATATTTTGAGCGCTTTCAACATCTACGAACAGTTATACACGGTGCCGTGGTATTAGAAATCTACCAACTTGGATAATAGTAAATGATATGATAACGTACTGTACGTAGACGTCTCTCGAGATTTTGTCAAAGAGTCCTACGCTGCACGTACCATCAGTTCCTTTTATATTAGCCTTAACAATGGCTAAAGTTTACGCGCGCGATAATGTACTACTTCAAAGAACACCGCCTCAGAGTTGCGGTCACCAGACTTCCGGAGACCGACAGGCCAGGTGCACGATTACTTACGTCAGTAAACAACTTAGCAGGATAACGGGGATTTCCCGACAATGAATGATAACATTACTTCAACAGTTAATACAGCTTAAAGAATAGGCCTCTAAGTTTAAATACTACGCAAGTTCAGTTACACACCTCCCACCTTAGTTCTTAATGCGTCCTAGCATTTATTTACTTGAATCTAACTATTACTTTAAACAAATTCTACTACGTTAGAAAAGCACGGCTACCATTCTCGTTATGTTTAAACAATATCACAGAAAATATTAACATATTTTCATTACAAACAGATTTACCAAATTATTCACTGATTCAGTTCCACGCGTCGTTCCTCTGGAATCTTTTCAACCAAGACCTTGAGTTGTCCATGTGGGAATACGTTAGTGGTCATCCTTTCTTCCAACTTGCTATTTCTGCCTCCATATTCGGCATAGCATAAGCCTCCGTCCATTTGCTGAAATAATCTGCTATCACTAGCACATATATACTTATTTCCCCTGTCTGACACTAAAAATAGGCCCATTAGGTCCATAGCGCATCTTTGAAGAGGCTCACCGGAGATATACTGCTTCATTTTCCCCTTCGGTCTCTTCATAGGGCCCATTCGTGACGCACATATATCACAATTCTTGCACCACCTCTCCACAGCTCGACGGCACCCGCTCCAGTTAAAATGGTCACGTATTCTACCTAGTGTCTTCCTTCCCATGAGGTGACCAGGCAGACGATGGTTGTGAGCATTTTCCAGTATTTCTTCTTGCAGTTCCTGTGGTACTACAAGTTACTATAACTGAGTTGCTCCTGTTCCAGACTCGAAGCATCGGTGAAGGACGCCGTCTCGCAATTGGAGCCGATCCCATTGTGTCCAGTAGTTTCTCAAAGTGGGACTCTCAGATGCAACTTGTTCCCACGTCGGCCTCGAGTTCTGAATCTGCTCACAAAGAACGATAAGTCCAACAACTCTATCACGAATTTGTATGTCCCTCCATTCTGCGTTCGTTCTGGTCCGAATCCATGAGTTCGTCTTCTTCTCGGGCGGTGTACCTAGTTCATTTTTGGCTCTGGGTTTTCGATAACATTGTCCTCTTCCTTTCCCTTTAACGTGTATAGTCCTGGTGCTGTAATATTATATAGTTGTTAATTAAAACCAACTTGTTCTCTGGCTTCGACCCTTTCGCAGTAGGTACAATCTTCACAAGGTCTCCGTGATAAGCCATCAGCATTTCCATGTTGTTTTCCGGGTCTATGTTGTATTTCACGATCACACGTCATAAACGTCTCCAGCCATCTCGCTACCTGTCATTTAGGATTCCGAAAGTTCGTCAGCCATCTGAGTGCTGCATGATCAGTTCTCAACAAGAACTTTCTTCCGTAAAGGTAGTGATGGAAGTGCTTTAATGAGGCAATAACATCCAGCAATTCTTTCCGAGTAACACAGTAGCGTCTTTCTGTCTTCGAAAGAGACCTGCTAAAGTAAAGCCGATTCTACGTCACAAGCATCCGTATCGGATATGAACGTTTCATCGTCAATAGAGTATGCTAACACAGGTACTGACGGCAGGGCGCGTTTACGTTTTTGAAAGGCTCATTCGTAGTTTTCTGTCCATCTGAACTTCACATTTTTCTCTGTCAACGTATGCAAAGGAGAAGATATTTCGGCAAATCCTTGGATGAACCTTCGGTAATAAGAGCAGAGTCCAATAAAGCTTCAAACCTGCGTCTTGGACGATAGAGTTGGCCACTCTGTTACAGCTTGTGTTATCTCGTAAAATGATGTGGCCGTAGTAGGTTACTTGGTTCTGAAACAGGTTACACTTCTTAGGAGAAAGTTTTAGTCTGGCGTTCCGTAGCTTACCCAACACTTCGGTCAGCCTGAGTACCACCTTCTCAAATGTGTCTCCATAGACTATGACGTTTATAACAGCAATGGCCCATCTTCCTCTGAAGTATAAACCACAACCCTGGCTAACACCAGTCTATGACGTTCCAGGAACTTCTCACTGTAGTCCGTCACAGCTGGTCCTCGATATCGTTCCTTTTCTGTAAGCCTCCCTGTCACCACTCGTTCGCTTTCTGGTGCCACCACTACGGTTTCCCCAAGTGCAACCATACAACAGCCTTCCCTTGGCTTCTCCTTGTTGTCCTGTTGCCGCTAGCAACCAATAGTTAGCTGACCCTTTCCAGCGTCTATGGTACAGTTGTACATCTGCAGGAACTTATATCCCAATAAGCCATCTGTGTCGATATTAGCCAACAAGATTTCGTGTTCCACCTTCACACCACTGATTTCTAGTTGAAAATAGCCTCTGCCGTGAAGAACGATGGGTCTGCCATCTGCTACGTTCATCTAAAGTGAAACGTCTGACAAAGCTGGTCTTCTTGTTCTGGTAGCATCACGTAGACTTCAGGACTTATCAAGGTGATGTTGGTTCCAGTGTCTACAAGGAAATTCACTTGGACACCTTCAAGCCTCCCCGTCACATGAGTCCGTTTTGCCCTACCGACAATGCTCTACTTTTCAACGTAATCTTTGTGGGCGTGTCATTGCTGCTAGCTAGTTTCTGCCCTTCGAGGCTGGCTACTGCTCGTTTCCATATCGTTTATACCCTCTTGGGACAGTCTGTCCCTTCTTGCGCTCTGGACAGTCTCTACTAAAATGATCCGTCTCACTGCATTCCCAGCATTTCCCGTCGTTCGTCTAACTTCTGTATTCATTAGGCCTACTCGGTCTTCTTGTTTGCAATTGGGACAATTGTTGAGTCAAAGTCTGGAAACCCTTCTCCAGTGTAGTCATAATTGCTTTCGCAAGTTCATCACCCACTTCCGGTTTCGTCTTCGGCTCCACATGTTCACCAACAGTACGTACCGCTAGTTTTTGGGACGAAGATTTCTTTGATTCAGCTAGACCAACATCTTCAAGGTCTACTGCTATAGTCACGGCATCTTCTAAGCATCTTGAGCGTGCTTGGTATACTTTCCATTTGATGTCACTGTCTCCAAGAGCGTCTACAAATACATCCTTAGCCAGCGTCTCATTCATCTCTAATGAGGCATCTGGATAGGCACGGCTAAGCAAACGTTTGATGTCGTTTGGTAGTTCAGGCAGGGTATCTATGGGATTCCTGGTTCTGTTTCGTAGTATTTTCTTGAATACTTCTGTTTGATTCCTTTTCCCAAATCGCTGCTCCAAGGCATAAACGAGTAAATGAAACCTCCGTCTCTTAACTGGTTCCAAATCGGCCAGAACTGCTTGCGCCGGACCACGTAGACTTGCAGCAAGCTGCAGAGATCTACAGCGTTCGTCCCATCTATTGAGTTCAGCTATTAGTTTGAACTGTACCAAATAATCCTTCCATGTTGTTGAACCGTCAAAGGTAGGAGGTGGGGCCCTGTGAGTGTTACTTATCGGTATTTGCGGCAATATTGCACGATTACTTACGTCAAAGTAAACAACTTTAGCCCGATAACGGGGATTTCCGACAAAGAATTATAACATTACTTAAACAGTTCATACATCTTAAAGAATAACTCTGAAAGTTTAAATACTACGCAAGTTCGGGTACAACATATTAGCTACGGGTACTAACAAGGACTCTGTTTCACTCGATACAACCCAGATAACAGCATGGATAAAGTTTAAGATAGGTGTAGTTATTTAACTGGAAATTAATCGCGTAGATATTTTAAAACGTTTATGAAAAAACCGACATATGTTGATTGAAAAAAAAATGTATTTTCTTATATTGTCGAAGTCATTTATTTGAACACCTTGAAAATAAATGTATTTTCATTTCTAAATTACTTCCAAGCGGCTTACAGATTGTTTCCTTGTTAACGATGAGCAACCAATACATTTTAAATCGCGTTGAACTTATCATAATGACTTCTTTAACGACTTACTTAATGATTTTCAGATATTTTTAGCATTAAAGGAAAGCACATAATGCTGTTTCGTTCCATTGTTTGTTATTCGAATGTAAGTGTTTTCTTTAAAATCATGCTTTAATATCTTTGTTTGTCATTTTAAGCATAATGTAAAATATAATATATACAAGGCTGATTAAAATCATAGTAGTTTTTGTGTCTGAATCTGTTAATTTCTGTTTCGCAATGACAATAGATCTTTGTCTAGTTATTATTAATAACTTATCATTAGCTTCTAAGCTCTTTGTTATCAAGTTTAACTATCAGATAATAAACTTCACAGGGGTATATTATATGCACTTTCGTTTTACTGTTAGAATTGCTAGATACGCCCGATAGAATGATTGCTTTAATATTAACCTTGGAGTTTGCCTTTGTCAATGATTTCAGCAAACTGATCAAATACACTGGTCCATTGTATGTTGTTCGATGATCATCCAAATAAATTGTATGTGAAGTCAATACATTACGCAATATTGAGTTATGAGATAAAAATATAAACGAATACAATTCTTGTTCAAGTGTGCTTTTCATTGTTCATTGCCCTTTTAGTAAAGCGGTACTTTGCTTATTGTGAGGACATGTATTTTGTGCTTTAAGGCGCTACGAGATAACAAGAAATATCATCAAAGTGCTACAGTCTATGGGGCGGGGTACCCCTATGGACCCCCTCCCCTTAAAATGGCTTAACAATGTATTCCAGGAACTTATATTCATATCTCCCATTTGTCATTTTGATCTTTCAACTCGATACGGGATAACAAGATATATTTGAAACGTGACAGCTTTCAGAGGCTTACCACCTTGACCCCAACTAAGGCTTTGAAATAAATTCCAGAGAAGCTGTGTTCCTCTCTATGAAAAGGTCATTGTATAATAATTTGATACAAAACATTCATTTCACGTGCTAAGTTTTCCATAAATATTTTTTTTTCAATTACATTAAACGATCATTTAATTTTAATATAAACCAGAAATCTTTGACACTGATGATTTGAAATCCTCATAGAAAGGAGGTGACTTCCCCTTTTTCTAGTATCGTGTTTACTATCACATCGTCTAATATATATATACATAAATGCATATACGATCATACAAATGCATGTAGACACAAATGTGTGCATGCATAGTTTTTACGATTGTCATCGATGTCACGATCGTGATATGAAAATTAGAAGTGTATACATTAAAAGTAATACAAGCACCTATCAAATGAAAGCGATATTCAGTATATTTGTTATTTGTCAGAATCTAATTTAAATCTCGTTTAAAGTTTTCGAAGAAATCCCTCCGTTTCCAAGATATACACATCTGAAGTTCTAATAAACCTAAGAAACTCATGAAACAAGTGCAACCTATGACGGGAAATGTTACGCTCATCAACATTTCTTATTTTACCGCTAAAAAAGGCGACCCCCAATTTCAAGCCTACATATTTCATTAGAGTAATGTCATGTTCCTCTCTTCAAAGAAGACAATAACCTACTTCAAAAAATCATAGGAATAACATAAAGAAGATTAGGCAGTTCTTCCCTTTACAACATAAATGTGCAATATTAGCTAATGTTTGCATTAATAAAACTACATAATTAAGGAAATGCTGGTGAAATTGTCAATTGATTTTGATGGGAGTTTTACTTATTTTTATGATTTCTATGGGGATTAGATTGATTAGGATAATTGTTTGCATAAGGATCCTTAGACATTTAAGAATGATCCAAAAAAAATGGATAGTTAATAGAGCTTGAAATGTAGCCTAATTATATGTATGAAGAGGTGTTACATGGGAAGAAAAGAGCCTTCCGTGTTGGACATGACTACTACTAAAAATAATACCAAAAAATATCGAATACAGTATTTCTTTCCCTCATGAAAAAAATGATATACAAAGAAAATTGGTAATTAAACAGCAAGCTTTGTGATGACAATGACAATGCCGAGCATTGGAAGACAATTTTTGACAATTCCTTTAACAAAATATTGTCTTGTTAAAACAGAAACCGTAGTATTACATACATTTCTTAACAATGTCAAACGCATGTCATTCCAGGTCCTGAGACATTTTCAACCGCGTTAATATGAAATGGCGATATTCATTAATGATGACTTAATTGTCTAATTAAATTACGGTACGAGTGGTATCAACGTGCATATTTGTCATTCAAGGGTTTATTCTTTTATAAAATTGCTTAATTGTCAGTAGAAGTGACAAAAGGGTAGTGGGTGGTTCATTTCCGTGTGTTACACACCAAATTAATATCAACATTATTTATAACTAATTTACTTAAATAGATCAGTATGTCACAAAGACACCAGTTTCGCAGCAAAAAAAAAACGTTGTATGGTCACATTTCTACATGCCACACCTACCCACATCCTAAGGTGTAATCGGTAAGAGTACTGAAAATACTATCGATTTTGACTCGATATTCATACAGAGGAAGGCAGAGTCAAGGAGTGTTCGTAAACAAATCCTTACGTATTGATATTTAAATTCTGAAGCAAATGACGTCAGTCAAAACCTAATTAGGCTTTTAATGACCGAAATAAATGATTGCAATGTGGAAAGATGCAATCGCCATCCTATAAGTCGAAACATGCAACTCTCTTCTCGACAAATGTTAAAAACATGAGTATAAGAACGGGTATTAAGATATAACACTAAATTACCAAATTTGATTGGTATGATTTTTTCGTAAGCATTTTGAACTTCAATGTATCCAAGGAGAGGGATGCAATGTCATATATAACAGTGTTATCTTTCATTGGAAGTCTCGGAACAGTTTACAAAATATCTTTGTCCATTTAAGTTTGCTTGACAAAAGTAAGATTGGGCTTAACTTATAACTTAACATAATAAGCTGACATGAATAGCATCACTTGAACTTTTTAAGCATTGCTTTTACACTACTTTGATTTTCATTATAAAAAATAAAAAAACATGATGATATATACAAGCAGTGTACAATGTAAACAGTAAACCCTTCGTGCGTGTCACTAGTCGCCAGTGTTAAAGTACACTTCGTGTCTAGACCGCAAGCTAAATATAATTTAACATTGTTATTTCCGTGAAACTCTTTTAAAGCTAACAGTAGCTAATTTGAAAAGAACGTAATATGTCTTCGCTAATTATATTTCGAGCCAAAGTCCTCGGGAATAAAATTTTTGTACTATAACAACATAGTCATGCAGCTCATAGTTCTCGCCATCAATTTATATATATATCGTAGTTGTGGTTGCATCCAAGGAAAGATAATAAACCAGAATAAAAAAATATTGTACCGAACCTCCTTAGAAATATCCCCAGATCATAATTGGTTAGTGATCAAATCGATTCATACATATACCTTATTGTATGATATGTTAACTGTTTAATCAATAAATATAGATTATAACCTATATCAGCTGATCAAGGATTGAATGTGTATTACCACTTAACTAAGTTTAAAAGACCCAAATATTCCAATTTTTTTATGTCTCTTGTTTGTCTTAAGCTATGATGGGTTAGGGTTGATCTGAGTCATATTAACATACAATGGCGCCGTACCGTTGTGAGCAATCCACTATTTACATAAATAATGGGTAGTTACAAAGTTCATGTTTGCTTTTTTATTTGAAAAACTGATATCAAGAGTACGTTATCTCTGTTGTTGGGACAGCAGTGTACGACAACGTCAATCGATAAATCACAGACATATTGCATGATACATAGCTTGACTAAGTGATCCTCGTTACTGTTACTCTTCCTATACTCACACAAGTATGCAGAGTCTGTCATACTTTCCACTTATGTCTTTCAATGTTTGATGATAATATGTACTCCAAGGGGCTAAATTAACATCATTTCTTGTATGTTATACAGTTTTCTTCTTCAACGCATCTAATCATGTTACCAACTGTTATAATGTCGTCTTTATCTTATCTTGGTTTTGCATGGTATATTTTCCAAACGTTATTAACTTAATGAACAAATATCACTTCAAAAGCTTACTAAAACTAGTTTATTTATTTCTTCATCATTCATTTGATATCTTCCCATATGGGATGCATAATTCACATGCACATTTATCATGTTAGGTCTTGACACAGTCATCTTAAAAAAAGTGAATCGTAAGTTCTAACCATATCAAATGAATTGGAGCCATTATAATTGATCATTTATCCAACGGTTGCATTGTCTTCCTACAATTCTGATTCGAAAAGAAACTTCCCGATTTAATTTACTGATAAAGTATTGATTAGTTGAATTGAAGTACATTCACTTTTGTATAATTGTTTCTCATTTTGAAACTGTTACTTCAAAGTAGAGCTTTCAAATTATGTGTCAGTACCCTGTACACTAAGTTGCCATAGTCAATGGTTCTTGTACAATACATCACATCAAGTGCTTTGTTCTAATGGTAACAGTTTTGCATTCGGTTTCTTTAATTTCCATTTAGGAGGTAACCTTACCATTTGTCTCTTTGTTATTCATAATTGTTTCTCGGAAGCTAAGAATATTTATTATCAATTGGCTTTCAAATAAGTAATTCAATAGGCCCATATTATACTGCTCAATTTAGTTCCATTTTATGAGTTGTTTGTTGACTACTTTAGTCTTAACCTTTGAGTGTGACGATCCGTTGTCATTTCTAACTAATACAATGCACTATATCAGTATAAAACGTTCCATAAAGTCAAAGTTCGTCTTATGTGAATTAAATTATGTACCCGTGTTAAATATTAACTTATCAGATAAGAAAAGTAAACGAATGTATTTCTCTTTCAGTTTCGTTTTATCTTGTATCTTGTCTTTTTAGTATGAATGACATGCAGTACTTCGCTTCTTGGTAAGAAACAACTAGTCCCTGGGCCAAGTGTTATCATTGTACCATGGGTGCACTTTGTACAATCATAACCCTTGGGATAATGACAGTTATACTAAGCCAATTTATACGAATTCACACACCAGTAGAATCACTTTGATCGAGTGGTACGGACTTCGGTTTGTGACACAAGATCCGGGGGTTCGATTCCTACCTTCGCCTGATGAGTCCCAAAAGGACGAAGCCAGTCGTGAAGTGGATGTTTTGGCGTGTTGTTCTATATTTATTTACTATATATCTGTCATACCACTTACTACACATTCATTTCTTATTTACGGCTTGGCTTGCATAAATAGAGTGATTATTCTGTGTATATTGTCAGATTACTACACACGGTTACCAAAAATCGTATTGTTAGAAAGGTACTGTACTAAAATTAGGAAGCAAGTGTTAGTGGAGTTATATATCTAAACGATAATAATAATGTCCGGCACTGACATCATTCACGGCAAATCATTTTTTGGAACTGTGGTCTAGTAAAAAAAAAAAAACAGGCTACTTACGGTAAAGATAATTCTACTCAATCTACAATAAAATAAATCAATATAAACATTAACAAATACCTAAACTCAAAATTGTTCCTTGTAAAAGTGTCCGACATGTTAATGTAAATTAGAGCCGTTCCGTTGTGAGTATTTCACTTTCCTCATACATTGTGGGTAATATCAAAGTTCATATTTACTTTCACTGTGACAGGAATTGTAACAACTGACATAGATAATGTCAATTATCCTTTTTTATTAACACCTCTGTGCCGCATTTTATCTAAAAAGCGACCTCGCACATTTCGAGTACTACAAAATATATTTATATTTCTTAAATATTATATTTAATTAAACTGATCCGTGTGTGCATTTTTTTTACAGATGATCTCATATTTCTATTATTTGTCTGACGATTTTATAATGAACACACTATCTACAGTCATTTAAAACAATACAACATTTCTAACGTTTTTGGGGGAGAAGTGTTTATAACTGCATGCATATATGATCAGGTACATGGCCTCGTGACGTCATAACCGTGTTTTTAACAAAACAGCGGAATTTCTGCTGATTGTACAATTATACGACGTTACAATGGAAGAAGTTAGTATAGACCGATAGAGGTGAGCTTATTTGATTGGAAAGCAACACAATTATTATGCGAATGGCTTGAAGAAAATACTCCTAGTATAATGTTTGGGCATTTTCTGTGCACTGGTAGCCTAACACACAAAACTCAATACATTCACGTTCGTTTGATTGGTTTGTTGTTTGCATCCATAACTTTTCGCTTAGAGGTCTTGCTTTGAAGTTATTTTATACTTAGGTGATAATACTCAACGGCAAAATAATGCAATTAAAAGTAGGAAATTATTTTAGTAGTAGGAGATTTTGTTTTTGATTATTTATTTTCCCATCGCATTGACCTCGGGACTATTGTCTTCCTTCAGCAGTATTCAATAAAATTCACTATCAGATTTTCAGTTTGTCGTCTTTTGTCATCTTTCATGGAATCAATAAATTTACTAGTAGAATAGCGACATTTTCTGAAAATAGAAATAACAGTATACAGGTAACATTCGTTGCGTTTTACTGATTGGTGTCATTGATATGTATATCTATGCTACGCGGTGTACCTCGCGTCTTGTTATCGTGTGAAAGGTATACCACAAGGTATCTACACTATCTACACGTATTGGCATGGTTTAGATAATCCAATGACATAATGTGTTTGTATGAATTTGTCTGCAACCTTTTCAATATAATTTGAGTATATGCAAAATGAAACAAAAGCATAAAAAAAAACGATTGTCAGTTGGCTGAAACGTTATCTATCTTACTTATATTTGTCTGTTTTTTTGTCATATTGTTGTGATATATTATTATAAGATATAAATATATGGAAATAAATTACACAACAAACAGATGTTAGGCAAATCCAACATCGAGGAATAATCCAGCAACAAGTTTGGAAGGAGATTTGAATGTAAATAGTTTTGAAAGAGTTACACTTTAATCCAAATAATTTGCTTGTATAGATAGTCTATTAATTTAAAATTTCTTTATACTGCCAGTACTTCTCCCCTTAAGGAGCTTCGAGCACTGCTAGTCACGATGCCTTAAAAAGCATACACGCATAAAAATGGAGTGTTGAATTTGAACACTTTCCAGGTGTAACCGTTCACCCTACACCTGAAGGGTTACTCTGACCCTGAGTAGGGTTACATAATGTATGTAGCGTGGATTTTTTAACACCTGCAGAAAGTGTACTTTCAGTTCGAGCATTCCGATTGGTCAAACCTCCCGTCAGCTGGATTATTAGTGCAAGTTTAGTGTTTAAACGGTACCACCGTACCGTGAAAACCCATTTACCGTACCTAACAATACTTGTACCAGTTTGTCGACATTTATCGTTACTAAATGTACTATAGTAACCACGGCCATATATACGTGCAAGCCACATAACGTTACGTACTCAGTGTGCGATAACGAGCTACAATGGCATGGAAAATTACATTAAAGGAAACTGGGCCTGGAAGAATTTATTGAAAAATTCGAAGGTATGTTTTGATATTATGTAAGTGAACGTGACAAGAACGAGAAATGCTTAGAGACCCACGACTAAGTTGGGTAGACGAATGCATTTGAATCGCTTGCGTTACGTAGACCTAACGTTAAAGTCATACAATAAGTTAATATAATAGGCTAGCCTCTGTTTGTCATAGTCAACTCATAATTGTCAACGAATCTGTGTAGCCTACATACAAGTAAACATTAAACGGAGTTGCCTACGGACGGACGGAGGACTTTGGTCTAGGCCATTATTGTAACCTAGTGCATTCTATTCCTTTTGTGCGTTAACCGTAACTTCGTATACCCTGCGAATCACTTTTTTAAGTAGTACTAGGCCTAGTACTAGTAGGGTATACTTATAGGCTATTTCAAGCAATGCATTTTAAATAGCATCGGGCATGGGCCTATAGTTACGCTGGTACTATGTTTAATAAGGGATAAACATATGTTCATGTAATGCAATATATAATTACCACTAATTGCCATTTTAGCTTGTAAGTTGTAGCAAGTAGAACGAAGCTGATGTGGATTGGTGATACTTTTAAACCTAGGCCCAACTACAATTTACTATAACTATATTATGGAAGTGATCTATCCGTTATAATTCATAGCCAGTGGCGTAGGAAGGTACTTTTCAGTGGGGTGGGGGGGGCTGAAGACTGAATTTTTTTTTGCATTTCCAGGTGGCCTCAGATGCAATTTGGTGCAATATAGCACACTTTAACACCCACTTCATTTTGTAAATAATTTTGCATTTCACCTGGCCTTAGATGCAATTTGGTGCTCCAAATGAGATTTTTTTTTCTCATTTGGAAATTAAAAAGGGGTTTTCTGACTTGCGAAGCGGGGGGGGGGGCGGAATGATACTTCCGCCCCACCATATTTTTCACTGGGGGGCTGGTGCCCCCCAGCCCCCCGGTTCCTACGCCCTTGTTCATAGCCATCTACACAATTGCATACAATGGGAGTGAGCATTGTTTTAAGCATTTTTAACATGATGCATTGGTTGTAAAAGTTGCCTACATTGTCTGATGAAAGTTTAATGCAAGTTACCGTTTTGACAAGGAATCACTATAGGCCATCTGACTTTCTAGCTTGAAACGTACTTGAAGAAGTTAGAATCACAACTGATTAAATTGTGGGCATTTTCTTTAGGAATGTCAATGTTTTGTGAGGGGTACATGTAAATAACTGCTTATGCTCAAAGAAGGTTTTAACACAACTTCATTATGATGGGAATTTTCTTTTCTTTTCTTTGTTGTTACTTAGGAAGCATCAACTTGAAATTCTATTTGCAAAAGATTTCAGAAATGCCTCAGCAATATGTGTTACTTCTTGGAGGAAGCAAAATGCATCCCAAGCAGTCATTTGTGATCATCGAGAGACATGCCCTACCCCAGAGGATATTTATGAGGCCATTGATGTTGCTTCAAATCATTCTACGTGTTAAATCTGAATTATACCAAATTGCGAGTCTCGGTGCCTGTGAATTTTTCCAAAAGGTTGTCTACCAGTTGCCTGGTGGTGTGAAGTGCAACCAGATTCGAAATTTTTATGCTTACCGTGCCAACAAAAAATACAAAGTAACTGCAGTTTAGCAGTTGTCATAGACAGCACTCCATGTTTCCTCATCTCACGGATCAGAATGTATGTAAAGTTGTTGCTTATTTGGAATTGTCTTTGGGAAGAGTTGTTTCTTTGTGTTTAATTTGGAATACCAAAGGCACGAGCCAACAACAAAGACAAAGTAATAGCAGTGTAACAGTCATCATAGACAGCACTCCACGTTTTCTCATCCCACTGATCAGCATATATCTAAAGTTGTTGCTTATTTGAAATTGACTTTGGGAAGAGTTGTTTCTTGTGTTTAATCTGGAATACCAAAAGGCATTTGCCAACAACAAATACATAGTCACTGTAGTATAGCAGTCATCATACACAGCACTCCGTGTTTTCTCATCCCATGGATCAGAATTTTTCTAAAGTTGTTGCTTATTTGAAATTGACTTTGGGAAGAGTTGTTTCTTTGTGTTTAATCTGGAATACCAAAAGGCATGCGCAAACAATAAAGACCAAGTAACTGCACTGTAACAATTGAAAATGTTGGCACTTTTAAGTTGACTTAATTCCACAAGACAATACTTTTATAGCCTAAATTGTTCATTTTTACATTTAATGGGATATAATATATAGACCTCTGGAATAGGAAGGTAGTAGGGTGTTTAAGTGCTGAAAATCGCACATTCTGAATTGTTTGGGTGGTCATTGCTTTTTGCTCTCTCTTAAATGTACCTTTCTGCTGTGAGCGATTCAAACATGCATCCATATATTGTTTACCTAATTACTAGGTAATAATTAACCTAAAACCAGTATAAAATAGTTACTAAACGGGTGCTATGTAAACTTCTCTGGCAACATTTTACATAACAGTATTGTATTTGCGTTAAATAATAAACATGTAAAAGTTTAAAAACCAATTTTTACTTAAATGTGTTAGTGTTCCTACATAACATGAAAATTAAGTAAAATTTTACTTAACCTGTGTAAAACGTTTTTTTTTTTTTGAGTGTAAGTGTTATATTTATGGGATAGGGGTTTGCAATTTCACCTGCAAGTGTCAATTGAAGTGCCTTTTAGTCGACACACAAGCACAAACAGTCCAGATCAGAATAAGGCGACGGCATCCTCATTTAGTAATAGAGTCATAATAACATTATGCTAAGTTTTCATACGGTTACAACAAACACTAATGCACACAACGTATGATAAATATTATCTTAAACGTAAGCAACAAGTGTCACTGTTGAACTTCATGACAGAAATTTGCCTACATAACAAGAGCGTACAAACTTGCTTTGATCCAAGTAGCATAATACACATAGTGTATTCAGTTTTGCTTCAGAGTTTAAAAAAAAAACGCCAAAATTAGGTCATAAACGTGAGTGTGGTGGCGATACTCTGTATCATTATATTAAAAACGAGCAAAGTAAGGCATTGGCAACATCAACATTTCCAGAGTAGGGTTCGAGTGGTTGCATCCCCTCCTCACATTTAATCAGTGAATCATTATTTAAATGTTAATATGAAATTAAAACCTGCACCAACACGTTCATTATATGTGACCATGATCGTACAATGTGTCAAAAGAGATGTTAATCGTTTCGTATTGGATTTTTTTTTTAACCGACTGCAATTAACTGTATCGTGCACTATGATTTTGAGAAGGTAAACTTTACCTCCGTTGTGGAGTTACTGACATGTTTTTTTGTTTGTTTTTTGTAGTCATTAAACATACCTAGGACATTTAGTAGCTATAATCTTGAAGTATGGTACATGTCGCCGTTTTATGTACCATGTGCACTTCGTAAGAACACTTGTAATACTATAGGGCAGTTTATGCACCAAATGAATAGCTGTTCAACATTTTGGATGATATGAGTTTGATACAACTCCAAATATCTACTAGACTTCATTATAACCGCCATATCAGCAGCAATTTCATACATTAAAACAAAACTAAACGCATGGGAAAACCCAGATTAGGTAATTATCTATCGTGTTATCAGTAATCTATTTGGAACTTCGATAAACACTTCAGCAAAACGAAATTAAATACAACGGAAGCTGTTAACAATAGACAGCGAATGCAAAGTACGGATCAGAAAAGGGCGCATTCATCAAATATTTAAAAGCCTTTATTTTGATCTGATAGTGAAAACATAAACTGACGCCCAAAACAAAGCAAACGGAAAAATCCATTTGGCAAAGTTACGCCGCGCCTTTGCTGAAATTTACTTGTAATTTGCATATACCGTTACAATAGGTCTTTGCTGAAAGATACCTAGGTATCTACATTGACTCATCTCTGCAACCTTTTAAACATTGTCTCAAAGCTGCTAAAAGAGGTAATATGGTTTTAGGTATGATCAAGAGGAACTTCAGTTTTCTTAAAGAGGAAAAAGTAGTTAGGCTTTATAAGCAGTTGGTTAGGTCTCGTCTGGAGTATGCTGTGCAGGCTTGGAACCCATATTTTGCTAAGGATAAGGAAGTATTCGTAAAGTTCCAAATGAGGGCTACTAGGATGATTAATTCCTTAAAGAGTGTTCTTATAATAGGCGGTTACAACTGTTGAATCTTAGGAGGTTACGTGGTAGCTTCATTCAGATTTTCAAGATTGTGTATGGTTTTGAAAATGTATCCTTCACCGACTTTTTCATGTTTGCCAATAGTAGTTGTACCAGAGATCATTGTCTTAAACTCCAAAAGTCACAACGTATGATTAATATTCGACATAACTGTTTTTATTATAATATCGTTGGGAATTAGTAGAACGGTGTGCAAGAGAAAGTTCTACTTGCAAGTACTAGCCTGTTGGTTTATTTACGAAAATGTATCGCGAGGCCTAACATGAAATAGAGCCATTATAATTGAAAAATTATCCAAACGGTTGCATTGTCTTCCTAAAATTTTGATTCGAAACGAAACTTCCCGATTTCATTTACTCATAATTTATTAATTACAACAAAACTCTCTGTTCTTAGTAGAATGGTGAAGTACATTCACTTGTGTGATATTGTTTCTTATTTGGATTTATTACTTCGAAGTAATGCTTTGCATTTACGTGTCAGCATCCTGTACATTCAGTCGATACAGTCAATGGTTTTTGTACAAAACATCAAATCAAGTGCTTTGTTCTGATGGTTATTCTGTTTCGTCAATTTCCATTTCGCAATTAAAATTTCGTTTTGTCTCTTTGTTATTCATACCTGTTTTCAGGAAGCCAAGAAAATATAATATCAATTAGCTTTCATATAACTAATTCAATAGGCCTATATTTAACTGCTCAATTTCATTTCATTTTTAATTTGATTTATTGACTACTTCGTATTAACCTTTGAGTGTTATGTCCGTTGTCATTTCTAACTGATACAATACACTATATCAGTATAAAAAGTTCAATCAAGTCAAAGTTCGACCTACATGAATTGAATTAAGTATCCATGTGTTAACTTTTAACTTATCAGATAAGAAAAGTAAACGAACGCAATTCTCTTTCAGTTTCGTTTTACCCCGTATCTTGTCTCTTCAACAAATTATGGTCATAGATAAAATAGGCTCGTGGTGCAAATTGTGTCCAATAATAACTTTGCTTGACGCTTCAATATTGAACGGCACTTCACAGTACGGTATGGATTTTGGAAGAGGACCACCGAGGCCCCCTCTTACCCTACCCACCCAACAATTAGAGGAAACGTATTGTGACTTTAATTTTAGGCCTAAAAACTACATGGGAATAATAAATGCTAATTGTGTATTAGTTGAAATGGTTGAAATAATGGATGGTCATTTCAGATATTGTGTTTCCAATTGCATTGAAATAAAGGACGCCTTTCTTACTTTTAAGTGCATTGCAGTTTTCTCACATGTGGAACTTCATACGTTTTCAGTCCAATCTAACGCCACTATACAAAGTGTTTAATGCATATCACATGACTTATTTTGGTCATATTTATACAAAGATTTCATGTTGGTAGAGGCGTTGCTACAATGTGTTGTGCCATATCTTTACAGTATACATAAGCTATTCCCCTTTTAGCGTCTGTGTGAGTTTCTGTCAATAACCAATCCATAATCCCACCAAATTAAATAGAATGTTACACTAACAATGATAACACATTTACGTCATATATAAGACCACAAACTCGAAGAGAAGACATCAACACAAGATGTCAAAAGCAAAGTTGTAAAAGTGGTGTATTAAAAGCAGAATGGGAATGTCACTATTCCAGCCATAGCCTCACAATGAGGGATAATCCAACAACATTAATTATATCATTTTGATGGAAATGTAATGTCAACTTATGTTTGAAGAATACCAGATACTGCATAGAAAGGACAGGACATACCTCTTGTTATTTGCCTTACTTTTAATTTAAATTTACTACGACCAAGTTATTATAACATTGTAAGCGAATTTAATAATGATAAGCAAATGTTGTTTTCTTACTTGTTCTCTCTGATTGGAAGACGAACCACGCATTTTGTAACCCAGTTAACACAGAATAAAGAAGGGACTCTATGCTTTACACGGTTGTCAAACATCCACGTATAGTAGAAAATTATGAAATAATACTGAAGTGCAATTACATATGAAATGTTACTGCGGTATTTACATATGGAATCAATAACCGATCAATGCACTGGATACAATTTACGACAATCCCTTCATTGCAAGGAATCCTAAGTTAGCAGGACTGTAGAAACGTCGTACTTACCGATTAAGGCAGTTTAGATGTAATCCGCAAAAAAATATACATAATAAAACCATAGGTTCACAGGTCTAGCACAGGTCTGCTATGTAAACGTATAATGGCGCCGTTCCGTATTCAGTTGAGTATTGTTTACATATCTGATGAGTTTCAAAGTTCATGTTTGCTTTTTGCAGCAAGGTTTTAGGGATATTAAGAATATCTTATCAAATAACAGTATTTGATAAGTTTGTTTACTGATTTTTTTCTAGCAAGAACGCATAAACATATTGAATGGTAATGAGAATTCATCAAGTGTTCTTCATTTTAATCCCTTCTAAAAGCACCCAACTATCTAGCCAGCATCAGAAGCTTTAATAATATCATGCCGTGAGTGAGCATTTTGCTCTTCTTTCTCTTAGTAACGTTATGAATTCATTTCTTTAGTGGGTGAAGAACATAAACACCAAACGATTGTTCCAGAAATACTTTTATACTACTATGAATTTCATAAATAAACCTAAAAGACGGAACGACCACTTAACCACGGTGAAGAGGAACCTAAAACCAAACTCAAAGATGATTATCGGGTGTATTGTGATGGCAATGTTATGGCAATTTAAGTGAGACGTTTGCTTACGAATGGTTACTGGATTCCACTAACATATGTTGTTACGTCTATTTGTTTTCAATATTAAAAGCGGTATGCAATAGTTATAAAGAACGATTGTGTGCCATTCTGCTTATTTCTGATTGGTCAATATTGTGACACAACTTATTTTATAAAATTTCTCTTTGTCCTCTCAATTTCTCCTTGTTTATCACCTACCTCTCCTCTTCCCATGTTGGTTTCTATCTTCTCTTCATCCCTTGTCTACTAATTCCCTTATACATCTATACCATTGTGTTCACCATGCTTATTAACCTATCTGTATTCGGTGCATGTTTGTATCCCTTCTGTTACTGTTTGTTACTTGTCATTTAGCCTCTGAAGAATATCCTGCTAGGATCGAAACGTCAGGCCAATTTACTTTACACATTCTCTTACAAAGTCTGCTAACAGTTTGAAATTATTTTAGAGTCTTAGTGATGTCAGCAATTGAATTAGTATGTCATCATGATAAAAAAAAGCTGATTGTAGTAATGCTATCTCTTTGTAATTGCAAAATGTTGTCTCTTAGTCACAAGCACAAACAGTCCACATCGGAAGAGGGCGACGGCATCTTCATTTTACTTATGTTCATTAGGGCATAATGCTAAGTCTCCACACGGTTACAAAAACAATTAAAGTCATATAAGTATGGTAAATATCATCTTAAACTTAAGCAACGAGTGTCACTGCTGAACTTCATGACAGAAATAACGGTTTGCTCTCATTACAACAGCGTACACAACTTGCTTTGATACAAGTAACATAATACACACAATTTATTCAGTTTTGTTTCAGAGTTTGAAAGAAAAACACTAACATTAGTTCATATACCACAGTGTGGTGGCGATATTCTGTATAACTATATTAAAAACGAGCAAAGTAAGGCATTGGCAACATCAATATTTCCAGAGTAGGGTTGGAGTGGTGGCATCCCATCCTCACAATTAATCGGTGAAGCATTATTTAAATGTTAACGTGAAGTTAAAACCTGTACCAAACGTTCATTTTATGTGACCAGGATCGTGCAATGTTTCAAGAGAGATGTTGATCGTTTCGTATTTTTTTTTCTGTTAAACCTACTTCAGTAACCTTGTCGTGCATTATTATATATGCTGAGAAGCAGACTATACCTGCATTGTGGAGTTACTCACATGTTTGTTTCATAGTAATCCAAACATGCAAAGGACACTTAGTAGCTATAATCTTTAAGTATGGTACATGTCGCCGTTTTATGTACAATGTGCACTGCGTAACAACACTTATAATAACATAGGGTGATGTATGTACTACATGGGCAGCTGGTCAACATTTTGGATTATATGAGTATGATACGACACCAAATATATCCCATACTTCATTATAACCGCCATTTCAACAGCAATTCTTAACATTAAAACAAAACTAAACGCGTGTTCCAAAACCCTCATTTGGTATTTATCGATTGTGTTATCAGTAATCAATTTGGAACTTCGATAAGCAATTCAGCACCCTCGAACGTAAATACAAAGAAGCTGTTAACAATAGACAACGAATTATAAGCACGAATCAGAAAAGGCGCATTCTTCATATATTTTAAAGACCAACTATGAAGGCAATTTTTTGGGGGGATTTTCCATTAATTTAGGAGTTTACATACCCATAATCAACATGTGTAAAAAATAATCTTCGAAAACCTACTATAACCCATTAAAAAACGACCACGAAAATGGACATTTTGGGTAGTCACGTGACATGAACCTCTGGAATGTCTGAAAACAGAGATTGACCCAAAGGAGCCTCTGGTCACCGTGCGACGTCATTGTTTGTATACGGCGAAAATCAAACGCTGATATAGGCACTGTTTGTACACAGATAGCGATCAATTGTACTGTTTTTGACTTCCAATTTCGAGCGTTTAAAAAGCTGTTAGCTTAAAACAAGAACACATGAAGGTTAACAACTAGTTTTAAGACAATTATAAGCAGAAATTTTAGTTAAATTGGTTATTTCATTAGCAAAATTTCCACTGAAATGGAAGCATCTTTTACATAGCGGAGCGTCAATAGGTCCGTACGGTACAATATACTGTAGAACATGTTGGGAAGCAGCTTGGCGATTCCGTAATACAATTTCATCGCAAGATATCGTAAACTGAACAGAAGAATAGACCTAAAAGATGCCTCATGCGTGATATGTGACGGGAAAATGGCTTATGTTACTGTCAACAAATTACCAAAAAGACACTAAACATAATCGAACAACTACGAGTAGACGCTGACCCGAATCGACCAGGGTAGCATATACATGACTAAGCTTCAGCTGAACATAGTAGTCATAGTTACTCGTTGTAATATCCAAAAGTGCAAACACAGAAAAAGTATCCTTTCAATAAACAAAATTTAGCAGTGAATATCCAAATCCACGTTTCTCGTTCAATCCTAGGCGAAATACTACCGTGACTCTGTGTAATTCCATAGAGTTAGGTCTAGTTGAAACAGGCCTTGACCAGTTACATCCCACAATCACAAGACAGTCACTAACGAAATAAAACGTCCGATCGCTACATAGAACCGTCTTTATTCAAATTGGACCATGCAGATGCCGGAATAAACATAATGGACAATATAACACAATGTATGACGAACTCACGATACTGGAATACAACAAAGGAAATAGATAAATACAATGAAATCCTATAGCATTATTATTTACACATACTGTGAGCCATACATGTACTAACAATGCTACCCTATAGGCACGGTATATACACGGTCATTTCTTACGGTAAATATTATACTGTCAATTGCGTGATATAATGTTACATGTAAGGACGTCCAGAGCTTGTTTACGGTCAATTTCACATTAGCTATGTCCGGCCATGGTCCGACACAGCTATCGACAGAATATAACATTCGCAGAATGAGACATTTGCAGCTTACACATAGGCAGTGTCATGCATGTGGACTCATGGGCATGAGATACTCCGGGTGCTGAAAAATCTTCCCGAGTGTATCTCAAAAATTGATCCAAAGTCTGCGGCGTTTTACGTCGGTTCTTTTACTTGGAAATCTAAAAAAAGCTGATGCTTTTGTTGGATGAGGTATAACTGCAACTACCAACAACACAGAATTGTGGCATTTCGGGGGAAAAGGAGTAATGTCGTTGATGTTTTTGGCAGCTCAAGTATACAACTTTACACACTAAAAGTATTGTTGTGAGTGAGGTATACAAACAGTGACGTCACATGGTCACCTGATGTCTTCGGAATGTTTCAGGAATGTCTGAAACAGGTTTTATAAAAAACTGACTTTTCTCCCATTTTTCACGTATTTAACGTCCGAAATTGGTAAAGTTAATTACAGCAATGTAATTGGAGTGAGTTAAGGATTACATACATTCAACACGGTGGGATTTTATGTTCATTGAAAAGTCTCCATAGTTG
Source organism: Apostichopus japonicus (assembly GCF_037975245.1). NCBI lineage: Eukaryota > Metazoa > Echinodermata > Holothuroidea > Aspidochirotida > Stichopodidae > Apostichopus > Apostichopus japonicus. The sequence continues at coordinate 24,307,170 of NC_092576.1, forward strand.
GTCTTTAAAGTTTTCTTTTTGTTCTTACAGTGAATAAATAATTAATGACTCCGCAAAACAAAGGCAAACGGACAAGTATATTTAATGAAGTTAAATCGCGGCTCTTTATCAAATTTACTTGTTATGTGCATATATCATGTATGTGCCTGTAGTCTGCTTATACGTAATACACAAAGGTCTATGAAAAGTTTCCTATAAATTATGTGTGGTAGATGAATCATATAAGTCTAGTCTGCTTTAATGTGTGATCCTTTCACTTAACTGCCTTTATTAAAGTTTGATGTGATGCAGATGGGAATTCTTAGTTATATTGTACAACTGATTGTTAGGTACTGATATACTCATGGCAGAAATGACGGGTTGCCTTCATTACAATACCGTACACAACTTTGTTGAATAATACACATACTATATTAAGTCTCGTTTCCACAGTTTAAAGGAACACGAACATTATATCGTATACATGGATGTGTTGGCGATACTCTTTATAATTGTATTAAAAACGAGCAAAGTAAGGCATTGGCGATATCAACATTTCCAGAGTAGGGTTGGAGTGGTGGCATCTCCTCCTCACATTTATTCCGTGAAACGTTATTTATATGTTAACGTGAAATTAAAACCTGTACCAAAAACATTCATTGTGACCAGGATCGTAGCATGTTTCAAGAGAGATGTTGATCGTTTTTTTTTTTTTTTGGTAACCGACTTCAGTAACCTTGTCGTGCATAATGATGCCTAGAAGCAAACTATACCTCAGTTGTGGAGTTACTGTCATGTTTCCTAGTAGTTAAAATGGGCCAAGGACACTTACTAGCTATACTCTTAAGTATGGTACATGTCGCCGTTTTATGAACCATGTACACTGCGTAACAACAGTTATACTAATATAGGGCGCTGTATTCAATAAATGGTCAGCTGGTCAACATTTCGAATGATATGAATATGATACAAAACCTAATATCTACTAGACTTCATTATAACCACCATATCAGTAGCAATTATATACATTGAAACGGAACTAAACGCGTGTTCGAAAACCCAGGTTAGCTATTTATCTATCGTGTTATCAGTAATCTATTTTGAACTTCGATAAACACTTCAGCAAAACGAAAGTAAATACAAAAGAAGTTGTTAACAATAAACACCGAATTCAAAGCACGAATCAGAAAAGTGCGCATTCATCAAATATTTAAAAGTTTTCATATTGATCTGATAGTGAAAACATTATAGCATGACTTCGCTAAACAAAAGCGAACAGACAAGTATATTTGTTGAAGTTAAGCGGCGATTTTTATGGAATTAACCTGTAATTTGCATATACCGTGTATTTGCATGTAGTCTGCATATACGCAATCCGCATATCATAAGATTGCTGGAAGGTATTTCTCGTAAATGAATCCAAATAAGTTTAACCTTCTTATTTGTTTGATCTTCTCACTTAACTGTTTTTATTATATTTTGATGTTATGCAGATAGTATTTTTTAGTTATTATGGACAACTCGATGTTAGGTACAGAGATAATGATACTCTTAGGTTCATAGACATCGTACGTTCGTTGTTGTATTTCGAATTTAGATATAGCGCCCAGGCAGCTATGATTTACATTCGGAGCCAACATTACAGAGGCGAAGCATGAAAAGTGTCCGGGAAGTATGCAGCTTTCAAGTTATAGATAATGAAATAGTTTATTTTTACTTAATTTGCCTTTGTGTTTTTGCTTGTGAATTAAGAGACATCAAAGTCTTTCTGTTAAGTAACTCGTTTGGTTGACTTGAAATGAATAATAGGGTTTACAATATAACCTTACATTATGACTACCATAGTTTGACATTTACAAGCAAATAACGTCGATTCTCTAGCTGCATTTACTTTTCATGATAAAACTAAATATGCAACAAGCCGCGCAGTGTTTACACGACTAATATATGAATGGGTGGTATTCTTCTTAAACCTCTCGTGTGTGTCACTAGCCGGTGTGTCTAGTCCGCAAACTAAACGTGATGGTCACATTGTTATTTCCGTTAAACATTTCTCAAGCATAACATAAAGGAAAACTAGGACATTTGAAAAGAACTTAATATTTCTTCGCTAAATTCTAATTCCAACCAAAGTCTTCGATATTATATATTATAATGTCTTTACTGTAATAACAGAGCTTTGCCGCTCTTAGTCTCGCGATCGATATATAAATATCGTAGTTGTAGTTGCAGCAATGGAAAATACTTAAATAGAAAAAAAAGTGTTTGGTCTCTTCATAAAGAATTATTCCAATATCTTAACTGGTTACTGATCAAATCTCATCATTTATATATATTTTTGTATGACATGCTAAATGTTCAACTCATAAATAAACCGTATGACCGCCTTTCGGTGATCAATGATTGAATGTTTATTAATGATAAACATTGAAACGTTTCAAAAGACCCAAATATCTCCGAATTTGATTTGGCTAGGGTAGATGATTAAGCTAGGATTGGCTATGGTTGATGTGATTCATGTGAACATCAAATGGCGCGATACCGTTCTGTGCAATCCACAATATGCATACATTATGAATGGTACCAAAGGTCATGTTTGTTTTTCATTGATGGACTGATATCAAGAGTACGTTACCTCTTTTGTTAGCAAACCGGTACACTACAAAGTATATCGATAGATCACTGACATATTGAATGATTAATATCTTTACTGAGTTATCCTCCTAACTCTTTTTGCTTTTCATTGAAAGGTATTGTATAGATTCTGACGTTGGGAGTATGTTAACACATTGCACGTATATTGCGCGTATAGTGTACTTTGTCTACCGATCGAACCATAATGATATAATACTTTCAATGATTGTTCCTTGTTTTTATCGTTTTCTTCTTCATCGCATTTAATCATGTTGCCAACTGTTATAATGATCTCGTTATTTTATCATGGTTTTGCAATATATATTTGCTATGCGTTATTAACTATATCAACACATTTTAATTGAAAGTTTAATAAAACTAGTTAATTTGATTCTTCACCACTCATTTCATATCTACCCATATCGGGTGTATGATTCACATGCAAATTTATCATGTCGGGTCTTGCTACAGTCATTTACAAAAAGTGTATCGTGAGGCTTAAACATGTCACATGAATAAGATCCACTATAATTGATAAACTATCCAACGGTTGAACTGTCTTCCTACAAATCTGATTCGAAATGAAACTTCCCAATTTTATGTACTGATAACATATTCATTAAAACAAAAAAAACCTTCTCTGTTCTTAGTAGAGTGGTCAAGTACATTCACTTTTGTATTGTTGTTTCTTATTTTGAATCTATTACTTCAAAGTAATGCTTTGAATTTATTTGTCAGTATCCTGAACACTCAGCTACTGTAGTCAGTGGATATTGTACAATACATTATATCAAGTGCTTTGTTTTTATGGTTTGTATTCGGTTTGTTACGTTCTATTTCGCAGTTAAAATTGCATTGTGTTCCTTTTCTTCATACCTGTTTCTCGAAAGCTAATAATAAATAGGATCAATTGGCTTTTGAATACCTAAGTCAATAGCCGCATATTATACTGCCCAATTTCATTCAATTTTTAAGTTGTGTATTGACTACTGTTGCCTTAAACTTTGAGTGTGATGTCCTTTGTTATTTCTACCTAATGCAATGTACTATATCAGTTTAAACAATTCAATTAAGTCAAAGTTCGTCCTACATGAATAGAACTAAATCTCCGTGTTAAATATTAACTTATCAGATAAGAAAAGTAAACCAATGCCATTCTATTTTAGTTTCGTTATACCCTGCATATTGTCTTTTTAGTATGTGTGACATGCAGTACTTCGCTTGTTGGTAAGATACGACTATTCCATGGGTCTTCATACAATTATGGTCAAAGATAAAATATGCTTGTGATGTAAGGGTTTCCAATAATAACTTTGCCTGCAACTTCAATATTGTACGGCACTTCAAAGTACGTTACGTATTTTTAGGCAGGATCACCGAAGCCTCTCCTACCTCACCCACCCAACAATTAAAGACCACTTATCGTGACTTTAAAATCGAATTCACATAATTTGCATCAGAATCTGGTACTTCAGATATATTAACGTGACCCTGTCTTTGAAATTTTAGGTCTAAAACATACACGGAAATAATACATGCTGATTGTGTCTTAGCGGAGATTGTTTAATTAAAAAAAAACTTCTGTCTTCCTTTTAATTGCTGTATAGCTTTCTCACAATTAGAACTTTACATTTTTGTCAGTCCTATACCTAACGTCACCACTTCCTGTTCAATGCATATGATATGACTCATTTAGGTGATTGTTAAACACGTATTTAATGTCGGTGTTGCTACAATGTGTCGTGCCATATCTTTACACTATACATAACATATCCCTACATTGAGGTCTGTGTGGGTTTATGTCCCCTAAACTATCCATAATCACACCAGATTAAAGTGAAGGTTACAGTTTCAATGATTACTCATTTACGTCGTATACAAGACCAAAAACCCAAGAGGTGACATCAACATAAGCTGTCAAAATCAAAGCTGTGGGAGTGGTGTATTATAAATAGGACGTGTGTAAAAATATGCACGATTTTAGTCATACATAGCCTTACAATGATTGATAATCGAAAAACATACTGATTTCACGTTGATGGTTATGTAATGTCAACTTATGTTTGAAGAAGACCAGATACTGCATACAAAGGACAGTGCATATCTCTTGGTATAAGCCTTACTTTCACTTTTAATGAGATATACAACCACGACCAAGTTATTATAACGTTGTAAGCGGAATGTAATACATGATGTATAAAAACTATTTTTCTTACTTGTTCTTTCTGATTGGTAAATGAAATACGCATTTTGTAAACCCGTAAACACGCAGGCTTAAACAGGAACTGAATGCTCTACATGGTTGTCCAACATCCACGTGTAGTAGAAAATTATGAAGTATACTGCATTACAATTAGGCAGTAAATATTTCTACAGTATTTATACATGTAAGCAATAACATATCAACGCAGTGGATATAATTAACAGCAATCCCTTCGTTGCAAGGAATCATACGTTCTCAGTACAGTAACAAACGTCGTACTTACTGTTTAAGGTAGTCTAGATGTAATCCGCCAAAAATATACAAATAAAATCATTAATAAAAACATAGAATCACAGGTCTAGCACAGGTCTGCCAAGTAAAAGAAAATGGCGCCGTTCGGAGTATGGTCTACATATCTGATGCGTTCCAAAGTTCATGTTTGCTTTTCGCAGCAGGTTATATGGATAGGCGTATAAAGAATATGTTATCATATTACAGTACTTGACAAATGTGTTTACCGCTTTTTCTAGCGAGAGATCAAAAACATATTGAATGGTAAGGAGAATTCATGAACTTTTCTTCACTTTAAACCCTTCTAATAGCACCCAACTACCTAGCCAACTCCAACAGCTTGAATAATGATATGCCGTGAGTGGTCATTTTCCTTTTTCTTTCTTTTAGTAACGTTATGAGTTCATTTATTTAGTGCGTGAAGAACACTAACACAAACTGCTTGTTCCGTATATACCTTTACACTAATATATAATTCATAAATAAACCTAACAACGGGTAATCGACTACTTCACTATGTTGAAGAGAAACCAAAGCCTAAACTCTAAGATGGTTATCGGCTTATTGTGATGGCAAGGTTATGGAAATTTTGTGCAGTTTAGCTAACGAATTGTTACTGGATTACACAAAACTATGTTGTTACGTTTAACTGGTTTCAATATAAATAGCGGTATGCAATAGTTATAAAGAACGAATGTGTCTCATTCTGGTCAATTCTGATTGGTAAATATTTTGACACAACTTCCTTAGTAAAAGTGTCCGCCGTGTTAATGTAAATTGGCGCAGTTACGTTTTGTATACTCCACTTTCCTCATACATTGAGGGTGTTATCAAAGTTCATATTTACTTTACACTGTGTCATGTATTGCAACAAGAGACAGAGATTATGTCAATTATCAAATTTTATTGACACATCTGTGCAGCATTTTTTCTAAAGAGCGATCATGCTCATTTCGAGTAAAAATATCATATTTTTATTTAGGTTATAATATATTTAATTACACTGTTTACAGACGATCTCATATTTGTATTATTTATAGTTTGCCTGACGATTTTATAATTAACGCACTAGATACAGTCTTTTAAAACAAAACAACACGTTTTGGGGGGAAGTGAGGGAAACGGGTGACACTATGTGAAGTATTTTCATATTCACTTGATTTAAGTAGTATTTACAGTCATTACAGTGTACCTATCATTACGGCTGAATTTCTGCTGATTAGACGATTATACGATGTTAACAACAAAAAATTAGAATATTAGCATATACCAATGCGGTGAAATTATTTGATTGGTAAGCAAAAACAATTGAATGGCTTGGAGAAAACACTCGTAGTATAATTTTTGCGAGTTTTATGTGCACTGACAGCTCAACCCACAATATCCAATACATTCACTTTCGTTTGATTAGTTTGTTGTTTGCATCCATAACTGTTCGCTAAGAGGTCTTGCTTTGAAGTTATTTTATACTTAGGTCATACCCAACCGCCACATAATGCAATTAAACCAAAAATTAAAGTTTTAGTATCAGGAGACTTTGTTTCTCAATATTTTCATTTCGCTTCTCAAGGACATCGGCTTATTGTCTTTCCGTTAACAGTGTTTAGTAAACGTCACTCTCAGAGTATGGAATCAATACATTTAGTAGTTAAATAAAGACATTTTCTGAAAAAAAGAAATAACAATGCAAGTCTCGTTTGTTGCGTTTTACTGATTTGGTGTGATCAGAATAGGTCTATGTATGCTACTCGGTGTACTGTCAACATGTGTAAATTATACCACAAGGTATCTACTCTGCGTATTGACATTGCTTAGACTGAACGTGTTTGTATGAGTATGTATACAACCTCTATATTTTCCTCAATAACTATCTCTTGAATATAATTTGAGGATATGCAACATGAATAACAACATGAAAAGTACAGAATAACAAAAACAGAACGTTAGGAAGGTAACATGTCTGCCAGTTGGCAGACATGTTACCTACCTAACTTATGCTTGTCTGTTGTTGTTGTGTTTTTTTCCTGATTGTTATGATATATTATAAAATATAAATATGTCGTTATAAATTACAGAAACACACATATGTTAGGCAAATCCAACAGCAAGATAAGAAGGAAATTTGATTGTAACTAACTTTGCAAGAGTTACACTCTATTACGTTGTTGTTTTTATAGATCTAGGCTTTTATACTACAAGTAAGGAATTCTCCCATTTAGGAGTTTCAGAGCACTACTCGTCCTGATGCATTTAAACGGGAGTCACAAAGCATCTTTTAGACTTACTGATAACACAAGAGTCGGAGGATATTATTAAACCTATGAGCCATTTTATAGTCTTGACTATTTTAGAATTTGGTTTTGGTTTTTAGTGTGCTCTCTTAAGTTATGTATTTATTATTTTGTAAGTACAGGAACCGCAATGAAAATAAATCTGCTTTACAACCTTTTCTGTGTTATCCCTACACAAGTGTCTTGTTTTGCCTTTGTATTGTTGGTATGAAATAAATCAAATCAAAATCAAGTTCCACAAGCTACGTCCTGGTATCATCTACTTAAACTTTGAAATGTAGATAAGTATAAGCAATGGAATCAGTATGTCATAATCATAAAAATGATGGTTGTAATGTTGTCTCTTTTTGATTGCAAAATGTTACTTTTAGTCGACATACAAGCACAAACAGTCCAAATCAGAATAAGGCGGCGGTATATTCATTCAGTTATAGAGTTATTAGAACATAATTCTAAGTCTCCACATGGTTACAAAACATTTGAAGTCACATAAACGTATGATAAATATACGTAAACGTAAACACATAAACACGTAAATACGCAAACACATAAACGTATGATAAATATCATGATCTTAAATTTAAGCAACAAGTGTCACTGCTGAACTTCATGACATATATAACGGTTTAACTTCATTACAACAGTGTTGACAACTTGTTTTGATCCAAGTAGCACAATACACATACTTTGTTAGTTTCATTTCAGAGTCTTCTATTCAGACCATACAGTGTTTGCTTTAACAAAATATGTTTCGAAAATTATGTTTATTATTCCTTACCACTCTTCTCAACCGTTCCTAAATATAGTAAGCTAAAGACAAATTAAAAATGGCTATAAATGGGGGTGGTTTCTTTATATTTTGGTATTATTATTAGTTTGAAAAGTAATGACTCTTTGTATCTATTTTTTTCCAAAAATACTTCTTAGTCTCTGATATTGATATTATCAATTAGCTTAACTTTTTAGTTTTTTGTTTCATTGTTAGCATTTCTAGAAGTTGTTCTCTAGGGGCATTTATTAGTCTTAACGTTTGCTATCGCAGGTACTATTGACTTATTACATATCATAAGATACATTGTTTCATTTGAAACTGTCCAGTGATATTGAAGTTCATCTGCTATAAAGTGAATACATACCTCGTTAAATATTGACTTCTCAGATAAGAAAAGTAAACGAGCGAAGTTCTCTCCCGGGTTTCTTTTACAAAGTACTCATCTTGTCCATTGTGTACTTATGTAAAATGCAGTCTTCTTCTTTGCGCAGGGTCTAAATTACATCATTGTAAGAGGTAAGAGGGCCTTGTGTCTCACAGGGTTCATCAATATGTTATTTCTAAGCTTTGCATGTATTGTAATTATTTTCTTTTAGATTACAAACCGATAAATCTTGGTTAAGCATGTTTGATTTTAGTAAATTTCGCATACATTTATTTTATTTGAGGTGGGTCCTTGTTCTATCACGGTTCGATATTTATACGCCATGAAGGCTTTCCAAATCAATTACTTATTACAGTTTGCTAGTTAATTGAATTGAGTTTGGTGATCAAACAACATGCGGATTAACTAATCCGTGCTATTTTGCTAATTTCATTAACTTTTGTATACATGCATGGCTACAAATACTATGTTGTGTTTACGTGGTTAAAATATTCATATATTTTTGAGGTTTTGGACTTTCTCTTACAATCTAGATTGAAGTGGTACAAACAAGTCATAATGGGAACAATAATAACTTTCCTTCGTATACATGGCTTAAAAGTGTACATGAACATGTCAAACAAACTCTAAAATGTCAGCGGGCAGCCATTTCATTCATCTTTTATCTCGGTTGCTCGTTTATATGGTTGAAAACTCATCTGCTTTCGATGACGTTTACAAAGTTGATGCTGTGAAAATTCCATTTTTGATTTTCCACAGTTTTTTGCGTGCTTAATTGGCATGAAGAGATCACACAAGAAACAACAAAACCTGTAATACTCATTATTAGAACCCTCAAGCATAGAAAGAGATCTATTCAAGTACCCATTCTTGACATTACGTGTTCAGTATTACGTCACATGCATAAATTAACATACATAAACATATCATTATCGTACGTTTATCATTTTTCTGGAAACGAAAACTTCGTCTGAGTAATTTCTAAGCAATGTGTTACAAAATCTCATATACTGTTATAATGAGGAATATGCCAACCTTGTTTATGACAAGGTTAGAGTTTGGGGAAAGAAGAGATACTCCATAGAAAGGCTGAAACATGCATGTGCGCACGTCACTTATGTTGTGAAATACGGCTAAGTATAAATGAGATCAGTTTTGAAAGCATACACGAATGTTTGTGAATTTTACTATTTCTGATCAAAGACGTACTTACCGTAGAAATAAGACTAATCAACCGGCATTATCATATGTAGGAGAAACACTGTGAAACGTATAGAATTCCAAGTTTATATGACAAAGAGTCTGCAATATTGATATAAAATGGCGCAGATGTGCTGTGGGTAGGCTTATTTCAATGTCTACATAAACTATAGAAGATATCAAAGTTCATATTTACTTTTCACTCGAAGGTAATATATGAACTGATATAGCGAATACGTCATCACTTGTATTAGCACATCATAATGCTAACGTACAAAAAAATACAACGATATTCTGCTTTAGTTTAAATGCACCGAAATATGCGGTATTTAATAATACATGAAATGTATCCACAGTGTCCTTCGTGAAAAAGTCAATATGAGTTGGTATCCAATATTTGGAAAGAATTCCCAGATAACGTTACAAACAGGACGTTCTTTTATGAAGCTAGTTCGATAGTGATTAAACAGCAGAATTAGAGTAAATGTAAATGGCATGATTGCAAACTGGTTTCAAAGTACAAAATCTGTCATGTGGTTTCTTTTACAATATTTTTTATTTGTGAGATAAAATGTTACCTGTCTTCAAAAATATGAATACTTGTAGGGTATTTCCTGTTTTAAATTGCTTAGAGTAGTCGATTGTTGACTTACAAAATTATTTTGAGAATTGTCATAAGAAAACTAGAAGAAGATAACTATCCGTCCGTTGCTGTAGTTGAAAATTAATATTATTGCCAAATTTACATACATAAAAAAATCATATACATATTTTATATAAGATAAGATTGTGTCTAATGTTCAGTATGTCTGTGGGGACTGACTACTCACCCACCCCCCCCCCCCTCGCTTAATACTATTATGTTCGAACCAATGATTGATTTCGTATAGCAGATGCATCAGGTAATGACAAAGTTCCGTCGATTCGCCGAGCGCACGTGAAAACAATAAGTGAATTATACATAATAAAAGAATAATATTATTATTATTATACACCCTTTTTTCAAACAATTTTTATTTTATTCCTAAGGAAAATTGTAGCAACTAGGGTACACAAATGTCCTTGTGTGAGTTAACACAACATATTGTAACATTCTAGTAAGGCTACTGTAACGATATGCGTTAGCTGTGGATTATTAGGGTATGGTACTTTTATTTCGTAAGTCCACTAGCTATTCCTTCGTCTCTGTAATGAACGTGTCAATTTTCTTGTCTCTATCCATTACTTTAAAATAAACCTATCATATAACTCATACGTGCTATTTCCCTCTTCCCTTGAAAGATCACATGCTTCGCACTAATGACTTTCACTGGGGAAGCTACGTTAAACAACTGGTGGAGCTTAACAGCACGACAAGTTACTAGAGATTGAGGGATTGTGCATCGCTGCAGGTTAGTATTACATTAAAGAAATGGTTGATTGCTAACGTCTTCCAATCTCAAAAACACTTGGACATAATGTGTTTCTACGTCTTGAAAAGAAACGTAAACCTTTTTTGTGTAGATATTATATAGGAGGGTTGGATTACCGGTAGTTGTAGAACGATGGTCCACAAACTGTGGGTTGTGACCCAAATTGGATTGCGGAAACGAATTTTAATTTGTTGCAGGTTTTTTTCAAATGATCTACCGTTTTCGGAGCTTGCCGACGCAGATCGATTCAAAGTCCAAGAGAGCTTCCATGCACTTCGGGGATCTATTTTGATTGGTGGTGCTCTGGCGGTCGTAGTTGACCTCATAGAATATCCTGGGCTATAGGCGTAAAGGCTTGGGTATATACCATTGATGTACAGCATATTCTCACCTATTTAAGTTTATAAGAACATCAACGCTCTGTAACTTGGGCGAGTTAGGTGAAAAGCTAAATAAAGCAGTAGTTATGAAAATCGACAAACCAAGCTTAGGAAACAACAGAGAAGTAAGGTAGAAATCGTTACATTTCGACTCTTACAAAAAGGCAGTTATCAAAACATTCTCTCATACTGCTCTTTTACGAAACCGTATTTAGACCAAGGAACAAACAGAATGGGTTCGTGCTGCACTAGTTGAGTAGTAAGTGGATACATACAATTAATTCTGAGAATGTTGGCTAATTAGACGATTTGTGTAGGTGGCACGATGTTATGTCTTTCCTGGCTGCGAATTATGAGAGAGATCCTTCGAATAGTCGAGATTAGATCCCGTGTTTAGTAGAGATATTCACATTGCAATACGCAGAGGCTACAGGTATATGCAAACTTAACCACAACATTAATTGTATTGAGGCATTGCATGCAATGACGTATGTATTAGTGAAACTCGTTTCTGGATATCTTTAAATTCGTTAAAGAAAAACTGCTCACAATTTTCGTTACAAACAGATCGCTTGTACGTGCTATATGAGCATTTGCCAGGTACAAGGCTAACCGACCATATCGAAGAAACGCTAAGCGGGACACACGTCTTCGTTACGTCATGGATATCACAGAAGGGATCGGATTCATCCATAGCAAAGGGGTAAGTATTGTAATGTATTATGTAGTTATCCTCATTATATCACTTTAAGCATGTATGCCTCTTTGTATTAAAAGTAACTAATTACTTCCTATTGCTGAGTTTATTCATCCCTCGCCCAAATCATAGTCGTAAAAGACCCATTTGTCTTGATTCCATGAAATAATCATGCTTGACCACATATGACAACCTGTTGCATCTCATGTGTATAAATATATGGTTAGGCATAGCCCTCTTCTATGTGTCTTAGTAATTATAAGTAAAAGAGTCTGTGACCAAGAGTCTATGTCACAGAGAGGTTATTGCCCACCCCTTCACAGGAAAAAATGTCGGAAAGGGCAGTTCAGATACACTATTCTATATCTGCACCCCAGCAACAATATTAGCTCAGGATTTTCTTTTTATTTGCCGTTCTACCTATTTCATAATTGCGCCCTGACATAACTGAGCCGGAGCACCCCAACGTAACAGTATAATAACCGTTCCCTCTGTCACACTATGCAAGGTAAGAATATGTTACGTAATCAATTACGTACATTGTTATTGTACGCACGGACGGACGGACGGACGGATTGAATTTAAGTTTAACATCTTTTATGTTTTTTATCTCAGTGCCAGTATAAAAACCATTTATGCATTTATTCATCTGCAGAAGGTAAGTGTACGTTATTTTTGCTTTTTATGTCTATAACAGTTTCTAAATCCTGGTTTATCTACAAACAAAGTCCTTCTTTCCAAAGGCCATTGCAAAGTTTACGATTTTCTACTCTCAGAAGATGCTCCTAAGAAGGTAGCATTTCTGAAATACCAGGTATACATTTGATAGCATTTCCATTGACATTTCATGTTGCCATTTACATGCCTTCGCACAAACACTAAACAAATGTATCCCTCAACCCTCTACCATTCACCTTACATCATGACTGTATCACGTCAAGTGAGGAATCTACATATGACCAGGTAGCATATGTGACTAGTATATTTTTCTTGCATTTTCTTGCACAAAAAAGGTGTTCTGAATTTAGACTTGTAAATTCCTCAATTATCATGATTTATTCAGTGACTAATTAAGTTATCTTATTCCTTTCCTCTGTTGCCATTGTTGATGGTTAGAGTGGTGTTCGTCCTCTACAATAGTAATCATTCTAGTTAATCTTCCATTCTCCCAGGATTGGATTATGTTAACTTTCTGTTCTATTTACAGCCTGGTTGCAATCACACTCACCTGCCCCCAGAGTCGTTCAAAGAAACCAATGAATATTCATCAGCAAGTGACGTATGGTGCATCGCTGTACTAATGTGGCATCTTTTCACTTTCGGTACACTACTTACATTGTATTAATAAACTTGTCATGTATATAAATTAAACGTCAAATAACCAAGGTCAAATTACGTGTACTAGTACCTCAACAATATCGAGTTTGGCTCTCTTAACAATCATATTCGTTGTAAACATTGTTCTGATAGTTTAGCTAATTATTACAACTTATTAATACAAATAAAAAATAAAATACAACTGTTAGCAAACTGCATATCCACTAGAGAGCCGGTGTAATATAATGTGTAAAAGCAGGATCTTCTTCAGAGGCTAAATGACAAGTAGCAGTAACAGAAGGGACATAAACAGAATACAGACATGTTAATGAGCACGGTGAACACAATGAGATAGATATAAGGGGATTAGCAGACAAGGAATGAAGAGAAGAAAGCAACAGGGAATAGGAGAGGTAGGAGATAACAGTGTAGGGACAAAGTAAGGATTAAAGGAACGGGGTAGGGAATAAACTGGAGAAGGACAAATACAGAAAGGTGTGGAGAAAGAAAAGGGGTGGAAGAGAGCTGTGAGAGGAGGAGTGATGGTGGGGGGGGGGGGGGGGGGAAGGGGATATTAATAATTCTTACATAGCTGTGAGAAGAGGAGTGATGAGGGGAGGCAACAAGGGGATACTAATGATCTTACATATATGGGTGCTGGATGTGAAAGTTACACTTGGTTCTCATAAACTTATCGATGGTCTATATTGTCACACAATGTATATATCCCCCCCCCCCACACACACACACACACGTACTCACACCCCCTCACTATCATTCTCTCTATCTCTCCCACTAACACACTCTGTCTCCTTGTATGGTCTTGTAATGAAGGTCAGTCAACGAGTCTTGTTGTAGATGTTACCGGCTGCTTTGTACCACCGAAGAAACCAAAGGAAATGACAGAAACTGCGTAAGAACAAATTGTCTATAGCTTTCGTTTAGGCATAGGCTTAGAAACAATATTAATATATTTATAAAGAAATTCAAAGCCGGAAAGTTTACATTAGTGGATTATTGATTATAAATACTGATCATATCAATATTACAGCTGAATGCAAATGTTATATGTGGGCTTGTAATTAGGGATTAACTAAAGGGCTTAAATAAGACAATTTGCTGAGAACAACACTCCACGTCATAGTTTGCACATATTTTCTCCAGAGTTTCTTCAAATGAGTATATCTTGGAAACGAAAACATCTTTCGAAACTTTTAACAGACTTTTAAGGAGAATATCACACACATAAAAAGTATTGAATATAGGGCAAAATGGCTAGATGTCCGTACACGTTTAATGCTCTTACATATGTTTCCAGTCTCTTTTATTACCACTTTTACTTTCTTAAGTCGACAGTTTCCTGTTTGTAATACATTGATGGTTTTTATTACTTTAATAGTCCAATCTGATGATACCTGTATTTCGTTTTTGACAGTTACTTGTTTCTTCTTTAGAATATAAAAGTATCTTATTCTATATGTATCCTTTTTTAATGTTTGTAGATGTTTGTTTGACTTTAATTACGATGTCGAAACCAAAATGGGAGCTAAATGATCGTTGTTGATTTATTTACACTGCAGTTGTTCCTCTTTCATTTACTTCCAATTATCAATATATATTTTCCTCGGCGGTAATTTGTCACGATATTTGGGGAAACACAATTTTAATGTATTATAATGTCAGTTTTTAAAAGTACAAAAAGAACTTCAAAGAGCCTCAAAATATTAAGCACTTCACTAGCAAATCATCGATTCGAAAAAAAAAGATTCTAATATTTTATAATCTTCTTCTTAAAGTTACAAGATCATGTTAGACGTGTGGAAAGTCGACGCTACGCTCCGCCCCAGTGCATTTATACTGAGAGAAGTTCTGGCGACGCTTTGTTCTTACAGTCAGGTAATTAAAAATAAGAGGTTCGCCTAATTTGAATATTTCCGAGTAATATAAGTATTTAATATGGCTAGGAAGCTTTGATACAACGAGATTGTACCATTTTGGTACACATGTATATTGCTCTCCTATCATACCCACCAGCCATAACGTAGACGAGAATTGAGCTTGATTCAGCCCTACACACTACTTACAAGACAGCCAATCAATTGACAAGCATACACCGTATTAAAAGGCTGAAGTGATAACCTTATTGTTGGTGTTTGGTAAGAGTACTGTCACTATAGTGCTTTTTACGTGACCCGCCCTGTGGGATCCAAAACGTCACGGCCAAATGGCACTATCCAATCATCCCATTCTAACAAACAAAACTCAAGTCAAGCGAGCCAAAAGAGTAAACCCGCCCACCGACCTGCAGAGACAAACCCCCAACCACCGACTTAAACATTCATAAAACCACAAATGGACGGCCAGCACGCAGCGAAACGAAACACCCCTCCCAGCACATCAGCGTACAAAAAGGCAGCCCCAAACAAACGGCGAAAATCGCCTTCAACCTGACGGCGAATGACACACTTCACTGCCTCCCAGGACTGCCTGCCAACTGGCAAATTTCTCCATCCTCCAACCAGGTTTTTTTTTTCAAAATATAACAAACACAAATGATTCGGTGCAACACAGCAACAAAACAAACTGAAGGATCTACCCCATATAAAACAAAACACTGTGCTACCGACCAGAAACGGTCTCTTGTTAAACGGTCGGTCCAGGTCTGAAACCACTCCCACAAGCTTAAAACAAACGGACAATGCCAAAAAAAAAAGGTAGGCAGTACTCTCTAAGCTGTCACAGCCGGTCCTCGGGCACAGTCCATCACCCAATCGCCGATGATACCTCTTCAGATTGCTCACCAAGGCACCGTCTGCATTTCTCCAGGCAAGATCGCGGAGCCTGCAACCATTCAGCCTTGAATGCATCGAACGCCATACTTCGGCAGAATGACGTCCTTGTGCAAATGTTACATTCAAGGCCCTATCCCGCAAGGAACTGTGAAAGAGGGCCGGCCGTGACAGGTCAACAGGGGCAACTCATTAAGAGCGGAGCAAATGACACGCACCACCCTGCTTGGTGTGCTACTATGCGGTTCTATGTTGCTTAACAGCGCCGGGACCCATCGACGCAAGTGCAACCCGCCCCAAAAACGTACAAAATATGAACAAGGCAACCCTGGGTCAGTTACCGCTACAAACAATTGCTTAAATAACAAAAAATACCCCCCCCCCCCTTCTCCTCTTCTCCAGTTTTGGTGCATTACCGCGCTCTTGAAAAGCTCTGTACCACCCGACCAAATGAATGAAAATATCGTTTTCTTCAACCGCACCAGGACGCGACGCGGAATTTGGTACACCGCGCCCAGGTACCACAAGATGCACGAAACAAAACGATTGATAACAATTGATAACTGTCATTATAGTAGTGTTTCCATTGTAAGATAAAGCTTCGGATGTTAAGTTAGGTTTAGTTTGGTTTGGTTTAGTTTGGTTTGGTTTAGATTGGTTTGGTTTGGTTTAGATTGCTTTGCTTTGCTTTGCTTTGGTTTGGTTTGGTTTGGTTTACTTTACTTTACTTTAGTTTACTTTAGTTTATTCTAGTCTAGTCTAGTCTAGTCTTGTCTAGTCTAGTTTAGTTTAAGTCTTACCGCTGAACCAAGCCTTTTCATACGACATTTATTTTGTTTGTGCTTTATACAGTCACATCAATATGCACGGTAGAATAAGGATCATTGGCAAGTATCCCCTTAGAGCATGCAAACATTTATTATTTATCAAATAATGGTACTGGGAAACTTCCCTTTTGACGAGCTATTTCCATCCTCAAGTGAGTGTTGCTAAACAACTCAAAACTGGCTACTCACAGAAAGGAATATAAAACAAGAGTGTGTACACACCCAAGCAGTTCTCATTTTACGTAAACCTATGTTTCCTTTCATTTTACTTCAGGAAATATATTTTGAGTGTGGTGAAGGTGAACAGCCGATTTATCAACGAGACATTGAGGTCACTGGATAGTCAGGAACCTATTTAATAGTGGTTAACAGCGCCACCATACATGGTTAAACGTTGATGCCAGCAAACAATCTCGCCACCCATTGATTTTAGAAGATATGTTATAACGTACTTTTCTGCACGACAACAGCAGAGTATCAAGAGACAAGATCTTAAAAGTTAAATATTAAACGCCATCAGTATTGCTCGCAATAAGTTGGTCACCCATGGGCAAATCTGAACAAGCAGTTAACTGCTACCGTCAACTTGTAATGCCCGACCACTTGGTTGCTTCTTTCTCTAATGTAATCCTCTTTTCGATGCCTAGAACATTTAGGCTTTGCTGTAAACTTTTATGAATGTTAGTACGTCAACAGTTGGCACCAAAACAACAATAATCTTTAAATAATATAGATATTAACGGTGATAGACCCAGTGTGTAGATGCAACCGTTGCAGGAAAATACGGCGCATTGCGATGGCTATTACGTTTGGATGGTATAGGCAATTGTGTTTCCTTCTTTTCAGAGTTCCGTTTGAATGAATTCAAATTCTGAAGGATGAGCGTTTCTCAAAGTCAACTATTGACCAAAGAACGTTTCGTAGTAGTATTTTTTTTCAATATGAGATATCAGGCTACCGCTTAAATAGGGCGTACATGAAGAGTAAATAGTTCATTCTTCTACTAAACAGGTAATGTAAGTAGTATAATTCGTTATATATAACGGACATTCTGAAAGGGGTTTTCTCGTGACAGACAATGTGAACTTCTATTGAAGAGAATACTATTCCACACTGAGTTGAAAACCCATCTTAATGTATTGCCCCTAACTCGAGATATGTTTGAGGGTATGTGACCATTTTCGACTGGATAAACCCTCAACTACTCCAGGAAGTTGGATCCCAGTAGGGGGTCTGTGATGTCATCTAGGCAAATGCCCTTTGGAAGCTTTACTTGAGCTATTATAATCATCTTGTTGATTTATCCTTGAAACCTGTTCATTTGGAATGTTTGCAAAGCTGTCAAAGTTCTCTGTACTTAAAATTTCATCAAAATGCATCTTTTTGGTTTTGAATAAATGATTGAGATATTATAAAGAAAAAAGTCATATTCAGCTGCAGGGCCCTGATGATATCATCCATTCTGCTGTTGCCAGATGAATTTACAAAAAATCACTAAATTTACAAACTTAATATATTCACAATACACAATGCAACGAGGATGTGGTTTTCACAGTTAGATTCAGAAAATTGTCAACATTTGTTTTTTGCAATCAACTTTAGCCACCAGACTTTTCTTTTAATCATGTTGAACAAATTGTCATTCTGATCGTATCTAAATAAAGGTTATAAAATACTTTATATTTTATCTAGTCTCCCTGTCAAATTGTCGGTGTTCACTGATACAGTAACTGCCCTCGGTCACCTTCAATGAATGGTGCAACATTTCACGAACAGAGCATAAATGAAATGCAAACTCCTCAATTTTTTTAAGAGATGGAATTGGAGATAACTACCCCCCCCCCCCATACAGTTTAAAATGAACAGACAAGGACCCGATTAACATCCCTCCCGGTGTTCGCACAACGTGTTAAATTGTTTGTGAGTGTCGGTTACCTTAAGCTAGTGGCGCTATGCTGAAACTGGTATTATGTAGGCATATCATCATTGCTTTGGCAGCTGGAAAATTCATGAATGTACAAGCCCACCCCCCCCCCCTCTCCCCCGCTCTCGACAGCGCCACACGTGTAGACCTACATGAGATGCCAACGCCATGTGCCACGTGGTCACCCTTGCGTAAGTTTCGTAGGTAAATCAGCGAATGGGTCAAACTGTGGATAGCAGGTAGTACAGCGAGTCAGTAAATACAGTTATCCCATTGGTTTAATAACATATCAATACATCACCGGGGGCGCAGTGCTAAAATTATACCAGTGGCGTCTAGGTAGACTAGGAAATGTGCGTTAGTGTTGCAGGAGACAGGTAAGAGAGGAGTGAAGTAAATATAAAGTAATATGGTAGATATGGCAGATGATGTAATACTATCTCACAGAGAACATATTTCACATTGTTAATTCAAAAATTTCAAGTAATTGTCCCTAATTCGAAGTTTATATTTAGTTTAACTTATTTTAACTGGTGACATTTTCCCTTTAGTCAAGGAAGTTGATCTCGTAATGGATGGTTAACGTGGTCAATGGTTTCATAATGGCAGTGATTCTTCAAAAGCTGTTAATCATATTTATCCTCGAGATTTCGGTTTATTTTCCTCAGTGGATAAATTATTTAAATATTACAAAAAAATGCCAAAATTTTTCATCTAAGTTATAATGACATCATTCACTTCGCTGCTGCCGGATGTATTGACAAACTTTCACAAATTGTGAAGAATTCACATCTCTGCCACATGCTCAAATGCAATGAGAATGTTGACATAAAGTTGCTAATCATTTCCAGCAATTTTGATTCAGCAACCAACCTCGGCCACCGGTATATCAAGGACATGTGGCACCAGGTTGACAGTGATTGGAAGCTGGGAAGCAAAACGATGTCTAATCGCTGTGGTATGAGGAAAACGTATAAAACACCTTTCTTCCTCCTACTCTCCATGTCCCCAAATAGACATTTGTTTACCTTTCTTGATGTTTACAGTAGTAACCTCAATAACAGCAAACATAACATGGGTAAAACCCACAATTTTCTGTTATGAAAGGCTTCAAAATGGTAAAGCACATGGGAACAATGACATATTTGCTATTTATCACACACAAACAAATAGTTTTTGCAACTTTTCCATAAAATTGAGATTCAGCTTATCTCACTTGCTTTTCACACCTGCTTGATTTTGCCACGCTACATATTAAACTCAACGATTTTCAAGACCTTGGAAAGAGTTTTCCCTTTCCCCTACTTTTCCAGAATTCCCATGTTTTCCCGACTGTGTGGGAACCTTGTGTATTTCATAAAGATAAAAGTAACCATAAGTTCTCATGGGTAAACCGATCTCCCCTCAACCCCCCCCCCCCACCACCACCACTTGGTTTTACACACTCTGCAGCCTTATCCCCCTCTCTTCCATAGGAGATACAACTGCCCTGTACCACTTTTCACAATGACATCTGCATGTGGATTTGTCACTACCTCCCTCTGGTTTCCCCTCACCTAAGCCTCGCCCCCACCCCACCCCCCCCCCCCACAACCAAGACTTCCATTTGAAAAGGCATTGGTAGTCATCAGGTCTTCCAGAAGTCAGAGTCATATATAATGTTTGAAGGTACTTGTCATTTAACCACTCAGTATGGTATCATCAGATTGAATGAAAGTCGATTGAACGAAAGTCAACACAAAAGGAAGCTTAAAGAGACAAGCGCTGGTGATTACTACCAATAAAATACATTCATTATTCAACAATCAAATGAAGTATAGAAAGTGGTGAAATACAGAATTAATCTAATAGATAATGTCGAATGTTTTAATAACATTCTGCAATCTGACACTTTGTATCAGTGCATTTGTTGAAAACCGTTGTCTTAAATCAAATGAAATACAACTCAAGACTATGTTTCACATACTCAACTATTCAGTCAATGTATTGCTCATAAAGCAAGTTTTTAAAAAAATGGATTTATATTTACACATCACATTTGTGGCAGTACCATCATACATGCTACTACTATCAAAACACACACAATACTGAATGAATCAATAGTCACTAACAAGAGATAAACAGTTCCAATCCTATATTTCATCCATAAACCACTCTGCAAAATAAATGCATTTTTACCTGTCAGCAGTTGTGAAAGTACAGGGGTGGATCTAGGCTGGTAGGTAAACAGAAACTCAAAAGTAATTAATAGCACAACCATGCATTATGACCTAGTTAAAGTCATAGTCCAAATATGACTCAGAATGCACCAGTTGATATAAAAACTTTCATATCTTTAGGAAGTGGAAAGAATCCCAGAAATAGGAGTTGACTTCAACAACTCTTCTCTATAAAGTCCAGTATTTTGCTCCTGAATTATAACTCTAGATGGTTAAGAAATGACATGAACCAGTTTGCTTAGAAGGATCTCTTAACAGCTTGTTTTCGGTGTCGGATTGTCCAGTGACCTATATACACCCTAACACTTTAAATTGCACTTTGGGATTGCTTGTCAAATATTTTTTGGGAGTAATTCAATAAAACATCAACAGCCATCATACACAAAATTACATTAACACCTAATAATAGTTGGAACTGGTATTTATGCTTCCCACATCTGTATCACATACATTTAATATTTTGCAAGTAGTCAACAGTCACATATGAACACTCCACAGGATAACAACAACAATGTGCCAGATGCTTCATATTCCTTATAAATGGTGATTAACATTTAAAAGTTATATCAGATTGCTTACAGCACAATGACTGACAACTCATATTTGTTGACAATTGTATTCAAGGTTAAAGTAATTAACTTTCTCCTGCATTTCTTAGAGTAAAATTCTGTCTTCCAACTTAACCACATTTTTTTTTATTCACTCTTTTTCTTCGTTAAAATAAAACATGCAAACTACTTTCCTGGCGAATGGCAGCACCTTAAGCAGAATATTTTTGTGCAGTTTGATTGGTTATGAGGTACTCCAACTGACTTTCTGTTCACAGCCCCACCATCTCTGTCTCCATGATTATTACTCTTTGGTTGCATCTGCTTTCGTCTTACCAATGTCTCATCTTCTACTTCTTCAACTCTACTATGCTCCTGCTTTGTTCTCCTTGTTTTCCTTTTAGCTGTAGGCAGAACACTATCATTATGATTGTCAATACCTTGTGGCAATACCCTTTCTCTTAACCGTATCGCTGAATTGTCTTTCCGCACCTGAGTCACGCATGAGTGAAGCCTGAGCTTGAAGCCTGAATCACTTGTTAACATTCTGGGACTACCATGAAGAGTATTGGCCACATCAAGTGGGCTTGCAATCATGGTCGAATTGTGTTGTGGAGTGAACGTCTTTGGCAAAGTTTCAGCATCATGAAATTCAAAAGGATCTGCAAATAACGATTGTTCATCTGTTACAGAAGCTAAATGAGTTAGTTTGATTTCACACTTCCCAGCTCTTTTAATGTTCTTCGTATTTAGAAGCTTTGTTTGGTCCAAAGGTGAGCCCAAGCACGACTCCCATGGTTGATGCTCTCTTCTAGTTGGAGTTGATCTTCTGTTTCTGTCTTTTCTTTCTTTTCTTTTAGACTGTTGGAGTGTCTCTCTGCTTTCCTGTCTTTCTGACTTTAGGCAATCATGACCTTTTGTCCTCCTGCAATTACTTCCATGTACTACGTAGGTCATGTTTAGATCTCTTTTCCTCATCCTCCTTTCTTGTCTCTCTGTCAGTCTTGATTTAAGTCTTTTTCCTTCTACATCTCTTAAATGATCTGTTTGATTATGGATGGATCTCTCTCTCAATCTGCTATACTCATCACTGGCCATCATAGAGCTTGCCTCCTCTTCATCCTCCTCATCACTGCTACCACTGGTTACCAAAGAGATTCCCTCCTCCTCCTGATCCTTGTATCTTGTCTCCTCCTCTTTCTCTTCCTCTTCCTCTTTCTCTCCCTCCTCATAAGTTGCCTCTCCCTCTTCATCACTGCTATCACTGGTCACCAAAGTGCTTCCCTCCTCCTGATTCTTGTATCTTGCCTCCATCTTTTTCTCTTCCTCCTCATAAGTTGCTTCTCCTTCTTCGTCACTACTACCACTGGTCACCAAAGAGCTTCCCTCCTCTTTCTGATCCTTGCATCTTACCTCCTCCTCTGCCTCATGAGTTGCTTCTCCCTCTTCATCACTGCTACCACTGGTTACTAAAAAGCCTACCTCCTCCTTCTGATCCTTGTATCTTGCTGCTTCTTTTTGATCATTGGTCCTATGGGTCAACAGAGAGCTTCCCTCTTCATCCTTATACTCTCCTGATTCCTCATCACCACTTCTTCTTCCAGAATATATTTTATCAGCATTTCTTTGATGTGGCTCCTTTACGATAAATGTATTCCCTGCTAATGGATATCCCTCTACTTTTGGCTGTTGCTTGGACTTGTATAAATCTCTTGGGGTGCCAAGACGGTAACTCCTTGTGGGTGTCCGAATGTTGTAGCTGCTGCTTCCTTTGCTATCCTTTTTAAAATATCTTCTTGGAGTACCTCTGTGTGGGGGAGTGACTGGATCATTAGGAATCCTTACCGGATCATTCCATGAGGGGCTGACAATGCATAGTTGGGACTTCCATGATTCAATTAACATCCTGGAGGATGGAGATTCTGGGAGTGTTGTTGGTATTACATAGGTATTTCTCATTGGACTCTCCATCTCCCCTACATCAACAGGAAGAGATCTTGGTGACAAACCAAACCTGCTACTTGGAGAAGAATGAATCTTAGTATTACCACTCCTGGGTGACAAACTAACTCCAACACGGCTGGACTTACTTGGTGAACCCTCATCACCCCCAAAAGGTTTCCTCTTTCTCTTGCCAAGGAAACACGTCCTGACTCTCATCATTTGATCTGACTCAGATTCAATTCTGGATTGATCATCTGATCGCATTTCTTTATGGAATACCTCATCAGTAGTAATCTTGTCATTTTCATGGTCATCCACAGGGTTATCTTTAAAGGACCGATCATGGAATCTGTGCAGATTGCCTCCAGGACAATACTGATTGTCAAATTCTTCCTCTTCTGTTTGAGATTGTCCTTTCTTGACATAAACAGCAGATTGAGAAGCATTTAACGACATTGAACTAATTTCGTCTTGTGTCTTCTCATTGCTTTCCTCTTCCACAACTTTCTTACTGCCGGTGTCTATCTCAGTTACGTCTTCCGACAAGTTCCTGACTGATACAGAACCACTGGCTATTGACAATGTGTCATCTGATGAATCTATAACTTCATTCTCTTGTTCTGAAAAGATGAAGATTTCTAGTTTCAATCATTTACATTGGTCAAGCAGTCATGTGTTATGTAGCACTGCTTCATTATGAATTCTTTCTATACATCCAAGTACTTGTATACCTATTTTACAAAAGATTTTGTGAATTCCTGAACTGGCAGAATTAGTCCTTTCTTTAAGGAATGGGAGGGGGCAGAAGAGCAGTTATTGACAGAATCCCTTGTAGTATATTCTTCTTGCTATTGTCCTCACTTAAAACTCAGTCACACTGTCCATTGAATTCTCTCACACTCACTGACTATTGTCTCGCAAATTAACACTTCACTTACACTGCATGTTGTCCTCACTCACAGGTCTGTTCTACACTCACTGCCCATTGTCCTCACAAATTAACACTTCACATTCACTGCCTGTTGTACTCACTCACAGGTCAGTATTCCACACTCACTGACTATTGTCCTCACAAACTAACACTTCACATTCACTGCCTGTTGTCCTCACTCATATGTCAGTATTCCACACTCACTGCCCATTGTCCTCACAAATTAACACTTCACATTCACTGCCTGTTGTCCTCACTCACATGTCAGTATTTCACACTCACTGCCCATTGTCCTCACAAATTAACACCTCACATTCACTGCCTGTTGTCCTCACTCACATATCAGTATTCCACTCTCACTGCCCATTGTCCTCACAAATTAACACTCCACATTCACTGCCTGTTGTCCTCCTTCACAGGCCAGTATTTCACACTCACTGACTATTGATCTCACAAATAAACGCTTCACATTCACTGCCTGTTATCATCACTCACATATCAGTATTCCACACTCACTGCCTATTGTCCTCACAAATTAACACTTCACATTCACTGCCTGTTTTCCTCCCTCACAGGTCAGTATTCCACACTCACTACCTATTGTCCTCACAAATTAACACTTCACATTCACTGCCTGTTTTCCTCACTCACATGTCAGTATTCCACACTCACTGCCCATTGTCCTCACAAATTAACACTTCACATTCACTGCCTGCTGTCCTCACTCACATGTCAGTAATTCACACTCACTGCCCATTGTCCTCACAATTGACTATTGTCCCCACAAATTAACACTTCACATCCACATTCACTGCATGTTGTCCTAACTCACAGGTCGGTATTCCACACTCACTGACTATTGTCCTCACAAATCAACACTTCACATTCACTGCCTGTTTTCCTCACTCACAGGTCAGTATTCCACACTCACTACCCATTGTCCTCACAAATTAACACTTCACATTCACTGCCTGTTGTCTTCACTCACATGTCAGTATTCCACTCACTGCCCATTGTTGTCACAATTGACTATTGTCCTCACAAATTAACACTTCACATTCACATTCACTGCATGTTGTCCTCACTCACAGGTCAGTATTCCACACTCACTGACTATTGTCCTCACAAATTAACACTTCACATTCACTGCCTGTTGTCCTCCCTCACAGGTCAGTATTCCTCACTCACTGACTATTGTCCTCACAAATTAACACTTCACATTCACTGCCTGTTGTCCTCCCTCACAGGCCAGTATTTCACACTCACTGACTATTGATTTCACAAATAAACGCTCCACATTCACTGCCTGTTATCATCACTCACATATCAGTATTCCACACTCACTGCCTATTGTCCTCACAAATTAACACTTCACATTCACTGCCTGTTTTCCTCCCTCACAGGTCAGTGTTCCACACTCACTACCTATTGTCCTCACAAATTAACACTTCACATTCACTGCCTGTTGTCCTCACTCACATGTCAGTATTCCACACTCACTGCCCATTGTCCTCACAAATTAACACTTCACATTCACTGCCTGCTGTCCTCACTCACATGTCAGTAATTCACACTCACTGCCCATTGTCCTCACAATTGACTATTGTCCCCACAAATTAACACTTCACATCCACATTCACTGCATGTTGTCCTAACTCACAGGTCGGTATTCCACACACACTGACTATTGTCCCCACAAATCAACACTTCACATTCACTGCCTGTTTTCCTTACTCACAGGTCAGTATTCCACACTCACTACCCATTGTCCTCACAAATTAACACTTCACATTCACTGCCTGTTGTCTTCACTCACATGTCAGTATTCCACACTCACTGCCCATTGTCGTCACAATTGACTATTGTCCTCACAAATTAACACTTCACATTCACATTCACTGCATGTTGTCCTCACTCACAGGTCAGTATTCCACACTCACTGACTATTGTCCTCACAAATTAACACTTCACATTCACTGCCTGTTGTCATCCCTCACAGGTCAGTATTCCTCACTCACTGACTATTGTCCTCACAAATTAACACTTCACATTTACTGCCTGTTGTCCTCACACACAGGTCAGTATTCCACACTCACTGACTACTGTCCTCTCTTAGAGGGTACTTATTCGTTGTACTCACTGTCACCATAACAGAGCTGAAAATTTCATGTCACCATTATTCATCACCTAGAACTTGACATTGCATAGTCTTTGCAAGTGATGTGAACTCAACTTAGAAGTCAATCTTGAATACTCACTATATAATAGGGACTGTTAGTAATCTCTTTGTTACATTTCACAAATGCATATCAACATTTATCTTTGAGGAAAGCCCAAAAGCCAGAACTAACCTTCTCCTTGCTCCTCCTCCTTCTCCTCCTCAATGGTTGAATTAATATCCTCCCATTCCTCATCTTCAAGCTGGTTTGTAAGCAATGTTTCCTATGTGAAAATACATAAAAAAAAGTCACTATCAGAAGAGAAACACAAAATATGATCAATTGATATCATACAACAGGCTTCCATACTACATTTGAATTGTTATTGATATATCATACAACAGGCTTCCATACTACTTGTAATTGTTATTGATATATCATACAACAGGCTTCCATACTACTTGGAATTGTTAATAATATATCACACAACAGGCTTCCATACTACTTGGAATTGTTATTGATATATCATACAACAGGCTTCCATACTACTTGGAATTGTTAATGATATATCATAAAACAGGCTTCCATGCTTTTGGAATTGTTAATGTTATATCATACAACAGGCTTCCATATTACAGTACTTGGAATTGTAAATGATATTTCATACAACAGGCTTCTATACTACTTGGAATTGTTAATGATTATCATACAACAGGCTTCCATGCTACTTGGAAATGTTAATGATATATCATAAAACAGGCTTCCATGCTTTTGGAATTGTTAATGTTATATCATACAACAGGCTTCCATATTACAGTACTTGGAATTGTAAATGATATTTCATACAACAGGCTTCCATGCTACTTGGAAATGTTAATAATATATCACACAACAGGCTTCCATACTACTTGGAATTGTTAATGATGTATCATACAACAGGCTTCCATACTACTTGTAATTGTTAATGATGTATCATACAACAGGCTTCCATACTACTTGGAATTGTTAATGATATATCATACAACAGGCTTCCATACTACTTGGAATTGTTAATGATACAGTATCATACAACAGGCTTCCATACTACTTGGAATTGTTAATGATATATCATACAACATTCTTTATACTACTTAGAATTGTTAATGATTATACAACAGGCTTCCATACTACTTGGAATTGTTAATAATATATCACACAATAGGCTTCCATACTACTTGGAATTGTTAATGTTATATCATACAACAGACTTCCATGCTACTTGTAATTGTTAAATTGTTAAAGGTCTAGGGACAACTAGCCTGACTTGCCCCATTTTCAGTCCATTTATTTTGCTGATAATTTCATTCAAAATCTGTTGACATTTTAAAAAAAAGCTTTGTTCACTTCCAAGATATACACATTTGAAGTTTTGATATATCTGGAAAACTCATTGACTATACTGTTTGTACAAACTATTACGTGGAGTGAACTAAGAAAAGACTTGTCATATGGTCAATCAATGATGCAAATTGCAGCTATTTTCATTATTTCTAATGCCCATTTGAGCGATTAGGACAATGTTGTTCATAGGCATCCGTAGACCTTTAATAATACTGACACTAAAATGGGAATGACACAACATACACATTTGGAAGATTGGCAAGAATCTCATTAAGATGACTGTCACAAGGTTCTTACTGTGGCCTTTATTAGAAATTCGGATTCCCTTTGTATTTTTCTCTTTAAAGATCTATGCAGCTTTAAATTAAACACGTTAACAACAGCAAAAGCCAATTGACCATTGGCAAATAGTATGATTAGATATTTAACAAAGTATATATACAGTAATGGAATACAGAATAATTCAAAGTTGTGAAAGACTTGATTTCAGGTAGCATCTAAATCCTCATCTCTACCTACGTTACTGTCAACTCTCTCATACAAATGTCCGTTATAGACTTGACTTTAGCATCATCTCACAAAGCAGTCCTACTGTACATCGTCATTTGTACATAATCGAAAGGGAAGGGTGCGATAACTCCCTGGCAATTACAGAGCGCAGATCAATATTTTGCAGACTTGTACAGTATGTGTACTGTAGTTTGGATTGCAACAAGTGGGTAGAAGGTAGTAGGAGGGTGAAAGTGGAGGGAGTACTGTAGGATGGTGGAAGTAGCTTTGAGGTACTGTAGCAGGAGGTAAAAGTGGGTAGGAGGGTGAAAGTGGGTAGGAGAGTGAAAGTGGGTAGGAGGGTGATAGTGGGTAGGAGGGTGATAGTGGGTAGGAGGGTGAAATTGTACAGGAGAGTGAAAGTGGGTAGGGGTGTAAGTGGGTAGGAGTAGGAGGGTGAAAGTGGGTAGGAAGGAGTAGGGGGGTGAAAGTGGGTAGATGGGAGACAAAAGGGGTGGAATGAGGAAGTATGAGGCTCAAAGTGGGTGGAATATGGAGCAGAGTAAAAATGGCTGGAAGGAGTAGGAGGGTACAAGTAGGTAGGAGAGGGTTGGTGGATAAAAGTGGGTACTAGGGAGTAGGGGCATGAAGGTCCAAGGCAGTAGGTGGGTGGGTGATAGTGGGTGGAGGGTGTAGGAGGGTAAAAATTGGTGAAGGGTAAATAGTAGAGTGAATGTGGCTTGGAGGGTAAACTTAGGCACAAGACGGTAGGAGGGTGAAAGTGGGTGGAGGGAGTAGGAGGGCTAAAAGTAGGTAGAGGGAGGAGCAGAGTGAAGGTGGCTGGAGGATCGTAAGAGTAGGTATGTGGGAGTAGGAGGAAGTTGGTGGAGAGAGAAGGTGGGTGAAAGTGGGTGGAGACTGGAGAGAATACCAGGTTGAAAGTGAGTAGGAAGAAGTACAGGCTGGTGGGTGAAAGTGGGTAGCAGAGAGTCGGAGTGTGAAAGAGGGATTACGTGGGTGAAAATGGTTAGAAATGCATGGTATAAGATGTTCACTTACCTCTTCAATAACTCCTTCCAGGAAAGAATCAAGAGCAGTGGCTGATAAGACACTCTTGGGTATGATATCACTCTTCTTTAAATCAACTGGAAAGAAGAAGAACATGGTTTTGTAATGGACCTTCGGAGCTACTGTAGCAGACTGGGATGTCAGTGAAACGATTCCCTCGTCCATATTTAACTAGTTTTGAAGAAATGGGAGACCATTTTGTCATCGAAAATGTATCTAAAAGCATTTTTGGAGGTCAGGTACTGTAGACAGTGATCATTCTCCAGAGAACGTGACCATGCTTTATCAGGAATGGCAACCGGATATCGGCATTGGCTGCCCAGATGCCCAGTTTGTATGCCACCTGGTATAAATGTGTGCTGTACAGTACAGTAGTTAACATGAGAGATTATGGTCTTATAATGGTCTGGAGGACAGCATAACTGAATGATTAAAGCTTCGACCCTCTGCCACATTACCTTAGCATTGCTCTACTTGACATCTCAAAGTATCCTGCCTAGAAGTCAATCTGACTTAACTTTGATGTTATTGGGACAACAAAAACACGATAACAAACTTCGGAAATGGACAGTGACTGCAATTCTAATATCTTGAATTTTCTTGGCAAAATTCCTCGCAACACACTAATTCTGTGATGTCACCTTGGCAAACACCCTTCAAACACTTCACTTAAGGTGTAATACTCTCGTTGGTTCATCAGTGAAAATTGATGAAGTTGATGGAATGTTTTGCTTGGTTGTCAGAGTTCTCTGTACAGTACTTACAATTTCATCAAAATGTTTTTTTGTAGAAATCTTGGTTGCCTCTTCATTTGAGTTGCCTTGTGTTCATTTGTGTTACCTTGTTTTCATTTCTTTTACCTTGTGTTCATTTGTGTTACCTTGTGTTCATTTGTGTTCATTTGTGTTACCTTGTGTTCATTTGTGTTACCTTGTGTTCATTCGTGTTACCTTGTGTTCATTTGTGTTACCTTGTGTTCATTTGTGTTACCTTGTTTTCATTTCTTTTACCTTGTGTTTATTTGTGTTACCTTGTGTTCATTTGTGTTACCTTGTGTTCATTTGTGTTACCTTGTGTTCATATGTGTTACCTTGTGTTCATTTGAGTTCATTTGTGTTGCCTTGTTTTCATTTGTGTTACCCCCGTGTTCCTTTGTGTTACCTTGTGTTATGTTGTGTTGCCTTGTGTTCCTTTGTGTTGCCTTGTTTACCTTGTGTTACCTTGTGTTACATTGTAGTGTACATTACTTCCATTACTAACAGAGGCAATGAAAATGTATGAATGCAACTTCTTAGTTTACTTGGTGGCATGTCTATCCACTGGTTAGTTTGTTTGGGGTGCACATCAGGAAGAACCTTATCAGGCTGCTACTGTAGATCTAGCAGAAATGTCAAAACTTGCACACATTGTGGATAAAGTTTCCATTTCAAAATCAGCAAGACAGATTAGAAAGCACAAAGTACTCTGCCTTAAACTAATAATAGATAGTTCTTCTTCTTTAGAGCTGCATTAATAGACTTTTTTTTCACAGCTCAACAAAATTTCATAATAAGTGGAAAACAAGACTCTCTGAAGGTTGTCTTTTCAGAGAATTCTTATCACACTATGAATAAAAAAATTGGAATTTATGGTCAAATTTTTTCCAAAATCTGACCTTGAAGTTAATATACTTTAAGCATAGTGTGCCTGGATCTTACCATGAAAAGGATCATACTAAGTTCTTGATAATGTTGGTGTCCCCATTACAAACAAAACTCCCTTTTTCACACATACCCAATTAGGTCTAGCACAAGATACTGTGTGAGGGGTATATTCTATAATGGAAAGCCTTATTATGTTATAATATATTATACAAATAATGAATGGTTATGAGTGCAATAGTGCATATATTTCATGAGTTGAAAGATGGAATGTTCCATTCAACGAGGCTTAGCCGAGTTGAATGGAACAAATTACATCTTTCAACGAATAATATATTTGCACTATTGCATGAATGGAAACATTATTATTTGTTTTATACAACATCTTATATTAAGATGGGTAAAATGCACCCATGCAACAGATTGTTTTGAACAGACAGGTTTCTCTGCTCTCTAACCATTGAAAAAAGTGCTACCAAAAAAGTATAACCCATGGTTCTATTTCATAGAGTGGAATAAAGCGGATTTTGCATGCAATCAACGAGCAATTGACCAATCAAATGACCAGAATACAATTTCATGTAAATCATGATATCTGCATTCCCTCTTTAAAGCGAAATGTAATGATTGATAACACAGGAAATAACCAATGGCTTCACATGGTAGTTGAGAAAGAATACTTTGCATGAAAGTTGCAAATTGATGGAATGACCCACACACACTGTTACTTGAATTCTTGGAAACAAGACTACATAGTACATACTCACCCGTGACTCTTCTGATAGGATCAATTTGATCCTCTTCTTTCCACACTGTCTGTCTGCTAGGCAAACTCTCCAGGAATCCTAAAGCAAGGAAGACAAATATCATACCCATATTATTTCGATATCAATTTACCATTCTGATACAAAGTTTGTATTTAGAACAACTTCACAAACCTTGTAACCTCACCACATTATTAAATGACTTGCTATATAGTCCATCGAAGAAAGCTATTTAGGTTTCATGAATGGAATTCATTTTGCATATTAAGCAGGACATCATTAGAGTTTAATTATGTTTACAGACAGTTATTTTGATACTGTAAGTAAAGTCCATGACTCTGATGCCTAGCTTCCCCCCTCCGCTTTGATCGGTAATGGCAAACAATAAAATTGGAATGATGCTCATACTTGGCAACGGAACTTAGCCAGTTAAGCAGGCAAACTCACGGACCTGCCCATCGTGAAATGACAAACACTATGACCATACACACAATTAAATGATAGGCTAGACAAACCCTATGACCATACACACAATGAAATGATAGGCTAGAAAAACCCTATGACCATACACAAAATGAAATGATAGGCTAAACAAACCCTATGACCATACACACAATGAAATGATAGGCTAGACAAACCCTATGACCACACACACAATAAAAAGATAGGCTAGACAAACCCTATGACTATATACACACAATGAAATGATAGGCTAGACAAACCCTATGACCATACACACAATGAAATGATAGGCTAGACACTTTCAATTGAATATCAACTAAAGACTGTGCACATGGTCTACCATAAAGGTGCAGGTTACTTGATGGATGAGTGCAGTATTCAACAGCATGAATTATGAGGACAAGTAGAATTCCTATATATAATCTGAATGTAAATACAGTACTCAACGTTGTACTAGTATCTAAATAGTTAGGTCTCAGACAGAGCCCTATATAAATGTATTACTCCAATGTACAACAATGCAACACTAGAAGTACTTATGAGTATGGAGGAATTATAAATCTGAGAGTACCATCTAGTTAATGAGTTTCATTGGATTTCAGAATTGATGGATATCAGTACTTAGGAACCTGTATCATCCAAAACTATATGAGACTTACATATAAGGCATTGAAGACTCCCGCACAAAGAAACGTCTCATGCCGGTAATCTGACCTAGTTTTGAATGAGGTGTAACAGAAGTGTTAGACACCATCATCGATCCCAGAAAATACACACACAGCTTGCTACCATCGGTAATTAGACACAAGCGTACAGTCAATATTGCAGCTACGGTCAATACCCACAACACAGTGTACATAGCAGCGATGGATATCTCAGGTCTAGATAAAAGATAACAAGGTATCACGTTTCATTACTGTCTGCATTTTGTAGCAAACTTCACTTGCAAGCAACGGAAAGTTAACCTTTTTCAGAGCACGTTGTACAGCTATATTAAATATATCTTGACCTCAAAAGAACTGGCATAGGAGGTCAAACCTTCTAGAGTTACCATCTGTACATGTCAAGGTATCACACATACACACATAAACCCTCCATGACTGCTTAGTGCTTACACTCCTATCACGCTCAGCAAGAAAGGAAAAATGAGTAGCCTCTAATTTGTAATTCTGTCAATTTTAAACATAAACCATTGGAAAAAAAATCACTTAAATTACTCACCATAACTTTCACTGACCGATAAGTCCTTGAGGTCAACCACATCACTGTCTGGAAATTCTTTGTCATACTAAGGTAAGAATCAACATAAAGAACTCTAGAGACACTAGTAATCAAATAAGATAACTTGTAGAATATTGCAAGCTGCTTGCATTGTTTGACTTCCTCTTGATCCAACAAACTTTCCCCTTTATCGTAGTACCTTTTGCCCAACCCTCAACCATTTTGGTACCTGTTTCATTCTTCTGTACACCAACTATCAATTTGTATTCCTTGTTGCTCATCTTATTCATCTGGTTATTCACACTGTAGCACATTTAGATTCTGAAAGTTCTGATATTACAAACGGTAACTGTCACTAAAGAAGCGCAGTCTTGCTTTGTTGCACGATTGCACTCATACACTATGTGCACACAATGAGTTTGTGAGATTGCAACTAACAGTGAAGTTACATTGCTGCAGTATTCACATTGGACAGTTAGAACAGCAATGATGACCACTTCTTTCTCAGACCGTACAATAAATAAAATACCAAAAACTAAACCGAATATCAGTGACAAGCATTCAAAAGGATTTAAATAGATCATCAAATTTAGAATAGGCATAAGTACCCCACATATGATCTGTTTCTCCCTTTTCTATATTCATAATAATAATCATAATAACAATAATAATATAACTGATAATGAAGGAGAATACGCCTTTGATTGAACTGGATTATGCATTACAAAGCATGACTTCATTTATACTGTACTCATGTATGAGGTTCAATGCTTGTGACTGATGTAGGCTAAATGAACTTCTTGCAACTTTGATTTGACTTATTTGTTGTGTTGTGACATGACATGACACAACAACACCCTGATGTATTTGGATCTGTTTTGCTTTGCGATACTTTATTAATTGTTCATAAACCTATGCACAAGTACTATGTTTTCATAAAAGTGCATACACCTTAGAATAAGCTTTATTAAGAATGAATGAACTGGTTCGGCTCAAGTTGACCACTGCACTATACTGTATGTGTGTGCCCTACTGTACAGTAGGCATATACAAAGTTATAACAACATTGGTACACTTGTGGCCTAGCCCAAACGTATATCCTGTATTAGCAATTTACTGCATAAGTAGTGAGGTTACGGAGGTTGTTTTTTAGCCACAAGTAATAGGGCCGTCGGGCAGACCTAAGCCTGGGCTGGTTGACAAACAGTAAACGTAGGCTAGGCTAATTGATATTCCAGATTCGTCGCAAAACCCCTACCACCTAACTCAACATTACTTTATCATATGCGACAAAATGAGTATGAAATTCACTTTTAATTACAAAAAACACGACTAACTTTCGATATTATAGACATCATGTCACTGAGTAAACCATGACTCCTTTTGAGATTTGAATAAAGATGTGGATCGTCAGGTGTAGCCATCATGACTAATTCTGTTGTAATGATTCCCTGTCAAAATTCAAAGACTCAAGAGTTGACTTTCGCGCTAGTGGAAGGACGTATGTAAGTTACAATGCATTCAGATCATTACCATAGTAGGTTATGTATGGCATCTCCAATTAATGTGTATGCCCGCAAAGAAGATAATCAAGTGCGATATTGTCTTACAGCTTATTCGACACTATAGTCACTTGTTTGGTCGGGACACTCACACTTTGATGGACCACTTAGGTGAAAACAACAACAAAATATATAAATCATTGAACAGGCAAACCAGAAGTTGAATTTCTTAACTGTGCTTTAATACATCTGCCACCCGCGCCCTCCCCATCACACCTAAATCTCCAAGACGCCTTCATGGGAAACGATGAATTTGACCATTGACTGATTATTCATAAGCCCTAATGAAGAGGCTAAATCCATTTTGGGTACGATAGAAGGTACAACGTGTTACGGCCTGCGATTTGGTTAAAAGGAGCATTGTAGCCTGCAAGATCAATTTCGTGACCCCCCCCCCCCTGGCCTATATAGGATGTCAGGATGCCTTCGAAGCAGAAAGATCATTTATATAACATCTAAGTTAAATTCATTAACCGTATATTGTTATACGACTTGCATGTTGTTAAGAAACTTAAAACAAAGGCCACGTCTGGTGTTTTTTTTTTTTTTGGTGAATATATATAGAATCACTCTAACAATTTTAAGTCTGCTGTATAACAATAGCAAGTTATCATGTATAAGTTTCTTGAAATTTCGTAATCGACCTCCCTTGGTCGTAAAATGACCTCTTTTTACCAATTAGTCTGCAACGCCTGCCACCATTTTTATATCGTATGAGGGTCTTTGTGAGAACACTGTATGATTATACTTATACACTGTAGACATGAACATAAGTTTCCACACAGTGTTTACTATAAAAGCCTAATGGTGTTAAGAAGCTATGCAGGCTAATTGTAAAGCCTGAGGTCGATTTACGAACGTGGCAGGTCGATAACGTAATAAAAAAAACGTTATTAGCTATAGCATGCTATAATTGGAGCCAATAATGTACATCTTTAAGGGACATCGTGTGACAACCGGTATCATAACGAAATGTGTCCTTTCCGCCGACTACGCCACTGATGTCGCCACCTACTGGGGCCTGAGGAATACAGTTTGCGTGCACACGCGGTAAACTAATCTCAACTCGGTAACACCCCCCCCCCCCCGCCTTCCACCTCCCCCAACCTGGCTTTTCTATAAGTTAGTCCATATTCCGGTTTTTTATGTATACCCTCGACTCAGCATCGGAGCTAGGGGTATTGGTCAGGGGGCGAGAATGGTCTATAGGGGCGCATTCGACACTATCTAAGCGGAGCGCCACCACAGGTTGGCGCGGAGCATAGCCTACAGAATTTTTTTGAGTAAAGATACTCCATAGATCGACGGAAAATAATTACCCTTTATTAAATTACCCGGGCCTTGCTAATTTGAAGATAAACGAAGAATAAATAGGTGTCATCGCCATATTGTCAGAAGATTACACCAACAAAATGTGATAAATGTCAATAGGTATTTGAGAGCGCAATAAAAAAGTAAATAATCGCATTAACTGTATGGACGCTCCACCACTGCAGGCTCGACTAATCATAAACCGCAGACTAACAATAAATTGTTAACATCATGTATTACTGTTTTGAAGATATTGTGCTAGCTTAGGCCGGGCTTAGGGCCTACAGCCAAGAATGTGCCTATATATTCGGTAGTCATGTACCGTACCATATAGGAAAAGGGTTAAATTTAAATCCGACGTAATCCGACGTGCAGTGATTAAACTCGCAAAGAGCCAAATATTCCACACAGTATATGCCAGGGGCGTATCCAGGATTTTCCAATAGGGGGGGGGGGGCGTCAGGCATGAATGATCGCCGTCCTGGGGGATGGGTCTAAGGGGAGGGGTGTACAATTTTTGCTTTCGAAGAAGGGATGAAATGCAAAATGGTGTCATATGCATGGACGGCGATCCGTACTTCCGAGTGGGGGGGGGGGGGGGATATGACCTTGTTGACTATATAAGCGTAGCGCCACCATGAGTTGGCGCGAAGCGTACAAGAAAATTTTGGATTAACAAACCCTCTAGATGGCCGGAAACGGCACTTCCCGAAGTTTCCAAGCGGCATATACCCAACTTAAAAATAGGGATGTCATGTCCGAAATATCTCATAATCAGGATCCAAAATACTTTTTTTTTAATTTCGGGTGTTATTTTGGGAAAATTGCCCCTGTCAATCTTGTTTCAGGCGCAACGTTAGAATGTTCGCGAGCTCTTTTATATTATTCGATGAAGAAAATGGCCTCATGCAGGCTATTATAGGCCTATACACATGCAATACACAATTACACATAGTTACATTCCTAGGTACCGATTGCTAGGGCATCCAGGTGAAACGTGTATTAAGCATTACCCTGGTTACATGAGATTCTCAGCTGTTCGAGGGAACATGTACGTGTGTAGGCCTACTATAGGGCCTATATGAATCAACGAGGTAAATGAATCTGGAGGATTCATGTCAATTGGGTGCGCGCGTACCATGTATGGAGGGTCATGTGATGTGTTCCAGGGTGGTACTATACTGATATTTCTCTGTAGCAGTTCGAGAACAGTGTTAGTGACTTCGTGAAAGATTGGTCGGTTCGGACATGGGAACTAACGGCATAAGAAGGTACTGGTACTTCAGGCCTACGAAATAGTGCTAATATGCTAACGTTCAACCTTATTCTCTTGAATGAAGGCAGGCTTTCTACATAATCTTACTTATTAATACAGCTCTAGGGGCAAGCTTTGTCTCATATGGCTTAACGTTATTACTACACGCTATAAGTGAGTGTAGAAATGGGAAATGTGGGGAAATGTTTAGTTCAGTGCAACCACGAAATTCTCCATGGAACAGAGCCTAATGCTGTTCGACGGGAATATAGCTATCACGTTAGGCTACAGGCACGGTTATTGCTAGGTAACGGGTGTCGTCTGCTGCTCTAAGCGCGCAAACTCATTTACGTACTAGTTGGATGAAATCATCATGCGTAATAGGGAGAGTAGTATATTAGTACCACCCTGGAACACATCACATGACCCTCCATACATGGTACGCGCGTACGCGCTTATTTACTGTGTGATAGTTTCTCCAGATTCATTTACCTCGTTGATATGAATACTATGAGGGTGCATATATGTACTATATCAATACCGTGGGCGCAATAATACATGTTGTTGTTATAGGGCCAATGAAGCCTACAGTCAACTATTTTTGCTTTATAACGACGCTTTATTTGAAAAGATCGCACTGCGTTTATGGTAGGCGAGAAATGAAGCTAAAAAAGAGCCGTACATTAACGAAGATGCATAAATGTAGGCATGAAAATATTCTTATCCCTGGCATTTGGTGGGGGGGTATGGTGCATTACATCCCCTCCACCCATTTTCATCCCCCCTCCACCCAGGATCGCTGCCCATGGCCATATGTGATCCATTTTTCGACCTTAATAATAAGCAACATTTCCAGTAAATATGGACACAAAATGCACAATTTAGTATGGCTGGCATGTCACTTAGTGTTTATAGTGATAATACAAACACAATTACCATCTATGTTTCTAAAACTATTATGCCGCCGAACTTCGCCAGAACCTTTTTTTGGCAAACAAAAAATAAAGCAAACGGGAGGGGGGGGGGGGGGTTGAGCGATCACCGACATCTCACATAAAGGTCGTCATCAATTTTTTTTTTTTTTTTTTTGCTAAACTTTTTTTTTTTGGTGACGGCCAATAGGGGGGCGCGCGCCTGTTGCGCCCCCCCCCCGGATACGCCCCTGTATGCATCCTTATAGTTTCACCGAAGTCTTCATAAGTTTATTTCACAATAACGTGTATTGTACGGTATCAGTTTCACGAAAAGAAAGATTCAATTGATATTCTTACGTGTTTTTGCACTTTGGTCATTTGCAATATATTTGCAAATATATATTTCTTTGGTCCCATGAATGAAGGGAAATTTACTAGACAGTGAAAATCGTGGTTTGTTTTAATTGATATCTTCAAACTTATGTAATGAAGTTGGGAAAGTGGCGTCCGCCAAGGGATCTAGCAATTAATAGCCAACAATTCTGAGTATTTTTTATTATTTTTTATTATTGTCATCTTTAATGAGGGTAGTCCTGCTCAGTGCAAAAGCATTGCTTTCCAGAGGAGCCCTCAATACAAAATACATAAACAATATTATGCAGTAGAAAAACGGTTAACATCTAAAAGCACAAAAAGGACGGCAAAAAGATAGACAAACAAATATCAGACATCTAAACAAAATAAATAGTATGTATATAGTGACTTGTTCTCTTTTTAAATCCCTACCCCTCCCCGACCCTCGACTCCATCCAGGAGGCTTCAAAGGCCAATTCGACAGACATCGGGCCTAGTTTGCACTCTTCATACATATTTCCATATTTTACTGTGCTAAGTCAAGTATTAGTTAAGTGTTAAGCTAAGTATTAAGTCAGACCCGTCAACTCTCCCGGTTTTACCGGTAGACTCCCTGTTTTTACCTGAATCTCCCGGCCTCCCGGTATCATATTCTATTCTCCCGGTTTTTTAATGTTTCATCACTTGCGACATTTCTGAAAATAGTCAACAATTAGTCCTATGCAGTGACGCTGAACAGGAAAGGCATTCACTTCAGTGTAGTTCGCAAGAACAAGACAGACAGTCGAAGCGAGCTGTTGTTAAACTACAACAAGAAACACTGATTGGATGATTCTCTCATTGTATTGCATAAGTAGACTATACTTATTTAGGAGTATTTATGTCATTTCAGTTGAAAATTACAAACCTCCCTTTTTTCCCCTTTTTCTCCCTATTTGTTGGTCCTAAAAAATGTTATTCTCCCTATTTTGGGGTCAAACAGGTTGACAGGTCTGGTTAAGTATCAAAAGTCATCGATTTAACAATTCTCAGCAAATTGATCACTAAATAAATATCTTTCACCATTTCAACATTTTTTAAGAAAACGATGAATTACACCCAGAGAGTGGCATCATTTCAACAAGTTGTAGCAAAATGAGAAATTGATAACTTCAATATCTCTTAAATACAACATTTTGCGACACAACGTTTGTTTCTTTAATAATGATACGTTTGCACCACAGTGTTATCATTTCAACATTTTGCAGCAAAATGATGAATTGCAACAAAATTGCAGAAATGTTCACATCATTTTGGCGGTCCCTTGACATTTTCATATACGAGACACCCTATAAAGAGTCACGTGGTTTTTCAGAATCTGAGGAACCATAGACCTACTTTCCTGAACCAGCTCTTTTTGCTGTCGTGTCTACCTAATCGGTTGCCATGCACAACGTACACATCTTGCCTGTGATCTCGTCTCCACTCTGGTTTTAAGAAAAAAGATTCGCCGGTCGGAAACTGTGTTTTGGGTAATTTGTTCACCTTAAGCAGCCTTAAATCTTCTCTTACTTGCATAACCTTTCCCAGTGCAATCATTTCATTCTCTGCGTGCAGGTTGGTGTAACATTTATTCCTCTGTACCCTGTTTAACCACTCTGTTACCATGGTGATCGTGGCATTGTTAGCTTTCATGTACATAAAACATGGACAAGGTGTGGTCCCGTCGTATCCCATGGCAACCCACATGTCAAAGTTGTGGAATTCAGATGAAATGACCTCGAGTGGGTTCTGAACCCATACTGCGTCGATATCGACGAAGAGAACGTCACTTCCGGTCGATAACAAATCTAGAATATATCGAGGACGCTTGCAGACTATACTTCGGTACTGTTGAGTGTTCACGCCAGGGAATGAATTCTTCACGAACTTTGAGTTGGTGTAATAAAGATCAATAGCCATAAATCTTTTATAACGAGATTGGGCTTTAAAGAATTTTCGAAATGCAGAACCGTCCTCTGCTATCAACGTGACGTTAAATCTAAAATGGAGTCGTTGAAGGCTTTCTAACCAGTTTCTTAAGAAGTCTACAAATCCGTCATTAAACGTCGCCAGTATAGTCACTGACATATCTTCCAGACTTATTCCTCCGATGTGTATTACCTGATGTACAGTACTGTGATTGCCCCACTCACTGGCATTCACTACGCTCTTCCGTTGTGTAACAGAGTTGTCTTCCTCAACACTGCGTAATGAACCTGTTTGGTGAAAGCATTGCAAAAATGAATCTGTGTTTATCGATCATTCTGTTCATTTTAACAACTGCATTTTAACTAATAACGCTGTTACGGCGTCCATTCCTCACCTTCCGAAAGTTGTCTGTCCCTTATAATTTAATGTGTAGAAGTAAGTTGGCCTGACGTTTCGATCCTAGCAGGATCTTCTTTTATAATTTAAAATAGACAACGCCCTCATTTTCAAATGTGTAACTCAACTTGACTAAATGATGAGAAAAAAATTGCAACAAATGATCAAATGTGCAATATATTTCATACTTATATAAAATATGATAAAGGAAAGAAATATGCATGAATTCGCTTTGATATTTGTAGTCAGTACTACAAATCATTGTAATAGATTAATCTTGGATCTTGAATTAGAAATTAAGATGATCAATTGTTTCACACTATAAATCTTGATAGTTAATATTGAAATACATCGATTGTATATCATATTTTCCTTGTTTTTATTGCCTTTAAACAAAAATATAAAAGCAATACAACAGAAAATAAATAATACAAAATATGGTCAAACTGACTTTATGATTAAATTAGATATACCCAAGGCAGCCAGTATTTCTCTCAATTTTTTCAGTCATATTTTCTCTGAAAAATCACCTTTTGCATTTTAATTTTGTAATTCCAATCATTCATATCATTTTAATTTCTTAAGTGAATAATAACCGTATTTTTTGTCAATTGAAAACGTCGCATTTTATCAAAATAAGAATTACATCAAATATATATATATTGTATATATATATATATATATATATGTAAATATATATATATATATCACACGTATAAGTATAATCAGTAGTAGCAGAAAGTGCTCAATACCGTAGTAGAGCAATAATATCACATATAGACAAGATATACAATTTACACCATATTGCTACCCTGGGTTTCACGCACGCATAGAGCGACGATCTTCAGGCCAGTGGATGCCATCCACTGGCCTGAAGATCGTCGCTCTATGCGTGCGTGAAACCCAGGGTAGCAATATGGTGTAAATTGTATATCTTGTCTATATGTGATATATATATATATATATATATATATATATATATATATATATATATATATATATATATATATATATATAAATATATATATATATATATATATATATATATATATATATATATATATATATAAATATATATATATATATCAACCATTTTGTGGACATTTATACATACCATGGTGGTAGAAATGTGGTACAATATGAGTCACTGACCACGTGACAGCGGTCAAGATTGCTATTGTCTGCAAAAACAAAAGAATGTAAAGCTGCTTTTGCAGGGAATGTCGCTCTTTATTCTGCATCTTAGTCTCCATCATCTCGTGTCTGACGTCACCATCTCTTGTCCGACTCCACCTTTCACTTACGAATGGTGTCCGTCGGCACGGTTACAGTTTGACCGAGCAAAAGAATAGCAATAGCGCCACACATCGTAGACTTATTGTCTGTGAAATAGATAGCGGCAGGTTTAATAAGTCACAACCTCGCCATACGAGAAGAAATATTTATACTGTTAATATAGTACCGTGCCGTATACTTGGGTCCAGTCAAGGACATGGGCGTAGATCTGGGGCGACTTGGGCGTCAACATTGGGCGACATGGGCGTCAAAATGGGGCGACGTGGGCGTCGATCTGGGGTGACTGGGAACCCCCCCCCCCCCCCCCATCCAAGCAATTTTGACCAACAAACTAAAAGCCACATTAAAAAAACCGTTTTAAAAAAAATGTTAAATTACGTCTGTAAATTCTAAAGTCCACATTTTGAGATATAAAGTGTAGCTTTCGGTAAAGTAAAGGTTCAAATTTCTCGAGAAAAATAGGTTAAATTTTGGAAATTAAAACGGTTACCAATTTCGAGAGATATGGTTGAATTTTCTAGTGTCTGTCTCATAGCCCACCGTTCGGGGGAAGAAAACTGTTTTGAAAGATGAATACTTCTCTAAACGAAATGTCTTACTTATTCCGTTATGCAGACATGATTGGTGCTCTTAAAAAATTGACACCATTCCTAACACAGGAAACTTGTAACCAGGAGATGTAGATAAACTTCTTTTTACGGGCGTAAGCTATTCCAGAGGGCAGGTAAAGTCTATGTTTTCTATAAAAAATACTTTTTATTTGGGGGGGGGGGGAGTGGGGGCAGACAAATTTTGAAAGTCTTGGAAACCCGCACCCCCAATGTCAACGCCACTGCTAATTGTAAGGGGTCATTTAATTAAGATGTCAAGTGAGGTCGAAACAAGTTAGAATTCCTGGTTCAAGTCTAGTCGTTGACCTGGGTCACACTGTATTATATCCATTAGCAAAAGCCCATTTTTTTTTTGGTTACTTCACTTTTACTTTGGTGAATTAGGTCAAGACTCGTTACAAAACAGTTCAGCAAATATACATAATACGACAGATCTAGACGTTCCCTTGGTGTACTCCACCTACCCCCCCCCTCCCTCCCCTACCCGACCCCCTCCTCCCACACCCACACCACACCGTCCCTCCCCCATCCGTTTCATATTACCACCGCCTATAGATTCAGTAAACAATGTGGAGTCAGTATATGGATGTATATAGCATAGGGAACCACATAATAATGGCACGTGACTTGATTTTGTATAAAAGTGGTATCATTAAAAACCATGCACCCAAACCGAGGTATATTGGGATTTTGCTATATACGCCGTAGTTGGATTAGGCCTATAGATGAAGCTTTAACGTGTTATTGACTACATATAGTTTGCACTAAATTAGTCCTGATAATAATAATAATAATAATAATAACAACAATAATAATAATAGATTCTTATGTAGCGCAATATACCTGAGGCGGTCTCAATGCCCTTTACAACAAAAACAAGAAAAGGTCATTAAGCAAAATAAGAAGAAACTAAATGTGTTTTCATAACAGCAGTCTTAATTAAA
The DNA here is from genome assembly GCF_037975245.1 of Apostichopus japonicus. NCBI lineage: Eukaryota > Metazoa > Echinodermata > Holothuroidea > Aspidochirotida > Stichopodidae > Apostichopus > Apostichopus japonicus. Next base: position 24,351,689 of record NC_092576.1, read on the forward strand.
GGTTGATATAAAAGCAGAGTTTCTGATAGTAATAGGAAGATTGTTCCATAAATCTACAGCAGCAATATATACTGTAAATGAATATACTTGATTGAGCCTACTGTAGAGATGTATACCAGTTATACGTCGTTGATCAGCCTACTTCTGTTTATCTTCTTCTTCTTCTTTTTCTCCTTCTTCTCAAGAAACAAAATGGCAAGAAAACTGAGAATGATGTCTTCCTTGTCGATCTGTCACAGCCGAGTATATCAGACGAGCTCCTATACAACAACACTTCGTATATGATTGGCTATATAGGTCCTATACAAGAGAAACCGGAGCACCGCTCTATAGCTTTATATAGTTACGTAACTAGGCAGCTGTCCGTATATATATATATTGTACAAGTTCTTCGTGTCAATCCCGCTCAGCAGCGGTCTCATCATATAATGCATGCATCCCACTCTGACCAGACCCATTGACTATGACAACTAAATAGGATGGAGTGTTGGTCTAAAGCAAATAGTCAATTTGATTAAGTATCGGTTCTTTATAGTTAGTGAAATAATCTTGGTCTAGTGTCGTGCATACAGTTACTGCACTAACTGCGTGGTTCCGTCATGTTAAACCGGGTACGCCAAAGACTATTGGAGTACCGTACATATAGTCACATTGTAAACCGTTAACGTTTCTATGTTCTTTGTTATTTCTTCATTTTTTAGGTCATAATAATAATAATAATAAATGAACTTATAAAGCGCTAAAATCTACGGAGTATTCAATAGCGCTGTACAACCCTAATAGAACGCCCACTTGAAAAAACAATGAGTCTTCAAACAAGATTTGAACTGACTGAGGGTGGGAAAATCCGCACAGATATGGGCAGACCATTCCAGAGCTTGGGCCCGGCTGATGGAAAGGCACGGTCGCCATAAGTTTTCAGTTTAGTTCTGGGAACTTTTTATTGTTACGTCAGTTGCATTGCTTAAAATGATATTTCAGGAACTTATAACTTGTGTAGAAAATTTTCATAAACCAGTTCGATTTTTTTATTTTATTTTTTATTTTTCAACGGCTATGAGACGTTTTGTGTCCGATATCAGGGTCTTCAACGTACAGTGGGAGTGGGTATAAGGCACCGAACTTCCAAACTGAGGTCACCATATCATCGTAACAAAGTGAATTAAAATAGTGTAGGCCATGGCAGTATGTGTGTGGGCCTTGCCATTGACCGTGTATCAGCTCCCCGCGAATGTGTGAACCTGAAAGCCTGGAGCTCCATGGCGCACAAAAGTGGAAAATACTGCGGAAAGACTGGGATATATTGTAAACGTATGACTCTAAGAAGTGAGGGCGCTGTGTACTTTCCGTCAGCAGAGCCGTATATGTATAGATACGGCTATGTCCGTCGGCAGAGCAGGAATGGAATCAAATCATAACTGAAATGAAATGAAGTAAAAAATAAAAATAATTATGATAATGAAATCAACAAGTTTGGCTCGAGAAAAATAAACCTATTCTAAGTTGATTTAACCTTAATTAAGCTTGCTGTATATTTAGTTCATAAGATGTTTGTCTGTAGTGCAACTTGTAATCCACCGTAACTGTGTTCTGAGTTGTGTTGTCGCATGTTTATCGTTGTAACCCCAAAAAGCACACAACGGGCTATATGCACGGTAACAATATTATTAAAAGCTTAATGTGATGCAGGATATTGAATGTACTGATTTTTATGTTTTATATTGGTATTTTTTTTAGATTTCCATATTCTTCATCAGCCTCTTTGAGTGATTTTGGTAAACTGATTTAGGGGAGAATTTACTTTTTTAAGATTCATTATCTTACCTCAAGTTCACTTCGAGTATGACCAGAAGACAGTGGCAAAATTCAACCAAAAATGCTGCATTCACGGCCACGACCCCTCCGTCGGCCTACCAATATCCCTTTTACATTGAATAATATATAATAATACGTCGATGTGTTATACAAATTCTATATGTTTTTGTAATATAAGTTATACACGTATGAATATGGAACCATGACTTACCCTTCCCACGCCCGCCAAATTTATGTATTACTAATTTTGTTTATCTTTTTTTATCACAGTTATTATATCAAGAAACATTAGATCATACAAAGAGCTTTCAATAATATAAATTTACCATACATATGCAAAGCCCGTCTCTATAACAGAAAATAGACGTAAAGAAAAATATAAACATTTGAACCGTGATGAGAAATTGACTTGATCAAGTCTTCAGCGTGTGTGTTTGGTATTGTGTCTCCGCCTGTGGAAATATATTGTTTATAATCATGCTTGACTTGTGTAATAGTAAATCTCACCATTATTGCGAAACCTTACCGTATATAACCCTAATCTTTCACAGTCATCTCACCGCTGAGTTTCCTTAGCGTAATGCATGTTGCTTTTTACAATGAGTCAAATGCATAGACCAGGATACTATAACAACTTGGTCAGGTTTCAAAGAATAAAACAACGGAAGCTGAAAAGAGCAATCTTAAAGCTACATTCGTAATTGTTTTATGTATAAACACCCAGTCAATTTATTTGTCGGAATGGCAGAACTGTTTATCCTTACAAAACCAGGCTCCTCCACTTGCGCGAGGTGTTGAGATACGACATTATTTATCACCAAGGCAGTCAAGCCTTTTGAAATACGACTTTTCACGTAAAACCCTTGAGTTTCTTGATTTGTAATTTATCTTATTATTTAGAAGGTAACTAATATAAGGAAAAATGTTGGCGAGAAATTTCAAATTTTAATAAAGGAGAACAAGCATTGCTTAGACTCGTCCATTGTTATGATTGGAAAGACGATAGTAGTCACAGAAACATGAGTTCTGTGACAAGAGCTCGGTTCTGACGTCATTTTGTAAAGAAACCGCATATGTCAGACAGTGTACAAGTGCAATTGCTATGTATGAGGAATTCCTGATCGCGAGCTTGGGACACCCGACTATTTTCCCTCTTAGGAAGAACAATGTGGTAACTTGAAAACTGTACTGTAAGTGGTGCAGCATTATGCAAACGAAGTTATGGTGCTCAAACTAACCAATCAGATTGCTTGTACCATTCGATACAGACTATTATTCAACGCAAGCTTGCAAACTGACGGTGAGTTGAAACCAGAATATTATTTCTGATAAATTTTAGAGGTAAAACGTAGGCTCAGGTGCTCTTAGTTCTGTAAAGCCTCCTAAATGAAACTAATTGTTTTTGTAGATAACATTTATGGATGCAAGTAGCATTCCGGCACCTGTTTGTTGAAGTGTGTATTTTGGTCGTGCAATAATGCTTAGCGGAGTACCAGGTCACGTAGGACCGCTAGCAGGCATTGAATCAACCTCTGTGAGAACATATGTTGATACGAATTTCCCGGGTCTGGCATTCCTCAATGTCCTGCATGTTCAGGCCTTGTTCCTTGTAGTTAAACGTTGCCATTTCCAGTTATGTTTATGACCATACATTTCTGGTTAAACAACGAAGATTTTGAAGCTATTAAAGAAAGATAACTTAGTGACTTCCATTATTAATTCGTGCCGTACTTAGATTAGGCTAGGCCGTATTACGTTTGTGTGCGGGCGAGGGAGGGTAACGTACGCTTTGTGGGAAAAATCATAGTACCAATTGATAAGTAAATTGAAAATCCCACATTAAACTTCCTCTCGCATTCGGAGAACATGAAGAAACAACTACATATTGTGCTAGCCAGCCCTGGGGGTCCACTAACTTAATCTTCCATCAAAAAGTGTACAGATTAAACTGGGGGTTTACAACAAGAGAATTGGTTGAGCAGTAAATTGGCTCTGTAATGACAGTTGGATAGCCTAAGCTGTGCATCACACATTTATAATTTCATGTATGAGGGATATTTACTAAAATTCAGACAATAAAATTGTCCTGTGTTTGCCCCCATGCATTCATGAAGCAACTCTGTTAATTTTCTCACCCCTGCTGAAGGATTAGTCTACAACATGCTTGCATGATTTGCTAATTTTCTTGTTCGTGCAGTTGCATTTTTTGAGTAACTGCAACTTGATATGTATTGCACAGTCATACAAGGTGAACAAAATTAGGACCCAAATGAAATTATTACTACTTATATACCATATATACCTTAAACCTGACAAAACAATTCATTTATGCCAAGAATGACTTCCAGAGCATGCTAGGCTTAGTCTTTATGACTCACTGGCATAACTCAGAGCATGTTAGAAAGTGATCAGTTTAGCTCAAGTTTAGCTGGACAATTTGGTGATAATGTTGGAAATACTATCGTAAAGACAGGAGTAGCTTCATGTATATAGCCATTACTGGTCAGTGGATTTCTTACAAACTTTCACTGTGCTTACAAGATCAATTTCTAGGGGGCAGGGGCGGGATTTGAGTTGTGAAAGTGGGGGGGCAAACCTGCCAGCAAGACTATCTAAGCGGAGCGCCACCATCGGTTGGCGCGTAGCGTACAAGAAATTTTTTGGCTTTACAAACCCTCCAGACGGCCGGAAACGGCACTTCCCGAGTGCTCTAAGCTGCATGTACCCATCCTTGAAATGTGGATCTCATGTCTGCAGTTGTATCTAGATAGTTAATTTTCGTTTAAAAATTTGAAGAGGATTGATAGTAAAACATATGGTCAAGATGGTGATGTACAACTTTTGTTATACGTCACTATCTAAGCGGAGCGCCATCATCGGTTGGCATGGAGCGTCGAAATTTTCGATGAAAGGTACCCTTAGATCGTAAAATCCGCTTTCCCCCTAAAATTATTAGTATATTGTGAATTGGACCGATCAAGAATATGTTCAGCACCCACTTCTTGGAGCACTTGGCAAATATTGGGAGCTGAACATACCTTTACCCCCCCCCCCCCCCCTACCGAAACTGCCGAGTGCTGTATACTGTAACAATGGATTTAATGTGTTACTGTGTTAGTGCCAATTTGTAATTTACATTATTCGATTTGCATGCATCATTCCCAGTGGCGGAGCTAGGGATATCGGTCGGGGGGGGGGCGAGAATGGTCTGTAGGGGCGCTTTTGACACTATCTAAGCGGAGTGCCACCACAGGTTGGCGCGGAGCGTACAGAAATTTTTTGAGTAAAGATACTCCCTAGATCGCCGGAAATGACCCTTTCCGGGCCTTGCTTATTTGCAGATAAACGAAGAATAAATAGGTGTCATCGCCGAATTACACCAACAAAATGTGACAAATGTCAATAGGTAGATGAGAACGCAATAAAAAAAGTCAATAATAGCGAATAAGTAAAAAGTAAAAGAGTGCCAGCAGTCCACTGACTGTATGGACGCTCCGCCACTGATCATTCCAGGATTTCGAGCAGTAAAGAAATTACATCGGCATTGGTTGCCATTGCATATTGTTGAATGACACTGGGGGGGGGGGGTTCATGTCTCAGTGTATTTAATTTAATTATTGATATATCCAATATGAAAATCTGGCTTTCGTAAATCGTTTCTCTGGATTTAGTTATTCAACGCATTCAGTAGAGCAGCAACGTTGAAAATCAATTCCTGAAGCTAGCACTGTAGCACATGCCGGGGATTCATTACATGCAGAATTGAATCGCTAGTGTGTTAGCTCCAGGATTCGTAACCTGTGCTGCGAACCATATCCTAGCTCCAGCTCCAGTTATTCTGCATGTTTCATGTTACGATGTTAAACACAAATTCGACTTAGATTCGAAACAAATAGGCCTATTTGATAGAGCTGTTGTGGGGGAATAATTCGATTAGGGTTGTGCACATTTGTCTGCAAAAACGACAAAAAAGTGAACTAAGGTCTGGGAAAAAGTGGGGGGGCAAATGCCCCCTCTTGCCCCCCCCGTAATCCCGCCCATGGGTATACATAACAAACACTACAGTTCAAAGACTTTCCCAGTTGATTCACTGAGATCTTATGGGTTTCTTCATTCCACAATTTTTAATAATAGTATGGCCTATCTCTAGAAGTTTAGACGAGATTTGTTTCACGTTCAGTGTTGACTTTTTTTCTAATTCCACACAAAGTGAGTAAAAGAGTTAGCAATGGTTTATCAGAGACCCCATTCATCCGTATGTTGGTGTATGGTAAGTTTGCATGTATGATCCCCTGGCTTGGCATAATGTGTCGTGTTCCTGTTGCTCCCGTGCGTGGAAGTGAAACGGTATGCAATTTTAAGCAGTACCGTTATGTGGGAACCAACGTAATGTATGAACAGTAGTACAAGAAGGAAACATAAACTTCACATTTTGAGGCACTATCATAAAATATTGCATCCATTCGAGACAGGAATTGTACTGTAAATTTTAACACCTGTATGTGAATGTTTTCACTCGAGACCATAGCAAGTAGAACTCAAAATCGCTATCTGGTAGTAATCTGATCAAACTAAGTCACATATTTGAAGATGAAACTAAACCACAGAGCAATATAAAAGATATATCTTTGACCATTGAAAGAAATTGCATGCTAAAGTTGCAGTTTACCATCCTGCATAGATCCCTATGGCCTTCAGTGACCTTGTGTATTTAATGAAAACCTGGTGTGGAAATGCATCGTAAAATACTGATTTTCTAAATGCTCAAGGTTTAACGTACATTCACTTTATTACACTGTGCCCTTTTTTTGAAAAATTGTTTGTAGCCATAAATTTCTGCTTCAAATTCAAAGCACAACCTCACAGCCTGTTCAGAGCAGAAGTAAACATCAAACTTCCAACATTTTAAATTGATAATTTAGCTATAATCACTGGTGGTTGACATGGTGGTTAAATGGAAGCTGCATTATTGCATTCTGTTATAAACATGAAGAAATAGATCCTTGTATCTTCCCACTGCTTGGTTAGCTGCTAGAGTGTAAAACTTAGTAACCGCCCAGACACGAGGGTGTACCTCTTTACCATGTTTTTTGCCCGTTCACAAAACTTATGAAAAAGTCAAACAATAACATTGTTGTGTACTGTGTTTGTCAACACCCGGGTCATGAATCGGACGCAAGCAAATGCTTTGGCTGTAACACATAAGTAAGGAAGTGGGCTACAAGGTGAACATTTATCACCGAACTGGACTGCCAGTGAAGAATTTACGTCTGGGGTGGGGGGGGGGGTTGGGTTAAATATAACCTTCAAACTGCTCTCTTTCAGACATATGGAAATGTTTTACATGAAGGACAAGATTACTAGAGCCAGACATTACATAATGCCATCAGTAATGGAACTACTAGGCATACGATACATAGTGATTGCACAAATACATAGTCCAGTGTACTGCCTAATATACAGTTATGCACAGATAGGCCGTCATTAACACCTCATGACAGTGCAAGTTTTTTTCTTAGACTGTCAAGATTGAATGTATAATACGGTTTGTTTTTAAGTGTAAAGTAAAGTCATTTCTTCACTTTGACTAAAGGAAATGTTTTCTGCTACCACTATGCAGTACACCTTAGACATAAAGGGAAATACGGTAGAAACATGTTGAAAATAAACTGCACTGTACATGATACGGAGGTCTATTTGCATGAAAAATAAGATTGAGATTTTTCGAGTCATGAAACATTCAATGCTACTTGGCCTGAGTCGGGATTATAGACAGGATAACAAACAAAAATAATCGCAAGTGGCTTTTTACTAAAGGTTTATTCCAAATATGCGATCTGACTTTAGCGATGAATGTTTTTCTTTATTTCATGTGCATTTGCATTATTATTTATTAAACATGAAATTTAGTTGTTCATAACAACAGACCTGTGAATTGATTGAAAATGTATGTATTTCGGAGGTGTAATGAGAGGTGGTACTGTATAGTGAGCTGCCATTTATGTACATTGTCTTTGGCTAGTTCCGTGATTAAGTTTTCCAAAGGGTGTTTAAATATCGAAGTGATTATTTTAAACAGTCACAGAGCCAAAAATTCACAAAACGTAGTTCAAATCTTAAATCATTGAACAAAGCTTATTCAATATTAGTTCTAGACAGTCATTTTCGGGTACCCGTTACCAGACCAGGTATTGAAAACAGGTACCCGGTTCCGTTTTTTTGCTACCCGACTCAGGCCTAAATGCTAAGAACTTGAGACTTGGCTCAAGGGATTTGAGACTTGACTCAAGGGACTTGATACTTGGCTCAAGGGCTCGAGACTTGGATCTAGAGCTCGAGACTTGGCTGGAGGGCTTCAGAATTGCATCAAGCACACACTGGTACCTGGATTTATGACACTTTACCAGTCCTTACCAGGTTTCTTAGTCTCTCAAAGCAATGTTCATTTACTTTAGAACACAGAGTTGGGGTATTTTAATTAGTTCTCGGGCCAAGTAGGTCTACAGTTTTAAACTACAAGATGAGACGTCAACTTTTGTGAAACAACATCAATCGGCAAATGTGGCAGCAGGTACTACATTTCGCCCATACTGATAGGTTGATTCACTGTATTTTACCGATGATGCATGTGCCAATAATCAGCTCAGAACTGGTTGCATCTATTTTGACTAGATTCATCAATATTTAGGAATGTTTTGTCAGATATATACTTAGCAATACTGGGTATGTGTGCCTTAAACTTGTCAGATTACAGAACCAGCAGTTTATACTGATCTATTCATTCTAGTAGATATCTCTCATACATTATAGCGTCATGTTTCTTTTCTCATTTTACAGAATTACACTAGCAAAGAGTAGTCAATGAGAAAATGGCCAGAAAAGAGTGTGATCCCACTTGAGAAGTCTACCGGTTTTAGCAACACAGGTACAGTACTGTATGATATAGTAAATCTGATCAACAACAGCCAAAGTAGCTTAATTGAATGCTGGTAGCCTAGTAATGATACATGGACTGTTTTAACCATCAATTTCATGATGGTTTGTCATACCTTCCAACCCACACAAACAGAGAATAGGTAAAAACTGGAGAATAGTTTAGGTCTGCACTGAGGACTCATCATCAATTTAACCTTAAAGGGGGGGGGGGTGGACATTCAGTGATTTACTATATTTTAACTTGAAGGTGAATATTTTGACAACCAAAATAGCCATAGAAAGATTACAAGCACTCAATTGTTTTAGAAATAAAGGGGGGAAACATATCAGCAAATATATTAATAAAATATGGTGTCTCAATGATATCATGTTTAGACTTTATCCTTTAAATAAAGTGATATCTCCCAAATGAAATAAGTTTTTCCTAATCTGTTAAGGGAAGTTGTTCGTGACATTTTGACTTGTATCGTTTAGACCAATAATGACAGTAGGGTTTTGTGTCTCTGTTTAGTGGAATGGAAAGGAAGGCTTTATAAAGCAAATTATACCAAATTGTTATTAATCTGAAACCTTGAGCATATGGCAGCAGATAAAACTTATTATTGTCAAGTTTCCATCTTTTCTGTTGCCCTTTGATGCACATGATAATATGCTGTGCAGCACTTAGTGTGTATCTAAATTTAAAGAGGAAAATATGTAATTGTTGCTAAGACTATATTGATTTTAATTTTTTTCTCTCGCTTGTTTTGCAGGCGTTTGTTTGCCAGGAAATGGAGGAAGATGGCACTTGTCTCTTGGATGTGATCAAGTACGTTGAGAACGGTAGAATTGCTCGTTTATTAGTAGAAGTTGCTTCACAACAAATGTTGCTAACAACTTGTTATAGTATTACTAGTTTGCCGTGAGTCAGATTGTTTCCCTTTGAAATCCATCAAAATGGCTGACAAAAGTTACTTTCCAGGTGGGGTCAGTCTGCAAGGGGTAACATTTGAACCTTATGTTACGTGAAATAACATTGGCTATGTCAGGGAATGGATGTGACATGGTATGAGAAATACTGTTACGGAGTGTGGGGAGGTTTGGCTGTCACAGGGTTGGGGAGAAGAGGAAAGGTTGATGGAAAGAAGGGGTCGAATGATTAAAGGCTTGGAAGACTCGCCCCAACTGCTTGCAGCCCTCTGAAGAAAGTTAATTTGCTGAGAGGTTCCCATACATTTGGCTACGTACATAAAAGCAGATACTAAAGACAAAGAGTAATCCCTTCAGTCGCAAATGTACTGGACTCCTTTGATGGGGTTATGACAAACATTAAGGCATTGAAGACTCGCCCCAAACCACGCTCTGAAAAAGTTAACTCTCCGTTGCTTGCTAGTGAAGTTTTCTTCTTGTCGCTACAGTATGAAGACAGTAAAGAAACGTGATACCTTGTTATCTTTTATCTGGACCTGAGATCAGGGAGTTCCATAACAACTCCCTGCTGAGATGGCCATCGCTGCTACTGTATGTACACTGTGTTGTGGGTATTGACCGTAACTGCATGTATTGACTGTACACTAGTGTCTAATTACCGACGGTAGCAAGCTGTGTGTGTATTTTCTGGGATCGATGGAGGTGTCTAACACTTCTGTTACACCTCATTAGAAACTAGGTCAAATTACCGGCATTAGACATTTCTGGTGCACGAGTCTTCACACCCTTTTAGTTCTATATGAAGGTAAAATGTTGTACAGGAGATAAGCTAGCTTTAGCCATGAGAAGTAAAAAACACAATTCAGGGCACAAAATTCTGGCTATTTTCTGCCTAAATGTCAGTGGCTCTCGCTGTTAGCCAGTAGCAAAATAAAGCACTGGCATTTTGTCTTATTTACTGGCATTTATTTGCAAGTGGCTTAATATTTATAGAATTCTAGGGTCTGCAGTTTGGGACAACCCTTAAACCACCAGCAGTTGAGTCTAAACATCATATCTTCCACCACAAAATGACATGCTTATCATATTTTGGAGGGCTTCAAAATAAGTGATAGGAACAAATTTATTTCATGAATCTGGTGGGAATTTTTAATGTGGTTATTGAAGTTGATGGTAATAACATTGTGAGCTGTCAGGCTCACTGACTTTACCAGTTTAAGTTTCACAGTTTGCAATGAAATGATATCATCTTTGCTGGCACATTTGATAATTTTGTAAATTCTCTTCTTGCTTCGAATGACCTTCCATCTTCATCTCTTTCTTTTTGAAACAGTGACCCAGATGCCTTAGGAGCCTTTCTTACAAGTGACCAACAAGATGAAGAGGATAGCAAACAGACCATGGTGAGTCCAGACAGTGGCAGAGCTAGGGGTATTGGTCAGGGGGGGGCGAGAATGGTCTGTAGGGCGCTTTTGACACTATCTAAGCGGAGCGCCACCACAGGTTGGCGCGGAGCGTACAGGAATTTTTTGAGTAAAGATACTCCCTAGATCGCCGGAAATTACCCTTTCCGGGCCTTGCTAATTTGCAGATAATGTGACAAATGTCAATAGGTAGATGAGAGCGCAATAAAAAAGTCAATAATCGCGAATAAGTAAAAAGTGGTAAAAAGCTGAAAAGGGCGACAGCAGTCCATTTGAGTCCGTCAGGGGGCTTCCCTCCCCCCCCCCTGACTGTATGGACCCACCGCCACTGAGTCCAGAACTGAACTAGCATTCAGTGAAATAACATTGATCCCATAGTAATAACCACCTCATGCATTAGCTATTACAGGAAAGGTAACCATGGTGAAATTAACTGTCACGAGAAAAGAATTCGCCACTTGCAGGTGGTGGAAACCACATCTTGCAGGTGGTGGAAACCACAGAAGTGGAAGCTCAAGTCATTTGGTCAACGATCGTTTTCTAATGCCGCTCCTACTCTTTGGAACTCACTTCCACCGCACATCAAGTCGGCACCCAACGTTAACATTTTCAAAAACAGACTCAAAACTTATCTATTTTTGTGACTGCCTTCACTGAGCACTAGTGCCACTGAGCATTGGTTTTCCTCTGGATAGTGGCGCTATTTAAATTTGCATTTATTATTATTATTGCTTGTTAGCATGGTTAATGGGCAAGGATATGTAGATTGGTGTTAAAGTTAACGTGAAGTGTATCTGGTAAACAGTAGAGTGATGGACAACCCCACGCATGGCAAATGTTTATGATATTATGCCGAGGGACAACCAGGTCTTCTTTTTCTTTTTTTTTCTTAGCAGTAAATTTGGTTTTTTTAAAAATTGGGCAGAATAAATAAACAGGGTTCCCACTGCCTGGAAAAGTCATGAAACTTGATTTTCATTTGCCAGGCCTGGAAAAGTCATGAAATTTTGTAAAAATGATCGAGGTCATGGAAAAGCCATGAAATTTGGTAAAGACTAACTTTTTTTAAATGCAAGTGCAAGGTGTATATTTATATTTTTATCATAATCCCTATTGTAAGTAATCGGGTTTGAAGTTCGCCATTTTGGTTGGATCATGTTTGTTCATGTGTTTTGCAAATGATACCTGTGTGTTGGCTGATAATTGAAGTACAATACCCAAGCTCAAAACATGTGGAACATCAAACAGGCAAAAACAGTTTTTGGTAAACTTTGAGGATTTTTCATTTCAAAATAAGGCAAAAAAACCTCCTGAAATTTTTGGTACAAACAAGGTGTGGTACTAAATCTCTTCCAGAAAAAAATAATAAAATTTTTTCAACATGACACGTTTTGCGTTACTGGCTGTCAAAGATTGGTATTCCAATCATATAATAAATTTGGTAATTTTTAAAAGATGTCGAACTACAACATACTCCAAAATTTGGTGATTTGATGGAATGACCCTGATAGTACATGGGATTTAAATACAAAAACCGGTTGATATTCTCTGAAGCATATATGCCTCTTATTCAGTGTTTGAAGATGTTCGGGTTGGCAATGAATGAAGAGAAATTCAAAAGATCTGCCTCAGCTATAATACCTACTACCAATCGATATTTGAATTTGATTCCAGTGGCCAACAATGCTTTATATCGCCTCTTCTTTGGACCGATGTCATTTCTCATTTTGTATCTTTCAGGATAACATGGACATCATGGCTGATGGTGGTGGTGGTGGCATCGGTTCCTCGTCCTCCTCTAAACCAGCGTATCCTGACTTCCTCAGCATGGCTATGGCCGAAGCGAATCTGGAGCCAGATTTCGGTAGCCTCGACCAAGAACCCTTCTTCACTGCCACGGTGGACTCCGCCGAGCTCGGTGGTGTACCTGAGCAGAGGACTTCAGTGACTTTAGATTCCCTCGTGGAAGATACGAACATCAGCGCCAACAATGCAAACGAGGAGGGTTCTGTGGGGATCGTCCAAGTGAAGGATGAACCGGTCAAGACCCACGAAACATCAGCAGCTGCCAAAACGGCCATCTCAGCAGTACAGAGATTGATCTCTCAGTCATCGCAACCGCTGCACCATGGCGCTCTGGCTCCAGACATCCCTACTCAAAAGATGATCCACTACAAAGCAGAGGATCACCCTCAGGGTAGTAAACTACTGGGGGAGGCGATCGGTCAAGCGGGGGGTATCATCCAGCCAATCAGCATTCATGCAGGCACGAGCCAGGTGGTAACCAATCCAGTGCAGCAACTTACGACACAGGCACTCGACTCTCTGCAGCATAAACAGGTATCGGCGAAACAGCTGGCCACTCAGCAGCAACTGGTCCAGCAGTCGGGCCAGGGGCTACAGCTGAATGCACAGCTACAGTCTCTCGGTCCTGCCGTACAGCAGCAGACCGGTCTGCAACAAGTCCTGATTGGTCAGTCACACCAGTTGCAAGGGGCAGGCAATGTACAACAACTCGTCCTAGGATCAGTCCAACCACAGATTAATGTGATTCAAGGACAGGCCAACATCATTCAGCCAGGTCATCTCGGTACTCAGGTCCTCCAGTTGCAGAGACCGCAGTTGCGCCCCAAGATGGGGGTAGTCGGAGCTCAGCCCGCTATGAAACAGATACAGCTAGTTTTGAACCCTCAGACTGGTGTCATCAGTCAGGTGCCTGGAAACATCCAGCTGAGAGGCCAGTTGATATCGCAACAGCCTGGAATGATCGGCTCACCTCAAGTTATTATTCAAAATCAAGCCCAGCAGCAGCAGCCCCAGCATTCACAGGCTCAGCAGACGACTTCGAAGGCCAAGACGATAACTACCAGCGCCACCGTGAGCTCGCAGCCAGTCATAACTATGGCAGCCAGTGAGGGTAATATCATAGTCCTCACAAACTCCACTCCGATAGCTCAAACTTCGGTCTCCCAAAAAACAAACACTGTAACCGTGAACAGTTCTACTACACATGTTGCTAGCAGCAGCAGTAACAGTAACAGTCAACCGAGCAAACAGTCCAAGAGCAAACCGGGGAAGACTAGTAAAACTAAAAGTAGAAGAAGTCAACAACGAACCAGTAGCAGCAGCGGCAAGCCAGTCACGACAGTATCGGTCACTACGGTCACAAACTCTTCAGCCGGCGGCCAATCCCAGAGTGTCCAGAGTCTAGGCTCCATTCCCTCCATCCAGGCAAGCTCTCCCTCCCCTGTGACGTCCCTATCCAACGCTTCCGGTCTGACCTCGGCCGGTGGGCCTATCGCCACGAGAATAGGACAAGCCGTCACTACTTCCCAGAACAATGTTCTCCAGCATTTGAATATTCCAGGCATAAAGCAAGGTACTTTGACTATCAGAAATAAAGATCCTCCGAATAGTGTCGTCGTGTCGGGCAGTTCTGTACATACCAGTGAACCAGCTCCGGTCATTTCCCACCAGGCAGGAACGGTCCACTACCGCCCCAGACAGATGGTACCGAAGCAGCAGTCAGATAAGAACCCGGCTTTACAACAGCTGGTTCAGAACCTCAGAGCTCAGGGTGACAACGAAAGGCTACGTAGCCTGAGGCAACTACAGAAGCTGTTGCAGCAGAACCCTCAGGCCAGCCAGCAGTTGCAGGAATTGATGAAGAGTAAACTGGTGGGAACGAAACCGGAGGTATCGGTCAAGAAGCCCCCAGTGACCAGCTCGGACGTGACCAAACCACCCAACGTTTACCTGCAGCCTCAACCTGCAAACTCGTTACCCTTTCAGACCGGTAGTAAGTTATTCAATACCAGTGCTCCTTCTGGAGGTTTGACCATACCACCTCTGTTCATAAACAAATCGAACGCCAGGATGTCTCACTCCCTGATCGTACCAACTTCCACCGAAGTCTCTAAACCTTCGACCCTGCAGAACCTATCCGGAGTTCTCTCGAGTTTTGTGAACCAAGCGACCACTGCGACTTCGACTTTGCAGCAAGTGAGATTCAGCGAAGACAAAGATACCTTCTTAGATAACCTTGATTTCTTGGATGCAAAGACTGTCGGGCAAACTGCGGCACCTGCCGGTGAGAGCCACTTGGCTATTCCGGGGGTGAACCAGTCGCCTGTTACTGCTATAAGTGCAGCGACCGGTTCTAGTTTGGCCGCTGCCAATGGTAACTCGCTTTTACAGCCTACACAGAAGATAAGTGTTACTACTGCTGCTCAGTCATTCACCTCTAATCCGTTACCGTTGAGCAGCGTACAGCTGTCTGTCGGTAGTGATAGTTCAGCAGTGCTGGATGTACCATCATCCGTAAGCCAAGCAACAGCTCAGTACTCGGTAGGATTAGCTAATGCTGCCACCGGTCTCTTAAACAACCAACCCAAACTAGTCGTTTCGACCCTCGCGGAAACGATCAGTTCCTTGGTGAACACTTCCAAGGCGAGTTTCATGAACAAAAATCCACCGGCTGGAGAGGGCAAAGACGATAAGCGAGAGTTAAATGTTGGGGTAAGTGCAATTCGCGGACTGCAGGGTCAACCGGAGGTCGCCGCTACCTTGAGAGTCACTAGTCCTGTCCAACAAGCACCAGTTCAGGCAGCACGTCCCGAAATGATACAGTCAGCCAGCCTTCAGAACTTGAATGCCAACAGCGGTGTAGTATCAAGACCTGCTATAACACTGGTGAGTGCACTGTACACAACTGACTATATTTCAGTTTTGACTGTACTGCCAAGTAATTCAGGTGGTGTGTGATATATCATTGCAGGAGGCAAGACTAAGAAACTTGCAATGATTTGTGGAAATGACTTAAAATTGTCTTACAAAATTGGTCATGGTGGAAATAAATGATGAAACGTTTATAGTTCCAAGGATTCACTGTGCTTTAGTGCAGGCAGTGATGAACAAGGATTGGAAGAATGGGTATGTTTATGCCAGCCACGTTTTATTATCATGAAGTTTTAAGTTTAATGCTAATACACATTATTTTCCCAATTGCATTATATGCAGTGGCATATACCTATGCTAATCCTAGAAGTACCATGTTGGTTTTCTACCATTACTTAGCCTACATAACATTATGTACATTATCACTGCATATGGCATAAGGTCTAATTTAAGCACTAAAGTCGATATATTTCATCGTAATCTCCATTCTACCTTAGTAACCTTACATTTTACATATGAACACTGCCTAATTGCTGGTGTTAATTCTCCTTTAATGATATCTGTGTGCTTTAAGTTAGATCTGTCATTAAAACCTCTGCCATAATACATGAACTCAACTTGACAGGTTTGGCTTTCATAGTAAAACTGTAATTCCGGAGAAAACAATTACTGCATGTTTAATTACGCACAAAAAATTAATATTTCATATTGCCACAAGTTGTTGAACCTGAGTTATGATAATTCGCAGACGAGTGAGCAGATCGGTATCCGAGCGCAGCAACAGCTCCAGCAGATACAAGCACGCATCCAGCAATTGATGAGTAGACAGGTGCGTTCTGACATTGAGAACAGACAGTTACAACAGCTCCTCCACTACAGGCAGAAAGTCATTGTGAAAGTCAAGGCACAGCTAGCACAGTTAAGCCATCAGCAGAGGTTAGCTAACCTCTCAATGGGGCAACAGTCAAGGGATAAGCCGGGTACAGCTGATGCTGGTAAGTAATATCAAAGTGTTTGGATTAGTCTAATCCTTGTATCAGAGACATTTCATATATTGTGACATATGATAGCTACACTCTCAATGGGGCAACAGTCAAGGGATAAGCCGGGTAACAGCTGATGCTGGTAAGTAATATCAAAGTGTTTGGATTAGTCTAATCCTTGTATCAGTAAGTGAAATCACACTACAAGCAATCCTTGAATCAGACAACCAATCCTTGGAACATTAAAGGGTGTGAAGACTCGCGCAAAAAGAAATGTCTAATGTCGGTAATTTGACCTAGTTTCGAATGAGGTGTAACAGAAGTGTTTAACACCACCATCGATCCCAGAAAATACACACACACAGCTTGCTACCATCGGTCATTAGACACTAGTGTACAGTCAGTACATACAGCCGCGGTCAACACCCATAGCACAGTGTATAAACAATACAGCGATGGACATCTCAGGTCCAGCTAAAGTTAACAATTAAGGTATCACGTTTCACTACTGTCTGCATTTTGTAGCAACACAAACAAAACATCACTTGAAAACAACAGAAAGTTAACTTTTTCAGATGGCCGCACACGGTTTGGGGCAAGTCTTCAATGCCTTTAAGTAACTCTCCATCTAAAACTTGAATAACCCTAGGTATCTATGCAGATTACACTAAACTTGTTTTTCCTATTGTTACTTTTTCAGGTCCTGTGACCCCTCCATCCTCTCAGATCAATGTAGGTGCTGTGAGCACTCCATCCTCTCAGATCAATATAGGTACTGTGAGCACTGCTGCCCAAGTCGCAACCAAAGCTGGTGGTGCCTTCTCTTCTTTGCTGGTACCCCATGGGCAAGCAATAGGAAAGAATGCCTCTACTGGATTGAATGTCCATGTCCTAGCACAATCCCCTCAGCAGCAGCAACAACAGCAGCAGTACAGCCCTAGTGTCTCGCCGGCCGGTGCATCGGGGCAGAAGCAGATCCAGAACGCGTTGATCACCTCCACCACCAGCAAACAGGACACCTTGAAGAATGTCAGAGTTGGCAAGCACAAAAACAGTGAATCGGACAAGAAGAATCAGAAGAAGATCAAGATGACATCGGAACCGAATATCACACTGTCCCAATCTCTGAACTTTAAAGGTGCTAACAGCACGGAATCGAGTGCCCTAAAGGCCAAACTCGAGGAGGGTTCTTCTTCATTGAGTAACTCCCTGCCTGCTGGACAGCTTCAGTTTCAAAGTGGTGGCAGTACTCAGGGGATGAGCATGCAAAGGGCTCATCTTTCAAAGGTAACACTTCTTCTTATTAATTAAAAACTACAACATTATTAAGATATTTTGAAGGGCCACCTATTTTTCTCTGACAGAATTGACCACCGAACCACAGAGAGAAGTTTTGCTTTTTATCATGGAAATAAGTCAATTCTCCAAAATGCTTTGTTTGGCTAGGCTGGAAAGTGATGCATCCTAACACACAATCCAATATAAAGTGTTATACAAATCCCGTAATTTTTGCACAATATGGGTGCAAACTGAAAATGGCCGACTCCAAACTCAGTGACACAGAGTTTCATAGAGTTTGGACATATCGTTACAGAATGAAATGGAACTTTGTAAGCCAATTCTGAAGGTTAAATTTTATCAGTGTGTAGAAGCCAAAGGGAAGACCTTTTTTACTTGGAAACACCATATTAAAACATTCTTGTATTTATAAACTCATGTCGTAAAAATTTCATCCTTGAGAACACATATCTGAAGAATATTTAGATACCAAAGTTACCTTTACACTGAATAATTTAGTGTTTAAATTATATGTAGCAGTTTGAAGGTTCTGATTTTTATCAGAGATATTACTGTTCCTGTAATATATATTATTGTTCATATTTAAGATATTATTGTACCAGAACTGCTGTACATCTTTGCACTTTGTACAGCAATTTGCAAAGCATAAATTGTTAGATCTGGGAATGGTTAAAAGGTCCTTTAAATTTTCTGGAGGCAGGCCGTGGAACAGTCTTCCCCCAAATTTGAAATGCTTGCCAGATGTTAAAAAATTTAAACGCAATATGAAAACTTATATATTTTGTTTAGATGTCTGATATTTGTTTGTCTATCTTTTTGCCGTCCTTTTTGTGCTTTTGGATGTTTACCGTTTTTCTACTGCATAATATTGTATGTATTATGTATTGAGGGCTCCTCTGGAAAGCAGTGCTTCTGCACTGAGCAGGACTACTCTCATTAAAGATGACAATAATAAAAGTACAAAAAATAAAAATATTTTGATGAGGTACCGGATAAGTGATACCCTGCTTTATGACACCTCTTTATTTACAGACAAATAAATTCATGCACAAATAAATTCTGTGCGTGTTTTTGTCCCTTCTGTTACTTGTCATTTAGCCTCTGAAGAAGATCCTGCTAGGATCGAAACGTCAGGCCAACTGACTTTTACACATCATCTTACACATGCTCTCTAGTGGGATAAGCAGTTTGCTAACAATTTTATTTATTTTTATTTTACAGACAACTCAGGTTAAACCTCAGCAGTATCAACAGACGATGAAGATGTTGGAGGAGAAGTTGCGGAGTATGTCACCGGCGCAACAGAGACAATTCCTGATGCAGTATCAACCACTGTTACAGAAACTCTCACTGGCTGGACAAAAGGTAAAACAACACAACAACACTCTGATCATTGTAACACAATAGTCCAAATCATTGTACAGGGAAATGAGGTACCTTGAGGACCCTTTGTTGACATTCTCCGGTGACAGGCTCCCTGTTTTCATATCTGTATGTCAATCATATTGAAATAGAAGGTAAACAAAAACAACACTCTGATCATTGTAAAACAACATTCCAAATCATTGTACAGGGAAATGAGGTACCTTGAGGACCCTTTGTTGTTCTCGGGTGACAGGCTTCCCTGTTTTGATATCTGTATATATGTCAATCAAGTTGAAATAGAAGAGTTTGCAAACATCTGACAACCTTAACAAGCATGGTAATTTAAGGGGGTCATAGGGTCATGTAACTTCAATGGAAGGTAATTACTAAAAATGATAATTCCAACATGTATCTTTGGTATTGAGACCACGGACCCCTTGCACGGTTAAAGTGGTTTTATTTTGGTTTACAGCATGGCTTTTAACATTTTTTTTTTTGCATTACATTCATTGAGATCATACATATTTCCACATTTACAACACTGCAATGCTTTAATGCAGATGTTCCCTAACTGGGGTGCATAAACCCCAAGGGGGTGCGTGAGTCCATCCCAGGGGGTTCGTGAGACGTTTCTGAAAGTCTAAACTAGAGTACTTTTTGTTGAACTAAACTCTGATATATCATACAATTTAGTAATTTACAAAATTTGTACCAATCAACAACCTACAATATTACACTATGAGCTTGATCTTTTACGAAGCACTGTTATATTTATTATAGTATAATAATGACTCAGATAGTGTCTCAAAAAGTTTGGGGTTCGTGGACAACTCTGACATCCACAGGGGGTTCGTGGGGGGATAAAGTTAGGGAAACCTGCTTTAATGTCTTTTCAATTGCCTTGTAAGGTTAACATTTGTGTCACGTAATAGAGAAACAGGGCATATGTGACAGGATGCTATGCTAATATCTGGTTGCCTCATGAACATCAAATTACTAGTGTCTTTAAGCACTTGTACAGGTTTACCTAATGCTTGTTGCATGGGGACCAATTGTCAAATGTGATGAGCTGTGAAAAGCTGATTGCCCCTGTACATTCATGAAAGCTCACATAAATCAGTGCATGAGGCATTGCAGATCTCTTGAATAAATGGGTTATAATGAAGTAAACATTGTTGCATTAATTAGTAAATGAAACACACTAACAACTAATGTTGATCTCCAGGTTTTATCCGTGCTGGGATTTAAGATCCCTATCTGCCAGCTTCTTGTTGTATGTATCTCAGGCTTATATTAAAGTCACTATGTTGATTTGATTTGACACACACAGATAATGGCTGGTAAGGCAGCAGCAGCATCTCAGAGTTCTCTAGCCAGCAGTAACAGCCAGCCTGAGCAAGGAGCGACTGCTCAGAGGAAAACATCTCAGGTAAGATGATTAGAGCTCTAGAATGTTGACAATGATGTGAGATGAGAATGCAGACTTTGCTGTGGTGAACACACACAAAAAGAGAGACATATTCCAAGTACTGCAAGAGAAGTGGTTTTATATGATTTAGTTGCAAAGGGAACAAACTATCCTGATGTAATTAGTGTTTCTCATCTTTCAGCCTTTTTAACATTACGTTCTTGCTCGTTAATACGGGTTGCCGATTTGAGTCAGAAGACATTTGATTTTTTTTTTTTTTTTTTTTTTTTTGTATTTAGAAAGCTCATGCCATATTGTTTGCCTAGGCATTGGGTTGTGTAGCTGGCTAGAGCAGTTTAACCTGTAATGTCACAAATCCCTTCATAGTATAAACTGATGCATGCATGAGTTGCAGAAGAATGAGATGTGAACACTAATCTTGTGTTGTAGAGTTCATTTCTGCATGTTCTCTCTCGCTGTATTCTTGTACAATACTCAGTTTGCATTGAGAGTAGTAGAGGAGGACAGACTTAATTGAGATAGTAAAATGTAACATGTCGAATTGTAAAATATAGGCAAGAACTGTTCTTTTTGCAAATTTATTTTCTTCGATAGTTTGAATAAGAAAAAATTGAATAAATTTTACTTAACTCTGTTAAGTATAATAATTAGGATGTTTGTGTGTTGCATTCAAGTATAAATATTAGATCATCCAATCAAATATGCTTATTTCCCCCATGTGTTTGGTGTCCTCAAAGGGATGTAAACAGAGACCATCTAGAAACAAATATAACCAAAAAGACCATCACCACGGCAATTTGAATCAATGAACTGTCCAGAATTGTGACCTTGTTCTTGTTCTTTGGTAATGCACAGATTTCTTTATTTGCAAACTACTGTAAGAAAAAACTTAGTGGGTACTGCCCAAGTGGTTTGAGGTTATGGAATTACATTGACCCCAACAAAAGCCTGCTTGGAATGAAATGTGTCTTGGCCAGCCATTCGGGCCATTTTTTTCTCCTCCAATTGTTAGTACCGTCCTATATGGTCCTCCTGTATATCATTCTTCAAAGCACTCATGCTGGCAGTGTGAACAATTTCCAGCCTTTAAACTTACAGCAATGTTCAGACCGTTCGTACTGCTCGTGCTGCCAGTACGAGTGCTTTGAAGCATGACATGAAGGTACAGTATAATAAAAGTTTGTCCCAACTACTGGGGGCCAATTGGTTATTAAATTATGAGTATTTGAGATTGTAGTAATGTTGTGTAGTGTTATCAGGCTCTGTGCATGGTAGTAGTAGGTAACATTTGTTTTTTCCATCTCCAGGGAAGTATGTCAAAGGAGAGCAAGTCACCGAAGAGAAACAGCTCTAAACCAGTGACTCCAACTCTGCTGCAGCTCATCTCTGGAGAGGTTGCGGAGGCAAAGACGAAGAAACATGAGAAAATGATGAAGAAACAGAACAGATCTGAAATGTAAGTTTTCTTGTGTAACGGCGGATACCATCCAATGTAGCACACTCGGTTGACAAGTCCTTTAGTGTTTCCACTGGTCAGTTAGTGTCAGTTAGAAGCAGGTAGCATCCCATCTAAGTCATTCTGGCTGGGTCTGTGGCATAACATCATCCTGGGGAATATAATGTTCTAAAACATTGTTAAACAGGTGTGGTTGATTCCAATACACGGCAAACATGTTAACATACATAGTGTATCAAATCCCATTACATACATTACAGGGTAAGACATCATGGGAACGTCATCGTTGGGCACTCACTCCAGTAC
Source organism: Apostichopus japonicus (assembly GCF_037975245.1). NCBI lineage: Eukaryota > Metazoa > Echinodermata > Holothuroidea > Aspidochirotida > Stichopodidae > Apostichopus > Apostichopus japonicus. The sequence continues at coordinate 24,374,288 of NC_092576.1, forward strand.
CTGGGCATTCACTCCAGTACCTGGGCACTCGCTCCAGTACCTGGGTAGTTACTCCAATACCTGGGCACTCACTCCGATACCTAGGTTCTCACTCCAATACCTGGGCACTCACTCCAGTACCTGGTCACTCACTCCAATACCTGGTCACTCATGCCAATACCTGGGCAGTTACTCCAATACCTGGGCACTCATTTCAATACCTGGGCACTCATTCCAATACCTGGGCACTCACTCCAGTACCTGGGCAGTTACTCCAATACCTGGGCTCTCATTCCAATAACTGGGCACTCACTTCAGTACCTGGGCAGTTACTCCAATACCTGGGCACTCACTCCAGTACCTGGGCAGTTACGCCAATACCTGGGCACTTATTCCAATACCTGGGCACTCACTCCAATACCTGGGCACTCGGTGCAAACGTTACAAGGTGTTACTGTCCACGTTGAATATATATGAGATTGGCTCAAAGGAAGCCAGCAACAAACTGTTTCCTCATAAATTGTTTATGCAGCCCTGTTAGGATGAAGTCATTATTCCTTAGTGGTGTAAGAAATGTTAATAACTTCAAAGCTCATTGTAGATGTCAGTTTTTTTCAGTTGCACTTGTGTGGTAGTGTGTAAACCAGGGGGAACAAGGTCAAACACCCCTCACCCCCTTAACCCCTCAAATTTCAAATATAAAATGTGGCCAAATGCACAGAAAATCCCCATTTCCTGATTGAGCTCTTCATAGTGTGAATGAATACTGGTTGTGACACTGTCATCAGGCCTTACTACCATGTTGGAACAAAGTTGAAAGAAGATCTTTCATGATTTGTTGGTCAAAATGTCATTTGATTATCATCAGGCACCTAATCAAAATGGAAAAAGAAGAAAAAATAATATGTTATATGATTTCTGCAGTTTGGCATTAGGATGTGAAAATATATCCTTAAATAATCTATTTCAGGTTTTGTAATATGACAGCTTTCCTGATCCATTGGTTCTCTGGTCAAATGGTGTGAAAGACATTCTGGTTTAACGGGTTAGTCTAGTGCGAGCAAATTGTACCAACGGAGTCAGCATAGAAAGGTGTGAAAGTTTGGGAAATGTGTGAACTTCTTCCTTGCCTTATGAAGTTGCCTATCCAGCAAATTTGTATTACATTTAATCAACCTCTGTGTTCTTGTAACAGGTTCTTACAGCAACTCAAGAAAGATCAGCGACTGGTCACTCATGCTGAACTGAAGAGAGAGTTTACCTCCCGATCCGAGGCCGTCAGTAAACTGCTAGCGTTTCATGTCTGTCAGAATGATTCACCCATGGAAGAACACCTTGAGAAATGTAAGTAAAATTAGTCAGTTTGTATGTATGTATGTTAGGGAACGTAGCCAAATCTAGTCTGGGCCAGGCGGAGCCACAACTGCACAATGACCCCTTTACACTTTGTGCACACACTGTAAAATGAGCTCCCTAGCCCTGCAGAAGTCCTATGCAGAATGGGAGGAGCTTAAAGATATGCATGAGTAACTCTCCGAAGCAACTTGAACGATCCTGGTAACAGCGTTGCTACGTTCTTTTGTTCTGCAGACAATACACTTTATCGTGGCAAAAGTGTGCCGATCTTTTGTAAATTTTATCTTTGCTCAAACGGTTACCCTTCCAGTGTTTAAACACAGACTAATAAATGAGAAAATTGTTTGTTTTGTGTCATTTCGATCTTCTTATCATGTTATTTTCATGTTCACATGTAAATTATACTGAACCCGAACAAACTTCCATCCCAGTCGCACTTACAAAGGAAAGAAGAAGGAATAGAAAATATATGCCTACATTTGCAACATCGACCTTGTAATACATTACTACCAAGTTTATACTGCAAATTCCATTTGTTTTATTAACATTATCTTAAACAAAATTTGTTCAAAAATGCCAGACTGTGCTCTGGGACCGGTTTTGCGATAGTTACGTGTCAGCTAGCTGAAGACAAAATTTACTAGTTTATACAGTATTTCAACGGAAATACGCAATAGACTTTACTGTATGTGAGACTCAGCACTAATTTTCCATAGATATTTATCGGCGGGGCAGTGTTGCTGGTCGCGTTATTTGATTGGACAATAATATTCCCGATATACTTGGGCTATGTGTGTGAAGAATTCAAAATTTTCAATGACTTTTTTATCGAACAACTTTGAGATGCATTCTATTTGTAACAAGTATACGCAGAAGTAAAAGCTAGGCCACTTAGAAAAAGTTATCGTGCAAGTTGGTATACGTTGTGCGTAACTTAAGAATTAACTAACATGACCACGTACAAACACAGTACGACAGGTAAAAGGCTATGACAAATAAGAAAGGAAAGGAAAAAAGAAATAATATTGAAAGCAACGGATACATGTAGAACTTTCTGATAAACTTTCAATAACGTTATAAAACACGACATATCTTTAGAAAGACCAAAAGGTACTGGTGTAAGACAAGAATAAGCCTTACTAAAAAAAATTACTGATTAACGTCCAATTATTTTCAGAAAGGTGAATGTTCCATCAAGCTCTTTGCAAGTCCCAGAGAGTTAGCAGAGTTGAAAAGAAATAATAAAAAAGTCACTTCTAAACGGCATCCTGTCGAACATGCTGCACAACTCTCCTGCATTCTTGGTTAATGGCGTCTCTCATTCTCGAAAAATTTACCGCTTGAGTTGGGGAATTTTAGTTCGACCTGACCTAGGATGGCCATGATGCGATCTCCGTCCAAACATTTTTTTACGGTCGTCCCTATCGCAGATATCACCGATCCTCCGCTGAAGTTACTTTCGGCCAGCTCCTCCTCTGAAAATGTACATTTCATTAGTTTCCTCAGGAAACTCGTACCTGTTTTCGAATCATCAAACATTCGACGGTAAATTTCTTGTTCGATAGATAATAGCTTACGGTCTTTCTTGTAACAAGTTATAAGTCCATTTTCTACCAAACCAAATGCCGGTTGGATCCTCTCTTCCCGTTGTTATTGAGGAGATTCTCTGCTGTTCCTGGGCTTTCTCTCGAGCGGCGACCCTGCCTTTCATCAAATTTTGAGTTTCGCGTGCAGTGTCATGACTATGGGTAATAGCTTCAAGTACGGCCTGGAATTGTTGGGTATTATTTGTATTTATATCCGATAGAGTATTTTTAAGTTCTTGATGATCCTTCCTCAGTTCTTTCAGGTCTTGATTATCCTTTCTCATGGCTTTCAGTTCTGTTGCCATTGATGCCACAGTTTCTTCCAGCATGACGATTTTGTCTTGGAGCTCTTTCACATGAGGAGACTCATGTTCTTCCTGTTGAACTTTCTCAGCAGTAACACTCTGGTATACTAGAGGCATATCGTCTTCCGAATCAGGCTCACTCTCGTTGGCTGTTCTTAAAACTGCCGGTTGACGTTGGCTGGAACTCTGCTTGCGTTTAATTTTCGCCACAAGATTGTTCAAAAGTGTTGCCTTGTAAACTCGGCCAGTTGACCTCCATTTAGCTTTGACAACAGTTCCAGACGGAAGATCCTTTGAACGATCGCATATTAAGTCAACTGGTTCAACCGACTTAAAAAGAAAACCAAAATTCTGTAGAGTTTTTGGTTCCTTGCTTTAGCAAAAGGAACCTATGCAGTCAGGTTGGCGTGTGTGTGTATGTATGTATGTATGTATGTATGTATGTATGTATGTATGTGTGTATGTGCGTGTGTGTGTCTGTGACACTTGCTTGGGTACGCTCTATCTCCATAAGGGAATGTTGGATTGAGGCCAAACTTGGACTATAGATCCGCCATATGGAGAAGGTGTGCCCTATTGTTTCTGGTGCCCACAAAGGTCGCCAAAGGTCAGTTATGGTCCAAAAACCGAAAATATTAAAACTGCAATAACTCCCAGTGCCAATGTGCGACAAGATTGATATTTTGGGACAAGTTGTGAACTGGTTAGGGGAGCATTTTCAAACATAACGGTCATGTGATCCGAGGTCACCAAAGGTCAATTAATGATAAAAAACTAGTATTTTTGCGATAACTTGAGAACGAAATGTCTGTTAGGGTTGGGAGTTGCCTCAATGTAATCCAATTGTCGACCCGCATCTGGGTGACCCTTGACCTCAATTTGACCTCTGGTGACCTTTTCGTGTTTTGGGGATTTTTACAGTTTTGATGTTATTTTCAGATGTCAAAGGTACCTTCTGATCATAAATGTCAATAGGTTGACCCCATGTGACCTTTATGTGCGAAGTTATATGGGGTCAAAGTTTTTCGATCGGAGTTAGGATGGTTGTACAGACTTTTCGTTTTGTTTTTTGGAATCAGGAGATTAAACTACATCTGAATCCAAGGTCAAAAGGTCAAAGGTCACATTAGAAAAAATGTGCTTATTTTGGGAGGAAACAAGCAAAAAAGAAAATGTTTGGTTTTGATGCTAGATTTGGATATCAAAGGTACCTTCCGATCAAAAATGTCAATTGGTTGACACCCGTGTGACCTTCGTGTGCGAAGTTATACAAGGTCAAAGTTAATTTTCACACATTTAATGCAACAACTCCCAGTTCCAAGGTGTGATATGGTTGATATTTTTGGACAAGTTGCAAATGGTATAGGGGAATATTTTCAAACTTACCGGTCATGTGATCCGAGGTCACCAAAGGTCAATTAATGTCAAAAAACTAGTATTTTGGGGGTAGAAAATGGGCAAAGAAAAACATGTTTGAATTTTTATAGTTTGATGCTCTAATTTAGGTCTCATCAATCAAAAATGTCAATAAGTTGACCCAAGGTGACCTTTGTATGTTAAGTTATATGAGGTCAAAGTTAATTTTCAGACAATTAGTGTAATAACTCCCAGTGCCAAGGTGTTACACAGTTGATATTTTGAGACAAGTTGCAAATGGTATAGGGGAGCATTTTCAAACTTAACGGTCATGTGATCCGAGGTCACCAAAGGTCAATTAATGATAAAAAACTATTTTTGCGATAACTTGAGAACGAAATGTCCGTTAGGGTTGGGAGTTGCCTCAATGTAATCCAATTGTCGACCCGCATCTGGGTGACCCTTGACCTCAATTTGACCTCTGGTGACCTTTTCGTGTTTTGGGGATTTTTACAGTTTTGATGTTATTTTCAGATGTCAAAGGTACCTTCTGATCATAAATGTCAATTGGTTGACACCCGTGTGACCTTCGTGTGCGAAGTTATACAAGGTCAAAGTTAATTTTCACACATTTAATGCAACAACTCCCAGTTCCAAGGTGTGATATGGTTGATATTTTTGGACAAGTTGCAAATGGTATAGGGGAATATTTTCAAACTTACCGGTCATGTGATCCGAGGTCACCAAAGGTCAATTAATGACAAAAAACTAGTATTTTGGGGGTAGAAAATGGGCAAAGAAAAAATGTTTGAATTTTTGGTTCCTTGCTTTAGCAAAAGGAACCTATGCAGTCAGGTTGGCGTGTGTGTGTGTGTATGTATGTATGTATGTATGTATGTATGTGTGTGTGTGTGTGTGTGTGTGTGTCTGTGACACTTGCTTGGGTACGCTCTATCTCAATAAGGGAATGTTGGATTGAGGCCAAACTTGGACTATAGATCCGCCATATGGAGAAGGTGTGCCCTATTGTTTTTGGTGCCCACAAAGGTCACCAAAGGTCAGTTATGGTCCAAAAACCGAAAATATTAAAACTGCAATAACTCCCAGTGCCAATGTGCGACAAGATTGATATTTTGGGACAAGTTGTGAACTGGTTAGGGGAGCATTTTCAAACATAACGGTCATGTGATCCGAGGTCACCAAAGGTCAATTAATGATAAAAAACTAGTATTTTTGCGATAACTTGAGAACGAAATGTCTGTTAGGGTTGGGAGTTGCCTCAACGTGATCCAATTGTCGACCCGCATCTGGGTGACCCTTGACCTCAATTTGACCTCTGGTGACCTTTTCGTGTTTTTGGGATTTTTACAGTTTCGATGCTATTTTCAGATGTCAAAGGTACCTTCTGATCATAAATGTCAATAGGTTGACCCCGTGTGACCTTTATGTGCGAAGTTATATGGGGTCAAAGTTTTTCGGTCGGAGTTAGGATGGTTGTACAGACTTTTCGTTTTGTTTTTTGGAATCAAGAGATTAAACTACATCTGAAACCAAGGTCAAAAGGTCAAAGGTCACATTAGAAAAAATGTGCTTATTTTGGGAGGAAACGAGCAAAAAAGAAAATGTTTGGTTTTGATGCTAGATTTGGATATCAAAGGTACCTTCCGATCAAAAATGTCAATTGGTTGACACCCGTGTGACCTTCGTGTGCGAAGTTATACGAGGTCAAAGTTAATTTTCACACATTTAATGCAACAACTCCCAGTTCCAAGGTGTGACATGGTTGATATTTTTGGACAAGTTGCAAATGGTATAGGGGAATATTTTCAAACTTACCGGTCATGTGATCCGAGGTCACCAAAGGTCAATTAATGTCAAAAAACTAGTATTTTGGGGGTAGAAAATGGGCAAAGAAAAAAATGTTTGAATTTTTATAGTTTGATGCTCTAATTTAGGTCTCATCAATCAAAAATGTCAATAAGTTGACCCAAGGTGACCTTTGTATGTTAAGTTATATGAGGTCAAAGTTATTTTTCAGACATTTAGTGTAATAACTCCCAGTGCCAAGGTGTAACACAGTTGATATTTTGAGACAAGTTGCAAATGGTATAGGGGAATATTTTCAAACTTAACGGTCATGTGATCCGAGGTCACCAAAGGTCAATTATTGATAAAAAACTAGTATTTTTTGCGATAACTTGAGAACAAATTGTCCGTTAGGGTTGGGAGTTGCTTCAATGTAATCCAATTGTCGACCCGCATCTGGGTGACCCTTGACCTCAATTTGACCTCTGGTGACCTTTTCGTGTTTTGTGGATTTTTTACAGTTTCGATGCTATTTTCAGATGTCAAAGGTACCTTCTGATCATAAATGTCAATAGGTTGACCCCTGTGTGACCTTCGTGTGCGAAGTTATATGAGGTCAAAGTTAATTTTCAGACATTTAATGCAATAACTCCCAGTTCCAAGGTGTGACAAGGTTGATATTTTTGGAGTAGTTGCAAATGGTGTAGGGGAATATTTTCAAACTTAACGGTCATGTGATACAAGGTCACCAAAGGTCAATTAATGATAAAAAACTAGTATTTTTGCGATAACTTGAGAACAAATTGTCCGTTAGGGTTGGGAGTTGTTTCAATGAAGTCCAATTGTCGACCCGCATCTGGGTGACCCTTGACCTCGATTTGACCTCTGGTGACCTTATTAGTGTTTTGTGGATTTTTACAGTTTCGATGCTATTTTCAGATGTTAAAGGTAACTTCTGATCATAAATGTCAATGGGTTGACCCCCGTGTGACCTTCGTGTGCGAAGTTATATGAGGTCAAAGTTAATTTTCAGACATTTAATGCAATAACTCCCAGTTCCAAGGTGTGACAAGGTTAATATTTTTGGAGTAGTTGCAAATGGTATAGGGGAATATTTTCAAACTTAACGGTCATGTGATACAAGGTCACCAAAGGTCAATTAATGATAAAAAACTAGTATTTTTGCGATAACTTGAGAACCAATTGTCCGTTAGGGTTGGGAGTTGTTTCAATGAAGTCCAATTGTCGACCCGCATCTGGGTGACCCTTGACCTCAATTTGACCTCTGGTGACCTTTTCGTGTTTTGTGGATTTTTTACAGTTTCGATGCTATTTTCAGATGTCAAAGGTACCTTCTGATCATAAATGTCAATAGGTTGACCCCTGTGTGACCTTGGTGTGGGAAGTTATATGAGGTCAAAGTTAATTTTCAGACATTTAATGCAATAACTCCCAGTTCCAAGGTGTGACAAGGTTGATATTTTTGGAGTAGTTGCAAATGGTATAGAGGGATATTTTCAAACTTAACGGTTATGTGATACAAGGTCACCAAAGGTCAATTAATGATAAAAAACTAGTATTTTTGCGATAACTTGAGAACAAATTGTCCGTTAGAGTTGGGAGTTGCTTCAATGAAGTCCAATTGTCGACCCGCATCTGGGTAACCCTTGACCTCAATTTGACCTCTGGTGACCTTTTCGTGTTTTGTGGATTTTTTACAGTTTCGATGCTATTTTCAGATGTCAAAGGTACCTTCTGATCATAAATGTCAATAGGTTGACCCCTGTGTGACCTTGGTGTGGGAAGTTATATGAGGTCAAAGTTAATTTTCAGACATTTAATGCAATAACTCCCAGTGCCAAGGTGTGACAAGGTTGATTTTTTTGGACAAGTTGCAAATGGTATAGGGGAATATTTTCAAACTTAACGGTCATGTGATCCAAGGTCACCAAAGGTCAGCTAATGTTAAAAAAGTAGTATTATGGGGGGAGAAAATGGGCAAAGAAAAAATGTTTGAATTTTTACAGTCATGCTCTATTTAGGTCTCACCGATCAAAAATGTCAATTGTTTGACCTCCGGGTGACCTTCAAAAGTTCAAAAGTCAATTTTTTGACATTTAATGCAATTAAATCTCAATGCCAAGGTGTGACATGGTTGATATTTTGGGACAAGTTGTGAATGGGGTGGTGGAACATTTTGAAACTTCAAGGTCATGTCATCTGAGGTCACCATTGTTATCATATCTGTTGACACGCTTGTAGGTCTCTTATATTTCTTACATTTTCGACGCCATATTTAGATCTCAAAAGTGCCTTTTGATATAAAATCTGATCACATTTACGGTGATCACAAAAGTGTTGGCTATAGTGTTGGTTACTTTATGGGAACATGTAGGACAATTACTTGGACTATTTCAGCCCAATCTTGCTTGATAATATGATGTGTATTGTCATATACCCCAAGCAAGGAACCACAGTGCCCTTGGGCTCTTGTTTTAATGAGAAATCCAAACATGTTTCGTTTGATCTGAAATAGGAGCAGAAGAAAGCATTAAGAACTTTAAGAAGTTGTGATTTGGCACCCCGCCACACCCACCCATGTCAACACTGTATGTGATATGACACCATACTGTGACATCTCGCCTGAAGTTGCCAGAAGTTTTCACCCCTGGTTTGCAAGATGTCTGCCACATGATTCAGGCATGAGCTTTTTCCGCGAACTCGCGGAATATCCATAATTTCTTTTCTACCTCGTGGACAAATCCTATTATCCTAACACACTTTAGCATACGCAAACTGGAGCCTATACAGCAATTTTTGCAAAATTCCATGATTTTTTTTTTTTATCCTAGGCGGGCTGATGATTACAAAAACAAACAAAAACTTTTACAATGTTGTGTTTGATTCTTGAAGACGAGTAACACATTCTTATATCTCGATCAAGTTGAGATGACACCAATTTATAAAATGTCTATATGTGTTAGATGGCAAAACAAAACTGACGCTTCATTAATCCTGTGTAAAAGTAAGTTGGCCTGACATTTCGATCCTAGCAGGATCTTCTTCAAAGGCCTCTTCGTGTTCACCATGCTCATTAACTTGTCTCAATTATGTGCATGTTTTTGTCCCTTCTGTGTTACTGTCACTTGTCATTTAGCCTTTGAAGAAGATCCTGCTAGGAAAGTCAGGCCAACTTACTTTTACACATTCTCTTACACAGGCTCTCTAGTGGATGAGCAGTTTGCTAACAGTTTTATTTTATTTTTATTTTCATTTATCCTGTGTTTCATTACAGTGTAGCTGTATATATTTAGTTCTTTAATTTATGGCTTTTCAGTTGACAAAGAATTTGAAGACCACAGTATGCATCTTCTGGATAAGAAAGATGAGATGTTGGCTAAATACAGATACCTGTTATTGAGGGAGAGCATGGTAAGAGGGCAACAAGCCCCTTTGATTATTATCCTAACACACTGTAGCATATGCAAACTGGAGCCTATACTGAAATTTTTGCAAAGTTCCGTGATTTTTTTTTTTTTACCCCAGGCTCATCCCTGGATTATGTTACCATGGATTTATCAATCATTGTCTCTCCTGTTTATTCATGGAGGAGTAGAACAAATAGATGAAGACTTGTTCCAACAGTCTACATTAATGTGTGATTGGGAAATGTAATATCCTCAGCTGTACAATAGTTTGACAAAACCTCCAAGAAAGGATATATTCAAATTACATCTTGGAGATGATTACTCACTGACAAATGAATCTCAAACAATAAGGAATGCCTGCTGGTGACATAAGGTGAAAATTTATGCCCCCCCCATGGGTTTTAGTTTTACCTGTATTCGTAGAGGAAAACCTTTATCTCCAGGTTGGAATAGCCATGGTAGAAATAGTTCTTACAGTCATTGTCCAAATGATTGCAGAAGAATACACTTAAAGATGGCAAAACATCTCCTTAATTATTTCTTAAGGCATTTTCCTACTGGCTATCAGTCATAATTCACAAAGTATAGAACAATTTAAAGTGTTTTGAGACTAGTTTGCTGTTCTTGCTGCTAGGATTTTTTGGAAGATAGATGCTCTTAATTCCTCAGATTTTCATTGTGTAAAAGATCACTTTGATTTAGGCAGTGTAATGGGGTAAAAGCGAGATGTTTTCGCGCACCAATCTGCAGCTAAAAGACAATATATGAGCCATAATGTAACAGAAGCCAAGCTATCTTCTTAGGTATTTTTGCAGATGTTTCATTTTAAATTGTTTGAGACATTACAGTAGGCCTAGCTGCCTATTTATGATTCAGCGACATGTTTTACTTTGTGAACACTTACTTTTGGTGTAAAAAAGTTCAAATTTCATACTGCACAGAAACATAACTTTCCAATGTGTAGCACCATGTATCTGCCTGAGTGCCTAACTTTTGTTCATAGATAGTATTGATGTTGCGGATCTGTACTATGGAGACTTGAGCAACAATCTTAGGCCTAGTGGCAAGTTAAATTTGGCGAGTAGATTTTTAGTCACGGTCGCCAAAAAGTGAGTGCTTTGAAAAATATTTGTCAAGGCCTGAAAACCATGAAAACATGATAATCATGGTAGAAATCATGAATACTTTTCATACATGGTATATGGAATTGCCATATTGATGACAGCACTCCTGTTGCCTTTGAGGTTAAATATCATTTGAGGTCACCAGATGTCAAACTCTGAAAACCCTCTTTACATGATATCTAACGATAGGCATCGTGGATTTATTGTTGGTGTGTGGATTCATAACATTGCGTACAAGACCCCTATTGTTTTTGGTGGAGGTGTGTATTGCCACGGACCTGGTTTTATGATGCCATAGTGTAATTGTAGCAAAATGGTAGTTCGGGCCATTTCTATTGTACAGTTAGTTCTGGTTACCTCAATGCAATATGCATTCTAGTTTTATTTTTATTTTTTTATCAAATGGACTGGTAGGATTGATGTTGGTAGCTGAAGGGCATTTGTAAGACTCAGAACACAGAAGGACCCTGAATTGAAGGGAAACGGGTCTTACTTTAAGTATTGTATGTATGGGGATCAAAACATGATGGTTTAATAAGGTTATTGTACTTTGGTCTTTGTACAGAGAAGAGGTCCTTCAGCAGAAATGGTCATGTTAGACAGAATGGTGCTACAAGATGAGAGGATGAACTTTGAATATGAGAAACAGCTATCCAAGAACCCTGGTAAGTTAATGTTTGCTGCCTGCTCTGGTCTTGTTATTCTTATGTCTCTGTGACTAGCTCTGTATTAAAACTAGGACTAAAACAGCTATCCAAGAACCCTGGTAAGTTAATGTTTGCTGCCTGCTCTGGTCTTGTTATTCTTATGTCTCTGTGACTAGCTCTGTATTAAAACTAGGACTAAAACAGCTATCCAAGAACCCTGGTAAGTTAATGTTTGCTGCCTGCTCTGGTCTTGTTATTCTTATGTCTCTGTGACTAGCTCTGTATTAAAGCTAGGACTAAAACAGCTATCCAAGAACCCTGGTAAGTTAATGTTTGCTGCCTGCTCTGGTCTTGTTATACTTATGTCTCTGTGACTAGCTCTGTATTAAAGCTAGGACTAAAACAGCTATCCAAGAACCCTGGTAAGTTAATGTTTGCTGCCTGCTCTGGTCTTATTATACTTATGTCTCTGTGACTAGCTCTGTATTAAAGCTAGGACTAAAACAGCTATCCAAGAACCCTGGTAAGTTATGTTTGCTGCCTGCTCTGGTCTTATTATACTTATGTCTCTGTGACTAGCTCTGTATTAAAGCTAGGACTAAAACAGCTATCCAAGAACCCTGGTAAGTTAATGTTTGCTGCCTGCTCTGGTCTTGTTATACTTATGTCTCTGTGACTAGCTCTGTATTAAAGCTAGGACTAAAACAGCTATCCAAGAACCCTGGTAAGTTAATGTTTGCTGCCTGCTCTGGTCTTGTTATACTTATGTCTCTGTGACTAGCTCTGTATTAAAGCTAGGACTAAAACAGCTATCCAAGAACCTTGGTAAGTTAATGTTTGCTGCCTGCTCTGGTCTTGTTATACTTATGTCTCTGTGACTAGCTCTGTATTAAAGCTAGGACTAAAACAGCTATCCAAGAACCTTGGTAAGTTAATGTTTGCTGCCTGCTCTGGTCTTGTTATTCTTATGTCTCTGTGACTAGCTCTGTATTAAAACTAGGACTAAAACAGCTATCCAAGAACCCTGGTAAGTTAATGTTTGCTGCCTGCTCTGGTCTTGTTATACTTATGTCTCTGTGACTAGCTCTGTATTAAAACTAGGACTAAAACAGCTATCCAAGAACCCTGGTAAGTTAATGTTTGCTGCCTGCTCTGGTCTTGTTATACTTATGTCTCTGTGACTAGCTCTGTATTTAAAGCTAGGACTAAAACAGCTATCCAAGAACCCTGGTAAGTTAATGTTTGCTGCCTGCTCTGGTCTTGTTATACTTATGTCTCTGTGACTAGCTCTGTATTAAAGCTAGGACTAAAACAGCTATCCAAGAACCCTGGTAAGTTAATGTTTGCTGCCTGCTCTGGTCTTATTATACTTATGTCTCTGTGACTAGCTCTGTATTAAAGCTAGGACTAAAACAGCTATCCAAGAACCCTGGTAAGTTAATGTTTGCTGCCTGCTCTGGTCTTGTTATACTTATGTCTCTGTGACTAGCTCTGTATTAAAGCTAGGACTAAAACAGCTATCCAAGAACCCTGGTAAGTTAATGTTTGCTGCCTGCTCTGGTCTTGTTATTCTTATGTCTCTGTGACTAGCTCTGTATTAAAACTAGGACTAAAACAGCTATCCGAGAACCCTGGTAAGTTAATGTTTGCTGCCTGCTCTGGTCTTGTTATTCTTATGTCTCTGTGACTAGCTCTGTATTAAAACTAGGACTAAAACAGCTATCCGAGAACCCTGGTAAGTTAATGTTTGCTGCCTGCTCTGGTCTTGTTATACTTATGTCTCTGTGACTAGCTCTGTATTAAAGCTAGGACTAAAACAGCTATCCGAGAACCCTGGTAAGTTAATGTTTGCTGCCTGCTCTGGTCTTGTTATACTTATGTCTCTGTGACTAGCTCTGTATTAAAGCTAGGACTAAAACAGCTATCCAAGAACCCTGGTAAGTTAATGTTTGCTGCCTGCTCTGGTCTTGTTATACTTATGTCTCTGTGACTAGCTCTGTATTAAAGCTAGGACTAAAACAGCTATCCAAGAACCCTGGTAAGTTAATGTTTGCTGCCTGCTCTGGTCTTGTTATACTTATGTCTCTGTGACTAGCTCTGTATTAAAGCTAGGACTAAAACAGCTATCCAAGAACCCTGGTAAGTTAATGTTTGCTGCCTGCTCTGGTCTTGTTATACTTATGTCTCTGTGACTAGCTCTGTATTAAAGCTAGGACTAAAACAGCTATCCAAGAACCCTGGTAAGTTAATGTTTGCTGCCTGCTCTGGTCTTATTATACTTATGTCTCTGTGACTAGCTCTGTATTAAAGCTAGGACTAAAACAGCTATCCAAGAACCCTGGTAAGTTAATGTTTGCTGCCTGCTCTGGTCTTGTTATACTTATGTCTCTGTGACTAGCTCTGTATTAAAGCTAGGACTAAAACAGCTATCCAAGAACCCTGGTAAGTTAATGTTTGCTGCCTGCGCTGGTCTTATTATAGTCTAAATTGTGACTAGCTCTGTATTAAAGTTAGGACTAAAACTGCTATCCAAGAACCCTGGTAAGTTAATGTTTGCTGCCTGCGCTGGTCTTATTATAGTCTAAATTGTGACTAGCTCTGTATTAAAGTTAGGACTAAGCTGCTGGCTGTACCAAACAGGCATTCAGTTCATAAATAGCTGAGTGATGATACATTTTTCAAAATTTGTCATATTTCAAGCAAGGTTTTTATCAACTTTATAAAACAAGATATTAGAAAAGTGCAACTGCCCCATATTTAACATAAAAATTAGCTGGGGCACCTATAATTTCATTTTGGCACCTAAGGAATTGATCATTGCAATTATTGAGTTACTTGATGATTGTTTATGCATTTTGGTATCTTATGTTGTTAATTTCTGGATGTTGTTGATGGCTTTTAATCATTTTTCCCCCTCCTACTCCTTCTCCATCTCCAGACACTCAAAACCGTCTGCTTGCCATCATTAAACCAAATCAAAGTAAGAAGGAACGTTTCTTGAGCGCTGCTGCAGCCGCTGCAGCCCTATCGTCAAGTATCGAGAGTCCTGCGACTCCTGTGATCCCGAAACAGGTGAGATGATGTGCAACACACATAGTAGTCTGTAGGCAAAGACACTAAACTATTCATTCATTCATTTATTTAATTGTTTCTTCACAATATAAATACATAAGTTAACTAAGTCACAAAACATATCAACAACAGGGAAAATTGTGAAAGGAAGCACTCCACAAAAACTAGAGGGCTTGTCTAGTAGAGCGCTCACATATGTAACTAGAGAGAACAATAAAAGAAAACAGTCACACTTATATCCACCCACACACCGACCCAACACGTATAAACCACCCACAATGTCTTCATTAGGTACTAATCTTGAGGAACAATTGGAGAAGAATATTGCAAGTAACTTTATGTAGGATGCAGCCGACCACAACTTGCCCATTTTTAGCATATTTAGCACTTTGCGACACTGGCTACATTATTCCCAGACTTCTCATACGATGTACAGGTTGAGTGAATGTATTGCGCCTAAGTCTAAGTGTACAGTGTGAGGATTGATGAATGCATTTATTTTGCAATTTTTAATACAAATAGTATGTTGTTTTACACTCTTGTGATGGTTTAGTCTCTGCATTGTTAGGGTGCTCGTTTACCCTCTTTGTTTCAGAAGTCTCGTGATGGTTTCTTTAAAGGACTTCAGATCTGTAACACCCTTGTTATTTCGTCGTCCCATAATCACATTCCTGACATAATGATGATAAGGCTTGCTACATTATCTTACAGACATAGTACAATTTGCTGTTCATCAATTTTGTGTTTATTCTTTAATTTTTTAGGAAACATCGCTACCTCCAAAGAAACGAGCTCTGATCGAACCTGTGGTCACAGTGAAACCGTTGGAACCTGAAGTATCGACTATCTCAGAGGTGCCGATCAGCGAACCTCAGATAACGAAGAACGACTTCAAGACCAAGATAACGATTAAGATTCCTAAGCAGTCCTACCAGCCCCTGTCTCCCTCCCCTAGTAGTTGCGACACCATACATTCCACGGTCAGCTCACCCGATCTGAGATCGCCCAAGTCAGAGGCAGGATCAGAATCCGGTGCATCCTCGGTCCGATCTGACATCTCCTCGCCGAGGGTACGGCTTCGTAGACATTCCACCCTGCAGGCTCTCTTGATGAGGGACTCTCCGTTGGACGTATCCATGGACGAGCTGAAGGGTAAAAAGAAACCATGGAAACAGACTTCGAATTCGTCGTCGCTCTCGTCGTCCGATAAGACGCCCGCCAAGGACACCGCCGAGAAGGCTAGCAGATCCAGACGAAACGGTAAAGACGGACTGACGAACGGCAGGAGGAGCAACAGCAGTGCCGTCTCCGAGGAAGCGATGAGCGTGTTTGACTTTGACGAGGATACCGGGAGCAAGGATTCGTACATCTTACCGGTCTCTGCGGCCAACAGTCCGTTCGAACCCATGGACGTGCTGCAGGACTCCCTGCAGGATGAGATGAACAGTACCATTAACAGTATACTAGGACTGCAGAAGGCGAGTCCCGGTGAGGGGAGCCAACAGGAGGATGGTGGAGGCGGTTCTCAGGATACCCTCCTACCCAGTGCCGTGTTTGAGAGTCATTCGATCGATGACGACGATGATTTCTATGACAGTGTAGACACCTTGAGTAAGATCACATCTTATAGCAGTATGTTAGATTCAGGAGGAGAAGGGATGCCTGGAGATGGCAGCAGCAGCAGGGATGCTGTGGCCAGCCTACAGGCAGAGCTGGACATCATGATGGAAGGTGATGACTCGCAGGAATCTAAACCCTCTGACCATGACCTGGAAGCAGCGGTCAATAGCATACTCTTCTAGCAGGGTCAGGAATCTAAACCCTCTGACCATGGTCTGGAAGCAGCGGTCAATAGCATACTCTTCTAGCAGGGTCAGGAATCTAAACCCTCTGACCATTGTCTGGAAGCAGCGGTCAATAGCATACTCTTCTAGCAGGGTCAGGAATCTAAACCCTCAGACCATGGTCTGGAAGCAGCGGTCAATAGCATACTCTTCTAGCAGGGTCAAGAATCTAAACCCTCTGACCATGGTCTGGAAGCAGCGGTCAATAGCATACTCTTCTAGCAGGGTCAGGAATTACTACCCACCCTTTCAAGTGTTTATTTACAGTTCAAAGGTCATCATCACTGACAGTACTAGTCCATATATAGCAGCTCAATGATATGGTTGAACAAGACAAGAATCGGCTGGTTATTGATACGATGGGAACACTCTGTCCATGTACTTCTAAACAAGAAAAGGAGCTTAATATGAAAGGTTGTAAATGCAACTCCTATAACTAGTTACAGAAGTAAGTTTGAAGCAGGAATCAGTTAAACAGATTGGTGGACACATTGAATAAGATAAATGGTTAGTCCCACTATATATGTAATTTATTGCTCAGATGTGTGATTAGTCCGAAGAATTTGGTGCTGTACGTTATAAAGTCCCACCACGTTGTTGTTGTTTAAGGAGGAATTTGGAAAGTTTGTAATACATTTGGGTGACCAGTATTGAACTGGAAAGTGTTAGTGTTTGGTCTGAGTGTGCTTCCAGAGTTGTGACAAGGATAATAATAACATGGAGAGCCAGTGTATAACATTATTTAGAACAGATTTGGGATGAACTTGATGACTAAGTATGCAAGCCCCCCCCCCTCCCTAGGATGTGAATTTATTGAAGGTAATAACAAAGTGTGAGGTTAAAATTATACAGAATCGACCTTGTGTAACGTTGGTCCAACTCATGGGAAGTATAATATTCAGTCCCCAATCATCTGTGGTGACATGATATGGACTGCACCAACAAACTGCATTTGTTATCCGTCCAAACTTGAAAAGAAGTCAGTTCACCTGGAAGATGGTATTTCTTCTGTACATAGGATTATATTTTAAGTTGGAAAGTTGTGAATCCGATAGCTTCATCTAAATTACACATTAAATTTAAGTGTGGAAGGTGTCCTCATTGCATAGGTGAAACATTTGATGTGTTTGTTTAAGAGAGAGTCTCTCAAATGAAATAAATATGAAAGGTTTCAGAATCATGAGCAGTTTCAAACAGGAGTTGGACCAAGGTCTTCCTTGTGAATGTGTCTTGTTAGCACTCGGACTGTTACACAATTGAAGTTCTGATTATCCAGATTGGGGGTTACTTTGAGACATTTGTAAGGGCGTGATGTTAATGCTTTGTTACAGCAGTTTGTATGGGATGGTTGAAGGAGAGAATTAAACAGGATGTCATGATACCATCTGAGGTTGGATTCACTCAGATATGGATGATGCAGGTAGTCACCCTGTACAGTGTCACATCAGCACTAATGACCTGCAAAACAATCTAACAAAGTCTGTTGATTTATTGAAGGAGCTGCAGTATTAAACAGCATAGAGAGGACGGAAGCTTTAAAACTATCACATAGGGTTTATAACCTCTTTTCAATGCTTGAGAATGCCTTGCTAGGTTTAAACTGTGTGTTACCAGGGTGAAGTAGAAATATGGGACTTTGGCAGGATGGGAGTTGCCAGTAACTTGCAACAGATGGTATCCAACACAGGTCCATGTCGTTTGCATTGAGGTCTGGGATGCGGGACGTAAGGAGTCTTAAATGTCATTGTGTGATAATCCTTGTACCGGATTATCATCCATGGTTTCACTATGTTAAATGCTGGTTAATGCATGGTTTCACTATGTTAAATGCTGGTTAATGCATGGTCTCACTATGTTAATGCTAGTTACTGCATGGTTTCACTATGTTAATGCTAGTTACTGCATGGTTTCACTATGTTAAATGCTGGTTAATGCATGGTTTCACTATGTTAAATACTGGTTAATGCATGGTGTCACTATGTTAATGCTGGTTAATGCATGGTTTCACTATGTTAAATGCTGGTTAATGCATGGTTTGGCTATGTTAAATGCTGGTTAATGCATGGTTTCACTATGTTAAATGCTGGTTAATGCATGGTTTCACTATGTTAAATACTAGTTAATGCATGGTTTCACTACATTTAAATACTAGTTAATGCATGGTTTCACTGTGTTAAATGCTGGTTAATGCATGGTTTCACTATGTTAAATGCTGGTTAATGCATGGTTTCACTGTGTTAAATGCTGGTTAATGCATGGTTTCACTATGTTAAATGCTGGTTAATGCATGGTTTCACTATGTTAATGCTGGTTAATGCACGTAAACTGAATTACACAGCACTAGACACAACCACCACACACGGTTTACCTTTTAATCTTTATGCCACCGCACACACACACACTATGCATATAGTATATCACAGTCACAAATGGTTGTCAAAGACAAACATATCATGGGAGGGTTCTGCTATTCAGAATAGCATGTACTTGTTGGTAAGATTTGGAACAGAGACTGACTTTGCTGGAAACACAGATGAATATGGAATAGGAATTATGGTCACAGAGATGAAATAACATTATATAATATTAAAAAAAAACAGTATCATGATATGGTCTAGGTGGTAGGAAATATTGTGAAGAAATTGTTGTTGCAAGGTAACATTTAAGATGATTTTATATGGGGTGCGTCGACGGTGAATCTAGGGCTAGAGCAGTATATGCTGATCTTCTGCCAGTGGCTAGGTTCAAGAGACCAAACACAACCAGAAAACTGAAAATGAAACTTTTAAGAACTTTTGAAATAAAGCATATTGAGTACTTTTTTTCCATTAATTTAATGCTGTTTATTTATGTTATTTATACAAGACAGAATCTTGGTAGTTTTGTGTTTGAAATATGCTCTCCAAGGTTTCTGATATTTCTTGTGGTTGGTTTAGAGTTGTCACTTGAAATGATCAGATTGTATTTGATTCAAAGCTCATAGGATAAGAAGAGAGCTTAATATTCTACTTCTAAGATGCCCCCACCCCTTCCCCTCCCCTCGCATTGAGTCATGATGTAGAGACTGGATAGTTCCAGTTGATCTAATTGTGTTCATAATTTACTGTAAGTGAAATGTGAGCATGTTGATGTTCACACTTATACCAAGATAACATTACGTGTGGCTTTTCCATCTGACTAAATCTTTGTTTCAAATGCAACATGTTCATATCATTGAATGGTCAACTATGACTGGTTTGTTATTGGACCACACACACTGACAGGGTACCTAGCCCTGATATCGGTAGTAATATGGTTGATACTGTGTGCACTACGTTAACATAAAGTCAACGGAGTAGTCTTGACAGCTGTGAGGAAATACAGGGGTGGGAGATGGTGGGGGGGGGGGTGTTTCAACAAGGATGGAATCATTCTCCTATTATACCGTGCAATATTCTCTCATTGTGACCTCTGTCAATGTGTCGGCATCAGCAATGAAATGGAGTTTGTTGACAGAAATTTGTATTGAAATATTTCTTTTGTATGGTATGGAGATGAAACTTTTGTTGCAAAGGAACATTTTTGTAATGTTCTCTGTTATTGAGCAATTATGGTGATATTTAAATTATATGCAAAGAGGGAAAGAATAAATGTGCTCCAAATTGATAAGATATCTTTATCTGTGATTTGTTTATATGTAGATGTAATTAACATAGCCAGTTGATTGACCGGCTATGCTGCCATAACTGTCATGAACCATTCCATCTTTTAGATTCCTATATACTAAAGCTTGCTAAGCAGTATAATGGATAAGCAAGATTAACATTTCACTTGGGTTAGTATTAAACTGTTAAAGTCAGGATAAATTGGTTCAAGTGTGATGTCAGTATTAAAACAAACCCATTTCTGTCTGAATAACTGTACTTTTTCCTTGGACATTGGAAGGCATCATATTATATGAAAATTAGATTTAGAAGGCAGTAAGGCTTGGTGTGGTAACCATGGAGATGTGCATGACCATTGAAACTTTCAGTTAATGAACTAACTAAACATATGTATAGGACTACCAAAGCAATTTAGTGTGTTCTAGTCCATAGATGGGGGAGAATTAACCCAACAGTCTATGGCAACAGAAACTGGTGAAATGGGACAATTTACATTTGACATTCTTTGTTATAAGCATTGTTTGAACCTCTAAGAAAATCCAGTTTGTAATTCTGAAGTGAATGTTACAGTATGTGGAATCTTGGCTGGTGGTTCATGTGATGGAACAATATATCAGTGTTTTATAGTGACTTGATGTTTCGACACTGGTCCCAATGATTAGAAATTGTAACCCTTAATGTTGGTCATAACCCCATCAAAGAAGTCCAGTAACTTTGCGACTGAAAGGATTACTCTTGAAGCTTTAGTATTTGCTTTCATGTACTGAGTGGCGGAGCAAGGGGTATTGGTCAGGGGGTGAGAATGGTCTGTAGGGGCGCTTTCGAAACTATCAAAGACGAGCGCCACCACAGGTTAGCGCGGAGCATACAGAAATTTTTTGAGTAAAGATACTCCCTAGATTGCCGGAAATGACCCTTTCCGGGCCTTGCTAATTTGCAGATAATGTGACAAATGTCAATAGGTAGATGAGAGCGGAATAAAAAAGTCAATAATCGCGAAGAAGTAAAAAGCTGAAAAGGGCGCCAGCAGTCCATTTGAGTCCGTCAGGGGGGCATCCGCCACCCCCTTCCCCCTGACTGTATGGAGGCTCCGCCACTGTATGTACGCAGCCAAATGTATGGGAACCTCTCAGTACATTGCACCAGACTCTTAGAGGAAGTTCAAAATGCCCCCACCAACTTAGGTAAGTTAGTTCAACCCTCCTCTACACACTTACTGTTCATTGCCCAGTAAGTTCGTAGCAGAATTTAAACTGCTGGCTTTTGTGTATATTATACTTGGGTTACACTCCTGGGATTCGATGCCAAGCTGAATAGAATTGAAAGTATAGACTAGTGTAATGTGAGACAGGTAGTACATTTAGTAGTATGCATACCTGCATTACATTACACCTGCCTTACTTGCAGTGGCTTTATATATGTATAGAATTACAAGCAGGGTGACCAGGCTATAGCAGCATCTTCCCGCTCATCAACCTTCAAATTATATTTTTTTCTGAAACGGTTCATTCAATTTCTGGTCACGGTTGTCTTTCCTGCCTCCCACTCGGATGGCATCAAGTCTAAAGTAGAATTTCACAAGTCAGTTTAAACTGTTGTAATCTTAATGTGGTCGGTCCTATCATGGTATATATGTAAATGGAACCACTATATACTAGTATTTGAGAGCTAGTCACTTTGGTCATTGCAAGAAAATCTGTCATTTCACAACTTGCTTGTAAAGGGTGTGAAGACTCGCGCTAAAAGAAACGTTTGATGCCGGTAATCTGACATAGTTTCGAATGAGGTGTAACAGAAGTGTTAGACACCACGATCGATCCCAGAAAATACACACACAGCTTGCGTATACCGTCGGTATTTAGACACTAGTGTACAGTCAGTACATACAGCCAGTGTCGTCGCCAAGGGGGGGCCAGGGGGGCACGTGCCCCCCTGGAAAACCTAGTGCCCCCGAGTGCCCCCCCCCCATCTGAGATTTGGTTTGGTAAAAAAATATATATATATTTTGTTATATTCAACTCCCATCATCTGAGTTGGTTTTTCATAAGGACAAAGAAGCACAGTAATTCGTATTTTCTTCAAATGAGCTGCGAAAAAATGAACAAGTTTATCCTTGAACGTCGGGTATCGAAGTCGTAACCCGCGCCATCACAACAGGTGTCGATATTTACATTGAGTGTGTCAGTGCTCACGCCATACCAGCGGATATACAAGTCCGCTTCGCGAGCTACATGATTGTGAGAAGGGAGGGTACTTGCAATATGTTGCCTTGGTCTGAGGTTGACAGGTTAGAAGCTGACGAAATGTGAGAATGTGAGGGTCCGCAGGCACCATACTTGCCTATATTCGTGGACCCATATATTAACCCTGTTGTGTAGGGGGTGCAGAGGTCATTTGAGGTCAGATTCTTGTAGGAACAAATGGCGAATGTTCACACCTGCATACTGAGCCATACTCGATGCGTGATCAAACTTTGGATTGCATGGTGAGATCCCTGATAGGAGCCAATAACGATGCTGGAACCTGTTACATCTTAATAGATAATGGGCGAAAACGAGAAGGACAAGAAAGGAGTCGGGGTCATGCACACATAAATTCAACAAATGCAGGTTCTATTGATAGGGTTAGGCATAATATCGACAGCATGTGGTTCATATCCTCTGCAAAATTCTGCGCCTTGTTAAAATCATTACCTCAAAAATAGCAATTTCTGGAGATATCTTCAGATCGAATTTAGCATCAAATGTGGCAGCATTTTGCATCTAGCCCATCCTCCGTATGCGAAAATTTTCCAAAGGGGAGGGGGGGGGCAGTGGCGGCGGAACCGAGGGGGCCCCTTACTACACTCAAAAACGTCTTTGCGAGAACACTACGAGTAATAGCTACTCTCTTAAAACACCATCGAATATACAAATTACAATGTTTTTACAGACTTTTACGTGCAATCTGAGAAATTGCAGGCTTGAGACCCATATTTTAGGGCTAGGTATTCGCAGCATAAAATACTCGGGAAGTGCCGTTTCCGGCCATCTGGGGGTTTGAAAAACCCAAAATTTTCTTGTACGCTCCGCGCCAACTGATGGTGGCGCTCCACTGAGATAGTCTCTACACATTGGCCCCCCCCAATAATTTTCTCGTTCCGCCGCGCCTGGAGGGGCACCCCCTTCCCTTAGGCCCCTCCCCAGGACATTGATCCGTATCCATCTAAGTGCCCCCCATCAAATGCTAGTGCCCCCCTGTGCCCCCCCCCCCCCCAGACTGAAAAGTCTGGTGACGCCACTGCATACAGCTGCAGTCAATACCCACAGCACAGTGTAAAAACGATACAGCGATGGACATCTCAGGTCCAGCTAAAGATAACAATGTATTACGTTCCATTACTGTCTGCAGTTGGTAGCGACAAGCAGAAAACTTCACTTCCAAGCAACGGAAAGTTAACTTTTTTTCAAATGGCCCGGGACGCAGTTTGGGGCGAGTCTTCAATGCCTTTAATCTGGCAGGTCCTATCATGGTCTATGTAAATGGAACCACTATATACTAGTATTAGCTAGCCGCTTTGGTCATTGCAAGAAAATCTGTCATTTCACAACTTGCTTTTAACTGTATTTTCATCCCTAGCATTGCATACAGTATCTTGGGTTGCCTTAAAGATTGCAGATTTAGTTCACTTAAGTTAATTTGAGTTCTCAACTACGTTGCTCAAGCACATCCATCTGCGGTGTATTCAAATCTTTCTTTAGCTGACAAATATTGCAGAGATAAACAGTATTACTGAATATCAATGAATAAAATGCATGTTCTGTCTATGGTAGAACAGCAATCTCAGCACTGTATGTTCAACTGGCTTCAGGCGGGTAGCGAGGAATTTGCCAAGGGAGGGGCGAAACTTGTAGGCAAAATATCTTAGCGTAGCGCCACCATAAGTTGGCGCGACGCGTACAAGAAAATGTTGGCCGAAAATGCCTCCCAGATCGCTGGAAATGGCACTTTCCAGGCCTTGTAAGTTGCATCTAAGCATTTTCTATTTTAAAATTACTAGCGATATCATAAGAAAATATGCTCAAGGGGGCGATCGCCCCTTCCCCCCCCCCCCCCTGGCTACGCGCCTGACTGGCTTCAAAGTTTTGTTCGATTTCTGAGAGAGCCTAATACCTTGTGTGGTCCCCATAGAGAGGTGACCATTCAAACCTCTTAGTGAACTAGCACAGAAGATATAGGCCTAGCACTAACACAGCCATTCAGTGTGCAGTCCATGTATAACATCAAAATCTGTATCGCCCTATTACAATTACTCAAAGCTCCTGTAAAGTGAGTCATTGGCCTAGCAGTCTCTTACTTCTATTACTCACCCCTCCCCCATCCCTCCTCCCCCATCATGAGATAAACTTGTAACTGTCAACATTGACAAAATCAAAAAGGAAAAGAGCTCTCGTCTTACTCTTAAATTTGACAAATAAACTAGGTCACTCATGAGTTATACTCACCGATTTAATACACTGAAACTGCCGTAGCAAAAATACTGAATATGTACTGTAGTAGTACGTATAATGTGAACTTAGTAGAGGGAGCACTGAATCAGGCAAGGAGCGCGACGGTTAAACTGCTGGCTCGTAAACACCGAGTTACTGCTATGAAAACTAGCTTCAGAAACAGTTTTAAGAACAACCTTAGGGAATACTTGGTGCATGATACAATGAATGCAAAGCTCATCAAGACCATATATGCCCTTGCCTTCTCTTTCCTCGAAGAATGTGAAGTATTTAATTATTTAGACGTTAGGAAACTGGGGGGGGGGTGGAGGGGCGGGGTTGGAAGGAGGATCTGTCTAAGTGATGCAAATCTCCAACATAAGTGTCACTATACCACAAAGAAGTACATTAGCATCCTTCCCATCGTCGGGTGACCAACTATCTATTTGTGTTTTTTTCTAGATATTTTTATTATCGATTTTGACTTAATTCTATTACAGATCTGTTAACTGTTCCAGGCACTGAGCTAAACAGTGGATGTTGTTACTAGGAAGTCTAATTGCTTGATAGTACAGAATCTCCTACCCCTTTCACATCTCGCGGTGAGTTGAGTCTTCGTTCATTTCGAGCTACAAGTTGCCATTATGACATCATGGCCACCCCAATAATCCTGATCTTCTAACTCCAAGGAAGAATCCAGGCTTTAACTAAGTCAAACTTGGTCACAATTTATATCAAATATATCTTTAGTTAGGGACGAGGTATTGAGGTGGGGTTTTCAAATAACATTGTAGAATATTGTTATTTTTTTGCTATATTAGTGTCGCATGTTCTTCTAGGGGAATTATTCGTTTAGTGCAGGGTTTCCCTAGCTTTTGGAGACACGATCTGAGTCATTATTATACTATAATACGCATAACAGTGCTTTGTAAAGATCAAGCTCATAGATTAATAATGTAATGAAAAATGCACGGTACGGTACTACTATGGCAACATATATGCGTATGGAACGCGAAAAGGGTTTGTCTATAGGTACGACTTTTGTGCATTACTAAATTATGATATATCAGATTTTAGTTCAACAAAAGGTACTCTAGTTTCGACTTTCAGAAACGTCTCACAAACCCCCTGGTGTGGACTTAAGGCCCGGTCACACTATACCGATTTTTTATCGGAATACTATCCGATTTTCCCGGACGAATCGAAACAGCCAGTTTTTCGTTCGGGTCTTCTAGCCACAGTGATAAAGGACCTGATTTGCTATCTGTTGAGCCATTCCGATGTGGAATAGCCCTCTCCTAACTTTTGATATTGACTCCGTTTCCTTTTATCGGATAGCTATCCGATTTCTCTTCCGATTTTTATCGTTTTTCGATGTGACGTCACTTCAGAATATAGTCAGTTCTAGAACCCCTCAGATTTGAAGTAGGTATTCGAATATTCCACTGCATTCATCACATTCACTACCACAAACCTCACTCTTCGGCCTAAAATCGGAAAAATCGGACCGTATTCCGATAAACTATCGCTGTAGTGTGACCGGGCCTTTACACAACTACTAGGGGTTAATGCACCCCAGTTAGTGAACCCCTGGTTTAGTGGTTGAATGAACAATTCATACTTGAAGGAACACTTGAGTAGATGAGTATAGAAAGAGACAAAAATATGAGATGAGATTGTTCATGGTTCATGTGTGTTTTTTCTGTCACTCATATTTCAATTATTAACAATCTTCATCTCTTTCCAATATACACAATAACAAGACAGAAATGAAAGAATAATTAATTATCTTCAATCTAAAATCTGCACAATAAAATATCACACTTCAAAAGTATATAAATAATAGAAAAAAAAAAAACTGACAACTAAACTGAGGCAATGGGCATATTTTAACCTATGCAATAATACTTAGGGATAAACATACATATATTTATCCTATGTTATGCTTAGCCTGGAATAAACAGACATATATTTAACCTACTCTTTAACCCTTATATGACCAAAATACAGAAATCAAGTTGTTTAATGCAGTTAATACTACCTATCTTGGCCAAAACTGCCACATTTTATTTGTTCATGTGAAATTCTGCTGGGTTTGCCCATTCAGATTCTTCCCTCTGGTATGTTCAATTTAATGGCATTGAATATATGAGAATAGAGGGAGTTAACAGTTAAAGAAGATAAGTATCGTTGATCGTAATTATAGTCACTGCAATAATAAGAACCCATTAATAGTAGGCAGTACAGCTATTCCTAGTTAGCTTAATATGTCCATAAAAGAACAGGGAAGGGGCATGATAAGATCATACCAACGTTATATTTTGTAAAAGCAACAACCACTTCATTGAATTACATAAATGAGCCATACAACTGCTATTCAGTTTAGCTGTAATGTATTAGTCATATTACCTGACATGATTAATATCACTGAAATATTGTCATGATTGGTTTGCGGGAATTTTTTGATAGTAATAGTAGCTGCAAAAATCAGTACAGATTTCATCCAAATAAAGTATTTTCTTCATTTCTTAGTATTTCTTTTTTTAATGTTTTTGTTGGAAATTACTCTTTCTTTGGTGTTTGTAAATGCTGCCCCCCTTTATGGTAAGTGTCTACTGCTACATGTATATACAATATTGCACAAACTGCACGTTCACACCAAAAAAATGTGGTTGAAAGAAAAAACAATCACCAAACAAGAGTCTTTCCTCAAAATAAATTAATAAATAAATTAGAAAATATTGAAACAAACAAAAAATGGAAAATGTACTATATGACAGTTTTATGTAACCTATCAGAAACCAAACTACAGTTATTAAATATTGGAAAAAAAAATTGATGTCAAAAATGATATTGAATAAAATTAACCACAGATTTGTACTCATACTCAGGTACACATACTCTCCCACATGGATTGGTACTCATACTCAGGTACACATACTCTCCCACATGGATTTGTACTCATACTCAGGTACACATACTCTCCCACATGGATTGGTACTCATACTCAGGTACACTCTCTCCCACATGGTTTTGTACTCATACTCTGGTACACATACTCTCCCACATGGATTTGTACTCATACTCAGGTACACATACTCTCCCACATGGATTTGTACTCATACTCAGGTACATACTCTCCCACATGGATTTGCACTCATACACAGGTACGCACACTCTTCAACATGGATTTGTACTCATCCTCTGAGGAATTTGAAAGCAAGTATTAGATACTTGTGCAATATTAAGGTAGCCGTGCTTATACCAAGGACATGTCTTCTTGTACTGTTGTATATATATATATATATATATATATATATATATATATATATATATATATATATATATATATATATATATATATATATATATATATATATATATATAAATATATATATAATAGCCCTCAGCTGGAAGTTGAAAGAAGAAAGTGCTTTTTTTGGTTTGTTTTTCTTTAGGGTTATGAGAAATAAAACTTTGTGAAATGATCAAGGTAACAATTTGGAATGATGAATGTTTTTACCAGATAGATCAAAACATTTCATGAAAATGGCGGAAACTTTGGTTTATTTAATTTCTGGTAAAGATAGGATGGAATGGTTTGGAATGTGCACTCTTAGTATACCGTGCTCTGATTGGTAGAAACCTGGAATAGAAAAAGTGTTGTTGACTTGTTTGAAGTGACTCTTATTGTTAAACTCTTCTAAAGATACTCTTTTGGGCAAAACAAAAAAAGAAAAAAAAAAAGAGAAAAGTTCTTAAGTATTTGGTTCATTTTAAAATACTAAGGATAAACTTATTAAAAGAAAAAGACAATGAGGTTTTAAAAAAAGGGGGGAAATTATTGGCACACAGCAAACAAATTATTTCAAGACGATGCTTATTTCACAATTGAAAGAAGAATGTGGAATGGTTTTGGAATGTACAGGTAGGGAACATATAAAAGGAAAGAAAAATGGAATGAAAGATATGACAAATTATATCTGAGGCAAAACAAAATATATATAGATATTCACTAAACTAGCTGACCCCATTTGACCCCAAAATCTACTTAAATGGCTAACAGCTCTTCAAAAGTTACTATTCTTGTTATACCTCTAGGAGGAGTACCTCTTAAAGTGACAGTGTATGGCCAAATGTAACTGATTGCACATTTGAAGATGATTACACCATTGAAAGTATACATACACAAGTCTCTGGCAAAACTAATCATAGGAAGTACTTGTTGCTTGAGAATTGTTTGAGAAATCAACCCTTTTCTACTTTTATACTCCGATTTTCAGAATAAGTGACTGGAATACAGTCTAATACAGTACACTCTTAGGTCAGTTTAATACTCAGATGTAATGCCAATCTCACTGGGTGAACATAAAAAAAAAATGTTATGGCCTCAAATGACATGTTCTTATAACAATACAATACAAATTTTTTGTCAAGGACAAATTTGTGATTAATATCATCCAAAATGGTGTTCATGTCAGTCATGTGAAATTAAAAGAACATGTTTCGGTCGAGTTATTTGTACTTCATAAACAATGTATTAACGTTAAAAATTGAGGCGTATGCTTAGGAGCGGACGTTATCGTCAATTTAGCCTTAAAGGAGCAGTCCAGAGATACAGCATTGTTTGAAGCTGAATAGGTTGAAAAAACAAGAAATAGCAATAGAGACATTCAATGTTTCTTGATGTTTCATTTTCGATGTTTCCTTTTCAATTTATCTTTAACTCTAACACAAAGCAAGTCTACAATTCTGCCTAGACTCGATCTTTTTATAACAGATAATTGAAGGAATGTCGTTGATAATTCTTACACGATGCGTTGTTCGGAACCCTTTAAAGCTAATGCATAGAGCTAATAGACTAATGATTAAAAGATTAACATGAAGAATTAACAAAAACATAAAAAGACGTAGAATTTAGAGATATATCACAAAATAATATATGATAAATAACTTGAGTAACCGTCCGATTCATGCTTCATTAAACTGTCGTACTTTGTTAACGATGGTGATATACCATCGTTGAATGAGGGAGGTTTGATTTTGTTTTAACGAGGTGTGATTGTTCATTGTTTCATTGTTCTTATTTCATTGTTCT
This sequence comes from Apostichopus japonicus, assembly GCF_037975245.1. NCBI lineage: Eukaryota > Metazoa > Echinodermata > Holothuroidea > Aspidochirotida > Stichopodidae > Apostichopus > Apostichopus japonicus. Next base: position 24,404,002 of record NC_092576.1, read on the forward strand.
CAAGTGTTAATGTTAAGAACTTCATCATTAATAAGATGGCCTTTACAATAAGGATATCACTTGTTTTACAGTTTTAATCGAGTAAAGCCTCTAAAAGGATCTTTATCCGTGACCTGTTTTCCATGCATGTCATCTTTTTGAAGAACAAAAAATTGGTTAAAATTAAAGGTCATCTGAATATAAAATCATTTCCTTGCTGTCTCTGCAATCGATCAAAGCAAAATGATAAAATTTCTCTAGGCGACGATAAGAGGCGAGAACTTAGACATCCCGTAACCCACAGAGAAAGATGCACGAAATCAATGACCATATTAAGCACTTAAAGTTTAGGAGGTAGTTGACAGTCAAACAAAAGGAAAAATAGATAAAGCTTATTGCAATATTTATATACAGCCTCACGTATTATTATTAATAATTATTAGTAACTAAAAAAAAGTTTTTCGTTCAGTAGCTTGAAAGTTTCTGCGGTCATTGCAACTGTTTTTGGGATAATATTTTCATTTTTCGAATGACAAAATAATTGCCAAATTACCTCTACTTTTGTGTAATTATTTTGAAACTTTTGTAATATTTGTCTTTGATACTGTTATATTAATAGTTTTGTGTCCTGGAGATATGTGTAGAGATGCTATGAGATAGTTTGTAAGTATATATATATATTTATATATATGTATATATTCAATGCAGTCACTAGTTTGTCGGTTTGGTGAATGGTGGTAACCTTAGTAAACCAAACTTTGTTTTATAATAAAATACACCAAAAAAAAAAAAAACATTTGAAAACATCAGCTTGTACAAACTTATTCAAACTGTTTTCTTTACCATTTTTTTTTACAAAGAAGTGAAGTGGTTGGCTATATTCTAATGGCAGGAATCTGCCAAAGCTTTAAAATTCCTTCTTGGAAGATCAAAGAAACTCTGGGTCTCTTTTCCTCTCAGTCTCAGGTTTATTGAAAGCACATCAGGGTATTTTTATTACTCATTGTTAATAATATACAGGAACATCGTCAACATCAAAAAGAATTAAATAGTTGCACTGTGACCTCAAAAAAAAATAAACAATGCACACAAAACAAACCGAAAAAAAAAAAAAGGACAAAAGTCTAGTTAAAAATTCTTTTGAAAGAATGATACAATTTCTCCCCTAAAAGAAGAAAGAAACCATTTTTTTTTTTTTTTTTATGAAAAAAATCTAAAAATTCATCCTAATTTGAAAGTCGCTCATAGCTTTTCCTTTTTCTTCATTTTTTTTGCACTTCTTATAAAAATGTCCCCCATTCTCCATTCTCTTGTTTATTCTTTGTTTTTATCATGTCAGATAAATACCAAGAAAGTTGCCAGCAGAAAGTTGAGGATTTTTGCCTTGGAATGTTAACATCACTTTTTTTTCAGGTAGGAACTCAAGCTGTTTCACTGTATCTTGTAAAATGCTGAATTATTTCATTTTGACACAACATCATGAATATGATATATTTGTCGTACTCTGATTCCCCTAACGATTCGGTTGCCGAAGCCCATCGTTCTACCTTTCGTAGACGAAAAGGGTGCGAATGTGGGTGCCGTACGTGCTATGGAAGGTCCCACACCCGCACCTTGCTGCGTACCCCTTTTCCCAACATTTACTGGTAACTGAATAAATGAATGTTCCATGTTTCAAGATGTAACTCTTAAAGGGGGGGGGCATCTCATGACCTTTCAGGAAGAGCGACAGATCACTGGGTTAGAATGTCGATATAAAAATTGATTCATTTTCAAAAATTGATGAATATTAAAAAACAACAAGACTCATGCCTTGAATTCTGACTTTGGCGTAATTGTAGTTGCATGTGTCATGACCGGTGAGGTCGGTACTGCTGATTGGTTGCTGGATACCCTGTTGTTGTTGTTGTTATTGTTGTTGACCCCGTTGGCGGCCGCGGCGGCGTTCAACTCGTCCTGCCACTTGTCCTGCGATCTCCTCCGCGCATTCATGAAGAAGTTACTGACGGTGCTGAGCTCCAGGCCCAGTTGTTGCGCGATCGTCATCTGCATCTCTTTGGACGGCCTCTTGTTCTCTTTAAAAATTGCATGAAGTGTTCGCCGTTGTAGGTCGGTGAAGACGAGCCGAGGCTTCTTGACGTGGCTGTTCTGTGTGGGCGCCTTGGCGTCATCTTCTTTCTTTTTACAAGCTGTTGAAGAGGAGAAGAGAAGATTTGGTTTAATACAAACAACAACCCAGTCTTTTAAATCAATATTTGTGGTCAATCACTCACTCACTCACACGGCCGAGTTAGACTCGGTTCTGAAAATGTTAACCCTCATCCCGGTAATGAAATGAGACTCGGTCCTAAAACCATTTCAATCCACACAGTTCTAAAACCATTTCAATCCACATAGTTCTAAAACCATTTCAATCCATGCAGTTCTAAAACCATTTCAATCCATGCAGTTCTAAAACCATTTCAATCCGCACAGTTCTAAAACCATTTCAATCCATGCAGTTCTAAAACCATTTCAATCCACACAGTTCTAAACCATTTCAATCCATGCAGGTCTAATACCATTTCAATCCATGCAGGTCTAATACCATTTCAATCCATGCAGGTCTAATACCATTTCAATCCATACAGTTTGAAACCATTTCAATCCACACAGTTCAAGCAAATGTCTGGTATCAAATCATCTCACCATGCCTCTCTAATATCATTTGCTTTATCTTTTTTTATTTGGGGGGGGGTGGTGGTGGGGGAAAGTATGTTTTTTGTTTAATCAAAGTCATCTCTGAAGTTATGTGTGCACAAACACAGCATCTCAGAGCTAGATCAAGATAGTATAGTAGTGTATAAAAGAAATTACTTTATGCAATCAAAGGTCTGGTATCAAATCATCTCACCGTGTCTCTTACGTTACTGTACATGTGTGCACAAACACAGCATCTCAGAAGCTATCCAGCTAGTATAGTAGTTAATATACACTAGTGCAACCTTCCCTACATTTGCTTGTTAGAGCTGTAAACATCTGCTACAGGTATAACATCTCAGAGCTATCCAGATAGTATAGTAGTTAATATACACTAGTGCAACCTTCCCTACATTTGCTTGTTAGAGCTGTAAACATCTGCTACAGTAATAACATCTCAGAAGCTATCCAGATAGTATAGTAGTTAATATACACTAGTGCAACATTCCCTACATTTGCTTGTTAGAGCTGTAAACATCTGCTACAGGTATAACATCTCAGAAGCTATCCAGATAGTATAGTAGTTAATATACACTAGTGCAACCTTCCCTACATTTGCTTGTTAGAGCTGTAAACATCTGCTACAGGTATAACATCTCAGAGCTATCCAGATAGTATAGTAGTTAATATACACTAGTGCAACCTTCCCTACATTGGTTGTTTGCTGTTAACATCTGCTACAGACATAAAATCTCACAAGCTATGCAGATAGTATAGTAGTTAATATACACTAGTGCAACCTTCCCTAACGTTTGCTTGTTTGCCGTAAACATCTGCTACAGACAGGTGAATATTTGTTAGCGGTACTTTATTAATTTTTTCCTCATTTTGATAAACCTTAGGGGAGAGTTGGTAGGTTTCATCTCAAGTTTTTTGAGCCACTGGCTAAAGAACGTTGCTGCACAGCGTATGCTTTCTCTAATCAATAGTGATCAATATGACAATCCAGTCAGTAATCACGCTAACTCGGCCTATCCTATGTAAATTTGCCCGATAATTAATAAAAAGTAGGTGAGAGCATGCAATGTGTTGTAAACATTCGTACAATGATTCTCTCCCATTCCCATTGGGACAGACAACCCAATTTTTTTACATCGCGTACGAACAAGCATTGTGGGACTCGGATCGAAACAGATCAATAAACCTAACCACACGTTTCCACTATTCATTGATTGCTTAATCAACACCTCCATCTGTGGCGAAAACCTACGGGGATTCGAGCATATCCAGTACTGAGTATAGAGCCTAACATACAGTGTATATTTGCTGTATGCATATATAGGAGGATGCTTTGGACAAGCCATGCCTATAAATGACTCACATTTAAACCCTTTTATGACATAAAAAAATTATATATATTTATTTAATATATTGAATGGAATATTTTACAAAAGGTGATAACAATTTTATCAAGCAGACTAGGGGTTATTTGCTATGATAAATTTAATAGGGAGGAAAATGAAAAAATTCAAATTATTAAAAGTTAAAGAAATAAAATAAAATCAAATTTCACAGCATTGTCTTTGGATCTCTTTTGGACCATTTTTTCATTGTTTCCAGTAAAATATAAAATGTCCCAGTAAAATGTACCTTTTTTAAAGGTTTTAAACTGGTCAAACCAAGTATTGTTTAGAAGGCCATCAAGAAGGTAAAAATGTCCAAAATTTCCAGCTACAACTTCACATGCGCACCATGCGATAATTATTTTGGTAATTATGAGTCATATGGTGTATATTTAGTAGTATTTAATCATATTTAATAGTATTAATAATTTTTAGTAGTATTTTATAGTATTAATCGTATTAAATAATATTTAATGGTATAATAGCTTTTGTAGTGTTTAATAGTATTTAATAGTATTAATAGTTTTAGTAGCCTTTAATATATTAAACGTATTAAAAGTATTTAATAACATTTAATAATATTTGATAATATTAATAAAATTTAAGAGTATTAATAACATTTAAGAGTATTAGCAGTATTTAAGAGTATTAATGTATTTAATAGTGTTAATAGCATTAAGAGTATTTAATAATACTTCTTAAAAATATTGAAGAGTATTAACAGTATTTAAGAGCCCTAATAGTATTTAACACTGTTAATAATATTTAAGAGTATTAATAGTATGTAATAGTATTAATAATATTTAAGAGTATTAATCATATTTAAGAGTACTGATAGTATTTAATAGTATTAATAATATTTAAGAGTATTAATAGTATTTAATGGTAATTTCTTGCCTATAGTTTTCCAGGTTTACATATTTGAATAGGTATAGGCAAACTGATCGTTGGGATTGACTGCACTACTGCTGTGGTGCAAGTAACATCCTTTATTTTGTTTGCTAGATCCTATCCATCCCCATACATATACTTCAGTACACTTTCCAAGTATTTCAAGTCACTTCTGAGTCATCAGATGAAAGCATTCCCTATTACCTATTGGTCAATTAATTGTATCTAATATGTCGGGGTTTGGACCGGCTTTTCGAGTGGGTAAAAAATTGACTTTGGTCCTTAAGCAAAGTTGATTACATAAAGAGCACACCTATTAGTTACACACCCCTTTGCCATCCTCTCTGTAATTCTCTCACAGTAATTAAGCAGATGCCGTAAAAATTGACGGTTGAACCTAATTTCCAGAGACCTCTGGGTTTTTTTCTTGTATCCTTTTCTTTTTTTTGTTACTTCTTACTTCTTCTTTTTTGTACTGTAAAGTGTTTATTGTCCCAAGTGTTGTACATTTACTATGATGGACTCTTATACTTCAAAAGATTTAAAAAAAGTCAAAAAAAAAAAAGTCTTCGTTTTGCAATGAATAAGCACTTGAATTTGGCCTCTTTGCTCCGCTCTAGACAACATACCTTCACTATTACAGCGTCCCTAGCCTTAGAGTTCAGATTGTCAGATATCAATCAAACTAAACCGTCTCACTGTTTTCCCTCAAAAACCTTTTTTGCGCTCGACTAACTCTATGGAGGGCTGGAGATTTATTCCCCGAGGTAGCAGGCAGGCCGATGCTCTGGTTTTTTGCTTCGTACAGGCTTCATATTCAATTACAGTATTGAGTCATTGCTGCGTTCAGCCGTGGCAGCAGTGAACACCAAAGTTCAGAGATTTGTTCAAAGAAAGAGATGAATTTGATTGAGGAACATCAAACATACATCTTGCAATTGTTGAATTATTTAGTTTAGTATATTTAGTACTAGCAGTAGTTTACAGGCCTGATGGATTGGTACCCTTTCTACTCTGGATGAATAGATTAGCCGTCTCTTCACAGGTATAAGATCATCCTGAACGACATGAGATAGTCAAATCTATTAAACTTTTTTTTCAATTGAGAAAAAATTAATATCAATTAAAACTTGTTTTAATTCATTTTTTAACTAGAATACATTTATCAAATAATCGCATTTATCAAATAATGTTGATAAACCACATTTATTATCAGTGATTATATATATATATCAGTGATTATATATATATCAGTGATTATATCAGTGATTATATATATATATCAGTGATTATATATTATTATTATTATCAGTGATTACTGTATATCATATTTAAATATCAGGGATTAATTTTGATAAATCACATTTATCAAATCATTTTTCTTCACAAGCGTCAAGAGTGTAGCCATCTAAAAAAGTCCTTACATACATGCTACATGGTAACTTTCTCAATCCTTTTCTTGGGATGGGTTATTTGCGTGACCAGAAGGAAATAGTTTGTATGTTGCTGGGAACCATTGACAGTCTAGTTTGACTACATCTGGAATATTTGATGTCTTGAATACGTTTTAATCTTTCCGGTAGAGAAAAAAAAAAGGTTATTCTATTTGGAAAAGGGAAAGACTTTGGGATTGCTTGAAGGGAGAAGAAAAAAACCTTAAAAGGACTTCAAAGAAAATAAAGTAGTTTTTCAGTTTAGACATGACACTGCATATGCCTACCTCATGATAGACAAATCATTTAGTCAACCATTTGAACCTTATCAAACAGAAAACATGCAATAGGCAAATGGGGTATATTTTTCTTTGTTTCTTGTTTTTCATAGCCATCCTAGCCAAACTTTTGCTTGTAGTAAGGTTGGGTTAGGTTTATCAATTTGAAGATTAAAGTTACTCATTTGAATTTTGACTGTTGCTGAATAGACTGTAACATTATTCATGACAGAAATTCAGTAAGGTAGACCTTGATAAAGTGGTACTAGTCAAAGATGTGTTTGGTGACCTACTAACATGAATAATGGTATATTGTCAAATCAACACTTGTATGTAACTGTGTACCATTTCATGTAGTGATTGATTATGTGATGGAGTTACACATGTCAGTCATATGAAACAGTTTCTGTTTGTGCTGATTGATTGATTAATTAATATTAATCGTGGGACCCTAGCTGCCCCCAAAAATGGATGAAATCTTTAACCTACTGGACTAATATTTTGTTTTTTATCAATATCAAAAAAACGATCTTTTTCTCAAAGAGAGAGGAATTAATCGTGTTAACTTCTCTCGAAATTGTTACAGAGGAATTATTATTACTTGCCAATTCTTTTTATATCCAATGATGAGAGCAATGCCTCTAGTCTCGTCATTACTTCATCAAATAAATGGGAACCTATCAAATAATACGAACCCAAACTGACTCAAGGCATGAATAACTAAAATATCCTGCCTTTTCCATTTTAACTTTTTCTCGTAACCGAGTCAGTGCTGTATTTATTTACGTTATATATAAAATCAGGGAAGAAAAAGGAAAGCTAAAACCCCCCGTAAAGGAGTCTAAAGGAATTTAGAATTAGGTGCAATTTAGAATAACATGAAAATCTATCCTTCATGGTAATTTTTCGCTCCTCGCCCGCGAAATCTGACTCCACACTCATGCTGCCTTGTACGCAACCCATCCTCGGCTTTTTTTTTTTTGCCTTGACAAGCAAATTGTGCTGGCCAACGACAGGCCTGATGCACTAAAGGGATGCAGGAATTCATTAAGATCTTCCCGAGGCGAAGACCAAGACATTATTTAAAATATGCCCCAGAGGTTCTTACGGAAGAGGGTCTAGGTAGGATTTAGATGTGGCAGGAGTGCTCTTCAAAAGTGGATATATATTTCTTAAGTTCTAGTCGAGAGGCTGTGAATAGCTCTCACCAAAAACAGCCATGTCTTAAGGAGTACTACTGTAATTGAAAGCTAGAAAGCATCTCTCAAATAGCTTAGCTAGGATGTTCTTTAATGTGAGGAGAAAAATATTAGACAAGATGTGGGGACAACAAAAACAAAAAAAACAGAAAAAAAAATTGAGAAACCCCCAAAAAAATTAAATGGATTTGAAAAAGAATTTTGGAGAAGAAAAAAAATAAAAGGTCTCTTGTTGTTAATTTTGGTTGGTGAGAGCTCTCTGATTGGCAGACTATCAGGGAAGGAAACATTTTTTGTACTTAGACAGGAAATGGCATTTTAATGAGGGCCTATCTGCTTAGATCCATTCTTCAAGTGACTTTCATCTAGATAAATTAGCCGGGTAGATGAAATTTACTACGGCTAATAATAGAAAAAAATAATCTGGGGTATTCCAGGATAGAGTTGTAAAATTTAGCATGTAGTGGATTAATGTTGCAGTGATAATGATTGAACGAATTGTGCGCAGACTCTGGTATATAGTTTTTTTTTTCTTTCTCTGTGCCGGCTAATGTTTTTTGACAAATGTTACAACACTGATGCATGTGAGCTTAGCAATGACACAGGACAACAGAAGTCAAATATCATGTAGCTGTTCTTTTCTTTACCAGTTTCCTTCAATCAAGGAACTACTGTATTTTGCATTTGCAAAATCAGTAATCTTGTCAGTTTTAAATACATAGTAGTAACCTAGTAAAACAACTTTAAATACCTTTGTTGTTATGGATAGACTTGGTGGGGGGGGGGGGAGTAAGGGAAATACATTTAAGCCCTCCCTACCTTCATCCCCCTGTCCTCCCTCCCCCTGTTATATGCTCAAACATCGACCACCTATCCCCACCCACCCCCACCCCCACCCCCACCACCTACCCCCACCACCCATCCCCACCACCCATCCCCACCACCCACCGCATTTTATATTATCCGGTCCTTTGCATTGATATTAAGTATAAGTATATAGCAAGTTTTACTACAAAGAACTCGAGTGAAAAATTTGTAAAACTAAAACTCGACAAGTGTAACCCAAGGGTTGCATTAGATCTTTCATTTTTATCTCACCCAGACTTACCACCCCATTTGGTGTCGTCAGCTTACTAATGAATTAAGCTCTTTTACATTTTGAAGAAAGCGAAACTGCAATTTTCAGCCCACAATTTACTGTAACTTTACAAATTTCTTATTATCATTAGATCATACCGTCATTACATTAGCTTACCCTTCTAACTGTAAACATTTCATCTCCATTTATGTATAGGAGCATCATCCTCAAGTACAGTAAGTCATGGGGCTTGTCTTGACCACATAATGAGGCAGGGGGTCGGGGTGGTGGGCGTGATGGGTGGATGGTGGGGAGGCAGGGGGTAGGGGTGGAGGGTGGGGAGCGTGGAGTCTATGATACAATACTGCTATTTGTATCCTGTGCAGATAATCAGTTCCTGACATTATCAGCTATGAACTGTACTTATTCTTGATCATGTAGTGAGGTAGGGGGAGGGGTGGATGGTGGTGAGGCAGGGGGGTAGGGTGGATGGTGGGGAATGTTCAGTCTATGATACAATACTGCTATTTGTATCCTTGCAGATAATCAAGTCCTGTATCAGCTATGAACTGTACTTATTCTTGATCATGCAATGAGGCAGGGGGAGGGGTGGATGGTGGTGAAGCAGGGGTGGGGTTAGGGGTAGAGGGTGGGAGCTTGGAGTCTATGATACAATACTGCTATTTGTATCTTTGCAGATAAGCAACTCCTGACATTATCAGCTATGAACTGTTCTCGATTGTAACACCTTTAGTACTAGTACACCGTCCTGCATATCGTTGGAGTGGCGGAGAATTACCAAGGGGTATTGATTATTCCGAGTTTAATCAATAGATGCGTGTTTATTCAGATATCTGATTGTAATCAAGATGCATATTATAGTTAGATACGTAGCACAGAGCATAGAACAGTTTAATGTTTACAGTGTGGCTGTGGGATATATAACATCAAACAGCAAATCTTGCATCGAGTACTTGGAATCTAGAGCCATGGCATGCCGTTTACTATCACAAAATAACAAATCGTACCCCAAAAAAAAAAAAAATTGATTTTTGACGACTGGCACTTACGACTAGAGGAGGGTGTGAAGTATGTTGTAGTAGGAAGGTAAATAAAGGAAAGGTGTTACGGTCAGATTATTAGCTTACGTGTGTACATAAGTACTACACACATGTTACATTAATACATGATAACTGGCATAGTACAAGTAGTAGTCTGAACTGTAACTCACATATTGTACACACAAGTTAATGACGAGTTTCAATAATGATCACGAATCACTCGGAGGTTTAATAATATATTTCATTAAATTGTCAACATCATCCTCCTCAAGTTGTGGTGTGTTACTAAGTATGTGTGTTCCTTTCTTGTACAGCATTTAATATGCAGTAATGTCCATATACAATAATATACACTTTATCCCCAATACTCTCTACTGAGTGTTAAAGTACTGTTTATTAAATATGATATTCATCCCAGACTCAACATACACAAGTTTTCGGAACATTTTTTTTGACATGATTAGTGAACTTGTTTTGATATAATTCACTGTTATTAATTAGCCTAATATGTACGCTGGTTATTTGTCTCGTTTGTGCACTATTCTTTTGTGAAGGACGGCATAACGGGGAGAAGTAAATTGTATTCTTTCCCGGGATGTGTAGTTGATTATCCCAGCTGTATAACCATCTAAATTTTTGTGAAATTGTCCTTACTCCACCTCTCTCCCTCCCTCAATTTCTTGCTTTTTTATTGGCACTGTGCTTATTTCTTTGTCCTGTATACGACACGTTGTTTAAACTGGTATACGTACGAAACAACGTAGAAACTAACTTTTTTCTTCCATCTCAATAGAGATTGTTAAACTGTGTGATATACAGTGTGACGTGGTATATAAAACCTGTTGAATCTACTCATACATATCTCTTTTCAGCCACTGTATTGTTTTGGTTTTAAATCAACACTAGTCTTGGGCTGAGGCTGCTGTTGCCTGTTTTGTGTATACATGTGTTACATGTGTATAAGTATGATATGGCTTCCTTTACCACACATCACAGACTGCTGCAGCAGCAGTCAGAGGTGTTTGGACAATAATCCCTGGCCACGTGCCCCCTCTTTACCTGAGTCTTTTGCCTATGCAAGTTTATTCAGGCCAGCGTAGTAGTGTAACTCACGACAGAAAGAGATAGAGAGAAGTAATTTGTGTCCTTACAAGTTCTTTTGTGACTCGATATCAACCCGGGACAATGAACACAACTACCTAGTAAGTATTTAGCGCTATTCAAGCGAATAATATGCCCAAAATTCTTGTTCCTGGGGGCTCGTGTGCCAACACGGTCTACTTCACCCACACAATAGCCCGAGAATGTGTGAACGCGTGCAGGTGCTGCGGCTAGCAAACTTATTGTTGCAATTTTGATTATGAACTTCATATTTGCTCGTTCAGGATGAGCCTTTCACCCGCCATGGCTCGGCGGCAGCAGCGTCTATAGGAGGCAAACGGAGTCGGATGTGAGATGATAGGAATGACATTGCTTTCGATGTCAGGATATTGTCACTGTTACAAGAAATTATTGATTGGGTTTATTAATCAATAAAGTCATTATTGCAGCAGCAGCAGTGGCCGACTATTTCTTCTTAAAGATGTTTTTGGGGAACCAAGGAACAGGTCTCTCTCTAATTAGCAAGTAAAAATTATTGCTTTTGTGTTTCTCCATAGATGCATTTGACATCGATGATGACAAAAAAACAGCTCTAGTATAAGTTTGGCTTCCTCTCAAAAATATTGCAAGGTCGGTCATAAAATGGTATCATTTAATTTATTATTAAACAAAATTCAATGGACAATTGCTATAACGCTGAAGACCCTCGAAGGTATTTGGTTTGAAGAATATTTCATATAAAAAAAAAAGCCAGTCTGAAAATTAATGGAATTGTTTCTATGACAACCTGTTGTGTGGTATTGTATTGTGGGTAACTATGTTACGCATTGGAGCAGCTGTTCTGACAAACTTTTAACTTAGAAAAATATCTGTATGTTTAGTAACTGTCCAGAAGCAATAGTTAAGGCTAAAGTGTTTATTACAGACTTATTCACAGAAACAGGATATGAAATGGACCATGTTTGACTGTCCATACAGGGCACTCAGACTAGAACTGTACTGCAGAACACTCACTGAAACACTGGATGAGTGTACAGTGTATGACAGACTTCAGAAGACTGAAGACTGGAATACTAAATGGACAGTGTGTCTCTCCAGAACAATGAGACTGGAAAATATGCTGCAGAACATGGACTGAAGCACTGTTTTAATTGACAGTTTGTAGCTGTCCAGTACACAATGACTGGAGCATAAACTTCAGAACACTCTCTGAAATACTATTTTAATGTAGTTTGTAGCTGTCCAGGACACTATGACTGGAGCATAAACTTCAGACCAATCTCTGAAATACTATTTTAATGTACAGTTTGTAGCTCCCCAGTACACTGTGACTGGGACATCATGACTGGACAGAACACTATGACTGGAACACTATGACTGTAATTTCAGACCACACCTTGATATAAAACTTTAATGTACAATTTGTAGCTGTTGAATACACTATGACTGGAACATATTGACTGGACAGAACACTATGACTGGAACACAATGACTGGAACTTCAGACCACACCTTGATATACTATTTTAATGTACAATTTGTAGCTGTCCAATACACTATGACTGGAACATATTGACTGGACAGAACACTATGACTGGAACACTATGACTGGAACTTCAGACCACACCTTGATTTACTATTTTGATGTACAATTTGAAGTTGTGCAGTACACTATGACTGTCCAACATATTGACTGGACAGAGCACTATGACTGGAACACTATGACTGCAACTTCAGACCACTCCCTGATATACTATTTTATGTACAGTAATTGACTGTCTAGAGTGTGCAAAGACTGGAACATATTGACTGGAAAGAACACTATGACTGGAACACTATGACTGGAACTTCAGACCACACCTTGATATACTATTTTAATGTACAATTTGTAGCTATCCAGTACACTATGACTGGAACACTATGACTGGAACTTCAGTCCACACCTTGACATACTATTTTAATATACAGTAACTGATTGTCTAGAGTGTGCAAAGACTGGAACATAATGACTGGACAGAACACTATGACTGGAACATACTGCAGAAAACTCACAGAAACACTTATTTAATATTGAGAGCTAATTGTAAATACATAAAAGTCCTGGAAGTCCTGGTAGACCAGTCACAAAGGTGAGAATATTGTTACTGTAATTTGTAGCGGTCAATAGCAAAACTGCTTAAAACTTGAATTTATAAAATAATAATGATAATAATAATATTGAGGATTTATAAAGCGCAGACATATCCACCGATAACGGTGCTCAAGGCGCATCACAATATAACACTTGTCAACGATAACCTGTCAAACATACAGACAGTCCCTCCACATGGCAGCAGTTAAACAGCGCCAAACTGACAGTTTTATCTCACAGGTCCCCATTTATACACCTGGGTGAAGAGAGGCAATGTAGATAAAGTGCCTTGCCCAAGGACACAATGTAATGATCTGGCCAGGACTGGAACCTGCAAACCACAGATTACAAGTCCACTGACTTAACCACTCACTATAAATAATGCAAAACATACTTTAGACCAAACACTGAAACAATATATTTCATGTTCAACCTGACAATGAGCATTAATTATTAACATCAAAACCTTAAAATAATAGCATATATTTCATGAACAATGTTTAGGGTCACATTAATGTACCACTGCATGTACATATAGTTTACTTGGTATCTTGACTGAAATAATATTAGAGCTCTACCAAAAGTACATACATGGGGGACACTAATATAGTCGTCCTTTTATTGACATCCCTCATAATTCATTTTTTTTTTTATCCTGCCATATACATGCGTCTGATTGTCCTAAATATGAAACAAAGAGTTTTAATCATCCCTCCTCCCTGAGACCTACTTTATTTTATTATTTTTCTAGTAGTAGTAGCTTGTAGTATCCTACAGCACGTTCAGGTAAATCTCCAGATATTTTTTGCCTTACACTATTCAATTAAACATTCCATTGTTTATCTAATTCTTATCCTAGACTAAATCTTGTCAAATCATGCTTGAAATAATAAACTGCTTCCTTTTTTAACTACTACTCATCATCATCATCCTCCCTAGATGGGCATGCAGCTCTCTAAATAATAAAGCGAATGGGGGGGAAACTATCCCCTGTGTTAGCTGTCCATCAAAGAACCTCAAGATGGCTCATTCACCAATTATGATTTGCGATAGCTGTTCCCCGATGTGACAGAAAGGAAAAATATTAGCCAGAGGGCGATATTTTGTCCTACTCCTTCGACTACGAGGAAGGAGATAATGAAGAGGTAATTTGTTTTCATTTATAAAGCTCAGCCTGGAGGCTCCTTTCAGCCAATTCTGCCGAAGAAGAAGAAGAAGACGAAGAAGAGGAAGAGGAGGAGGATGGGAGAAGCGAGATAATCAGGGCAATTGAAGGAACTTCATTTATGGCAATGATTCGTCAAAAGTGAGATTGTTTTCATCGATAGATAAAGGAGGAAAAAACCCCTAAAATGCTACCTGTCTGCTCTCGAAAAATACAGATGGAGGTAAATTAAAAAAAAAAAGGCTATTAGTATTCCCCCAAAAAAATTTTGGGATTGTTTATAAATTAAACAAGGTTTTTTGTTATCTGTTGGTTGGCCACTTGGTTAAAGTCACCGCTTGCCCTCTTTTGATGAGTCAAAGAAAGGAATTTGGTTGGAAATTGAAGTACAGTTAATTGTCAGACATTCAGTAATGTGCATATACCATGTCACTAAACTTGGGTTAATTCATTTGCACAGAATTGGCAAGGTTCTGATAGATTCGGTCAAAAGAATAAAGGGTTATATTTGCTATTCCGAGTGTAATATGAGTTGCCGTTTTGGGTGTAAATGATCGCTGTCTGCAAATCATACTAGATACAATTAATATGAGAGTGCCATGCTTTCATTCAGTTTGTGGCATACATGTCCTAACAGCCAAGCAATGGCAGTATTCGGCAGGGTTGTTTAATAGATGGTTCGCAAATGTTTAACTCAAATCATCATTACGGAGATGGCCTATTAAAGCCAACACAGTGGCCAAACTGTCAGTAATCGCTCAAATGCAAATTCCAAAACTTAATGGTTTGGATATTTACGAGTGACAAGGCTTACCTGTCTCCCCACAACCTTAGCACCCTCATTCTACCGTGCCTAGAATGTCCTGGTAACCTTTTAACACTGTGCACCCTCTACGACCGGCTCCTCCGGTCAGTGAAAGCCAGTGTACCAGCCCTGGTACTAAGAACAGTATCAATGGACATGCCAAAGAGAGAGCTAGTTTACAGTTCCCTTCACATTTACATCTGCTGATTCTAACCGGCATGTTGTTTGCTGCTCTATATAATTCTACCATCCAGACAATATGTAGTAACAGTTGTAATGTGGAGGCACGGAATCATTACAATTATCCCTGCCGTATAACGGTTGATATATCAAAGCCAAGAATAAACGCTACATTAAAACAGTATGTTTCTGTCAGTCCGTTCTTGTGAAACACTACAAATGAATGTTACTAGCACACTTTGCGTACTGTGGTTGTGTGTTATGCAAACATAACAGAGAGAACAGCAAACAGGTGTGTATCATTTCAAGGGCTGTATTATATCGCAGACTGTTAATTATAAGATTCATCAATGACAACAAAGACGCTACCCGATATCTCTTGTGATTCATTCATGCGAATCGAGTCGAATTGAACATTGACGATATCCGCTAATCTTTGTCCATGCCTTAACGAAGCATATATATGCTATAGTCAACATGGAAATTAACATTACGTTATTAATATTTCACGTATTCAAATGAGAGTACCCTTTTGAAAGGTGTATTATTTGTTCGTACGATGATCTATTTTCATTACATGCGGGGTTTGTGTTCTGTCTGTTGTGTTCGTGGCAGTGCATGGTTAATGACACCCTCCGTATTTGTAAACTGGTCTATACATGTGCAGTTTTTCGATCATGAGCAGTTTTGTAATCAACTCTTTACCAAATAAAATCATATCCTTTGCACTTTGCCAGTTGCTCAAAAAAGATTAAACAAAGGTATAGTAGTAGTATGCAACTTGAGGAATCAGGTTTCCAGAGACGACTATATGTACGCTTGCATACACACGAGGGTAAAGGCCGTATGCATGACGCGGCATAGAGCAGGCAACAAGCCACCAGAGGGAATGCTGGGAGCGAGGCATGCCCCGAAGCTTGCTAGTTCTAATCACATCAATTAGGCTACATGCTCAGCGTAATTCAATCAGCATGCCGATGAACGCCGCGGCATATTGTTTCCCTTGCTCTCGGGGTTTCCAAGCACTAGCTGTTTTCTCTTGTAGTGTGGAAGCAGCCACCGAAGATACTAGCTCTTTATCGTGTGTACACGTATGTGAGAGTCCTAGAGAGAGATTTCAAGGACAGTTATCATCATCATCATCATGAGCGGAGAGCATTCACAAATAAACTTGCCATATACTGTCTTATTTCATTACCAGAAATCATTGCAGGATGGTGGTGGTTTTTGTTAGACAGAGCAATTAAAATTGGGAGTTTTAGCAGTACTATCCAATTGTTGCAAACTAATTCAGTCTCCTGCATGTGTATCACAGTAGTTTAAATGGGACTGCTATTAATTACCTCAATTGTTATAGCCCTTAAACATTTGTGGTCTATTATTATAACAACAGCATTTATACTGTATGTCTCATTCTGTCAACTTTTGAGGGGAAAGGGACAGGGTCAACTTTGAAGGAGGGGACTGGCGAGGTGGGGTAAGGGACGGGGTCAACTTTGAAGGAGGGGACTGGTGAGGTGGGGTAGGGACGGGGGGAAAGGAAGGTGATTGACGGTTAGATCATCCAGTGCTGCTATGACAGCTCTTAAATTTTGACTGAAAGTTTGACATCCATCACAAACTTGTTACTTTATCATTAAGTACTGTCAGTAGTTCTGGAAATACCAAAAGAATCTCCATACAGCAAAAAAATAACACCCAGTGTCCTTGTTCCTGCCTAGAATCCATTCATGTTAAGTTGGGTCATCAAATAAATGTGTCAGCTAGGTGACCATTCAACTGTCAATTATTTTGGATTTTGGCTGATACTAATATCATTACTAATATCATGATGATACTAATATCATACTAATATCATACAATACTAATATCATGATGATACATGATACTAATATCATCACTAATATCATGATGACAATTGGAAATTGTTTAATGTTACAATTTTTGAAAATTAGAAAATAAAAAACTTCATAAAGGAAACAACCATGCTTGAGGTTCCATTTAGAGGAGATGCAAGTAGCAGACCCAGAAGAAAAAAATTCCAAAACTGCTGTAGTCCTCCAAGAAATGTGTACCTAACTAGTTAAAAATTGTTATAAAGCCCTTCCACTGACACGGTACAAGTAGTAGTGGGAATATGATAGGTATAACCATTATCACACAAAGAAAAATTAGATCACATTGTAGAAATAAATTACAATTTCTTTTAACAATAAATATTGATTAAAGTTTGTTGTTAATATCGATCACATTTGTATCCCTAACTTCCTTTCCTTTGTTTTATTACGAACTTTGTTTATGACACATTTTTTTCCAGAGTTATGAGTGCAACAAGTCCTTACCAATTGAAGATGTCGATAAATGTTTGCCAGGTCAACGTCAGTATACTCCTAAAGACACAATAGATCAGAGTCCCAAATAAACCACAAAGGCATGGTGAGGAGATGTCACAGAGAAAGGAGGACAACCAGATAAGACGTACCGAAGTACTCTTCAACGCTGGCTATGTTTTAGATCAGAGAAGCTGTTGACGAAGATGATAAATGGAAAGAAATCCTCGACCTTACTCGCTGTACTAATCATGGTCCCAGAGAACTAAGGACTCTGTGTCATCAGAATAATACGGCCAAGTTCATGAAGACAGTTACTAAACTGTACAACATTGACTGTACACATCCAGTTACAGGACAAAACCATCTATCATATTGAGGAATCTGACAGGCTCTCTGTGGAATTACTGCAAGATTAAATAAAATATCAATAATTTCACATTGCACCGGGGAGATGATAATCAATTTTGGTTTGTCATTTGAGGTAAATCTGAGTGAAAAATGTGTTGCAAATGTTTTGAGACTTTAACCAGGGGCTGAAAGATAAGTACGTAGTAGTATTTTTTGGTGAAGTATGATTATTAAAGGCAAGTGAGGCACGATACTGGAAAGTTGTTGATGTAGATATGGACACTGCGAAGTTCGGACACCTAAGCCTTAAAACACCCCAAAACTATCATCTTATTGTATAAATCACCTGAAAATATACCTGATATGGTGGGGTCATTTTGGAGAGAAAATAACTGTAGCTTCGTATTTTTTCGTGAAATTGGCTCTTGCTGTAGGTTGTCATGGTGAAATCGTGTATTTCTTAGGGGTGTCCGAACTTCGCAGTGTTACTAACTTCGCAATACTGACTAAACATGCTGATTTGCCTGTTTTAACGATAACTACCATACAAGCATGTATATTGTCAGGTTATTACATAATTACAGGTACTTCAAACAATTGGCAAACAATATTACCACTTGGAGACAGCTTATCAACCCTGGTTCTTAGTTTTAGTCAAAATAGGGCTAGGCTGGGTACATCTGATATGAAAGTGTGGTAGGCCTATGTGCTAAGTGTTCATGTCCATAGTTGTAAACTCACAAATCTCCTTGATGATTTAAACCACTTTTTGTTGTAACAATAGTGGAATAAACTCACCTTTAGTATATTGTTATCCATGTATATTTGTGTGATGTTACTTAACATCTCTAGTCGTTTGCCTGATGGAAGACTTTCAAATCACATCTAGTAGTCTGCTTTGATGGTGAACTGAAATGTCCGCTTCTCTTACACATACGTAGCACCTTGAAAGGACTATTAGCTGTTCAGCGATCAAATCGTGTCATAGATGCAATAATTGAGAAATTGTAGAAATTGAGTGTGTATATAGTGACGTTGTAGGAAATCACTTTAAGTGCCTTCACCCATTACATCTATTAAAAGCTTCCACGTGTTAAAGCTTTATGTAAACTTGTGGCCTAATTGATTTCGACAGAAACTGAAACTTCAGGTGATTGTGTCCAATAAAATTGTGTTTGAAATCTCAATAATGAAACGTATATATTTTGTTATTTGGTAACGTGTTTACAATGTTTGGAACTTCCTGTACGGTTACTGTGTAGGCTTATATGTATTATGGTGACTGAGATGGTAATGTTCTGTTATTTTCATGATTATTAGTAAAAGCTAGCAGACTGAAGGAGTAATGTAACTATTAATATAGAAATAAATAATAATTAAAATATTGCTTCAAAGGTCTGTTAGATAAGTAGGCTACAGTTTAACGACACATCCACGACTATTAATGTATAGAAATAAATCATAATTAAAATATTGTTACAAAGGTCTGTTAGATAAGTAGCACAGTTTAACGACACAACCACAGGCCGCGGCATGTGATGAGAACTGCTACTGATCTGTAATGAATGAAAGCTGACAACAACCATGTTGGCTAGATTGAAGTGCATGCGTTGAATAGAGACAGGTAAGTTTGAACGATGTGACTCTACCTTTCTACTAATTAATGCACTTTTCTGTCTACCTATCCCAACAATGGTGCAGTTACACAGGATAAATAGCTTGCCATGATGGTAACTTCCACAGCTGGGATCTGCAGCCAACCGTGGTTAACACCCCCTCCCCACCCCCACCCAACCCCCTCCGTTCTGGTTCATGAGGAATAAGTTGTCCTCTCAAGCTTCCCCCTCCTCTCCTTTGTCCTAAGTCTAATCGCAAAGTTTTGTTTTTCTATTTTAAACAAATTTCCCCCACTTCTCTCAGGACGAGGTCCCCAGCTTGTCTTGACGAGTGATCTAAATTATAAAGTGCCCTGCCCCGACTATACCTTCCCTCCCCCCCCCACCCCATAATAACCGCTATGGCGCCGTCTTTATTAAAACGGTACAGTATGTTCCTGAAGTTTTACATAGATTAAGATTTCCCTTTATGGAGTAGCTTTGTGAGCAAGATGGTTACAGTATTAATCGGTAGCTATGTCGGGAATATACACAAGAGATCTTCGATAATGTCTGTAATACCCAGCTCTGTGCATTAAATCTGTGCACAAAAAAAATATATATCCTTTATCCCCAGCATATAGCAGGACTGAGCCCTTGAACTAGGCCAACAGTGCACGTCAGAATTCTTCTAAAATTGGATACAATCATACCCAATGGTCTACATTAAAAATGGTGTGTGGAGCGGATAATGTGGTTAGCCAGGCCCAATCAAATTATCACCGCTCTCTAAATTGCTATCCTCTTAGCATCCCGCACCGTGGAAACGACACAGCAAGACTACTATACTTGGCTTTTAATTTTTTGAATTTTGATAGAAAACGAAACACGGTAGGCCTTGATATGAGTGGTTGTATATATAGTTGAAAACTACTAATGGAATTCATATACTTTGGTTACCACCATTCCTATAGTGAATGCATCAAATAATACTAGGCAGATAGAACAGAGATATGGCTTTTACAACGTAGGGGAATGAACAACCAAGAACAATTTAAGCAGCAAACAAATTCCATATTAATGGTAGGAAAGCCTTTCTTACGCCTTGATATATCTCTCACCAGCCCACCAGCCCCCCACCCCCCTCAAGAGCGTCTTATATTTTCGTTCTATTTGTACTATTATTTTTTATTACTTTTTGGTTTGTCTGCATTCTACCATTTTAACAAACTCATCACCTATAAAAAAAATATATATAAAAAAAAAAGTTGTGGTTTTATGCCATAACCTTCCTCAAAAATTAATTCTGATCATTAATTGAGTTAAGGTTCCCCATCAGTTTTCTCGCCTGCATATATATATATCGTTTCTTGTTGTAATATCGGGAACAAGAACCAATGCGGTAGTTAATGTGAGAGACTGCTGATGGCTTGCCTTCCCCGAGTAGTAATTTTCATTACCATCTGAAAAATTGGAAAGAGGAGCTCCTTGCTGATTCCCCTAAGTGGCACGTAATTTCATTTCCACGACATTCTATCCATTTGGCAGGGAGCGCTTCGCCACTGATTGGCGCGTTGTTGGGGTAATAAGCGCAGGGCTCTTTAGCTGAGCGTCGCTTTGATATATTTACCCATAAATTGATACTGTTAGAGCAGTCTTTTCTTCAGCCGGGAATTAATGGGTAGTGTGTAGAAATGATAAAGGGAGTATCTAATACTTTTTACTTATACTATCATTGAAATCAAATAGAGTTGTTTTAAAAAAATGCGTGGCTATTTATCTGCACTTAACGAAATCTGCTGGTTAAAGGTATTTAAAATTAAAAAAATGGTGATTTACTTACAACCTGATAATCTATGGATTCCAATGACAAAAATCGGGAAATAATGGAATTACTTTTTTTGTCTAGTCTCCGCCTCTCTCATTTTGTTTTCGGTGATTGTAGCAAACCTCGGCCGCGTTATTTTATTTCAATATAGTGATTGTTTTCTAGGGGGTTTATTATATAAATTGTACGAGTGAGACGCGTAAACCTGGATAAATTGGACTTTAAATTTTGACAAATTGAAAACTATAAAACGCGTGTTACTCACCACATGTCATGCGTAAACAAATGAGCATTGCGTAAAAACAACGTAATATATTTACTTGCGCAGCGCTACTTCTGTAAGGATTGTATTTGCTTCTGCAATGATCTATCAGCATTTTATCAATGAAAAGTTCTTTGTACTTTTTGTTGGTTTTTATTATCATATATATATATAGATTTATATATTTGCTTTATTGTTTATTTCTCTGATTTTCTTTTTTTTTCGATTCATGTTTCAGATAAAGTTCACTCTGTAGAACTTAGTTTTCATTGACAACATTACTGACCCACATCTGTTTCAATATAGTTTCCCGATGATTTTGTTGGTTCCTTTCAAATAGTGTAAAACCTAAAATCAATGGCCAATCATTCAACCGAAACTAGTATATTATACCTGTGTCAAACAGCCAATAAGTTACAGACCGATGACCGTACAGAGGTGAAAACTCGGTCATATCATGGAGGTAAAACAGACCTCCATGGTCATATATAGTAATTTCTAAACCCCGATATTACATATCGCGTTCCACATGTCCATTTGGAAACGGTAGCATACTGTATCTTACCGTGTTTAAATTTGTTATGGCCCGCCAAAACTGACTTTGCAACAAACAACTTGAAGTAACATGTTTGTAAACAAGTTGAAGATCACTTGGCGATGTATTTATTGTGATCTTATGGGCGAAACTGGATCACTGGCTTCAAGAGCAAGCACAAACTCTGACAAGACTCCGATTTCTTTGCAACAGTAGCTTGCCTAATTGAATTGGTTTAAATTTGTAAATTTAACCCTAGACTTCACAGGAACACGGACGTGACCAGTTTATCAACCGTTTCATCGCTGTAGATTTTTATGCCTCACATTTCGGTTTTTTTTTTCAGTTTTCTCCTACTGGCTTTTTTTTTTTTTTTCTCTCTCTCCCATTTCTTCTTTTGTCTTCATCTTTTTTTATCTCCGCATTTTTGTGTTCTTTTTTATCTTTACCTTTGCTTTTTTTCTTCATTAGTTGTCTTGTTTTCTTTGTATTTTTTAACGTTCTTTGTGAGGACAAAGATCTTTGTGAGGACAAATAAAGAATGATGATGATATGGGTGCTTGAGATCTCGCCTCTGCAGTATAGTATAGTAGCTACTTGCCTTAGTCCTTTCTCTGTGTATGTACATAGAAGCCGAGGTAGCTAATACACCATCACAACACACATGTAACGTAATAAACTGTACTATACAACAGATATATATAGACACTCGCCTAACAAGCCATGTTGTCTCATTACGTAACGTGTATGCTCAGAACAAATTTAACCGGCGCAGTAATTACAGAAGTGAATTGAAGAAATTAGCACTGGCTAATAAAACTGTCATTGTGTTAACTGTGTAGCTTGGCTTTTGTAATGAATGAAAAAGGTATAGGGAGGGGAAATGAGGCTTAGAGTTGAAAAGAAACTGTTAATGAAAAATGCGACCATGAAGTGAATTAAACACCGTCATCTCTCCTGCAACACGGTTGATTTCTAAGTATTACCATACGATCACATATCTTAATTGACTTCGGCATTGACTAAGAAGGATGGATGGAGAAAAAAAATGGGCGTCCGGGCTCTCACTTTAATTTACTTACTCTTTGAATCATGGTAGCTTTTTTACCTTCCCAGATTCGGCCATCGCTAAGTTTAACTGGTTGGCACACTTGTGCTGCCGTTTCACTTTAGAATAAATTGTTGTGGGCAGTTTGGTCAAACAATACACAGTTTTAGTACAACAAAAGAAAATTTTCCACCAGGCGGCTATACGCCATCATCATAATATAAGTACACGCTACAATGATGTATACTTAGAACAATTCAAATCCATTTGATTTTTTTTTTTTTTTCGAATTGTTCAAAACTTTAGACAAAATCAAATTTGTAATCTAACTTTGCAGTTATGAGATTGACACGGCCAGTGTCACCATTTGTGATAAAAAAAATGTGATAATTATTAAGATAAAACTCCACATGGCCTTCCTGAAAAACAGGAAATATTACAAATTCGCGTTGTAGGCTATTTACTTTCTAATTTTAAATAAGCTTGTTTCTTGTATTCTTATTGATCTCACGCATTCCTGCCATGTAACTTATTGAAGATGCTACATATACTGGTGACTAATTACATTACAACAAGTAGGCCTACTATAATCCTGTCCGAAACAAGTTTTCTATTATCGATAAATTTCGTGTTATTACTGCTCGCGCCAAGTTACAAAATTTGTGAAAACTTACATTTTATTTTCATTTTTTTTTTTGGCGTTAATTTAACTGATATCTGCAAATCATTCGTGGTTTACAACACGTGTACTAATGTTATACCAAATGGGACAAAGGGGTTTTTACATTTACGTGGGAAGTTGCCATTAGGACAGTGAGTGGTTTAAATCACCCTGTTGTAGTGTGAAGTATACGGTACTGGGTTATGGCCTTATACATAATCGCGTGAGAAACAGAGAGTGATAACCAGTTGTATAGGCTATATACTCATCCCATACAAACGCATAAACAAAGGCCCGGCCGTGTACGTGTTAAGCGCTGTAAAGGCCTACAACCATATGACTGCCTTGTGGTGTGAAAGGGTGTCGAATTAACACCAACTGGGTGTCCATCACCACTCTCGCACCAAAACAGCTGCAGTCTCTAAATCTGAATGGTGACGCCAACTCTCGTGGCGAAGAACATGGGCAAGAACCATATAGGCTATTCCATTATAAGCGTGGATACGTTGTTGTCGAACTACTGTTAAACTCCGGAACTAGTATTATACAGGCTCCGAATCAAGCAAAGATACAATGTGGATGAAACCGACCATAACTTTGTCAATAACATAGCTATTAAAATATGCAATGTGCCAAAATACATATAGCAAAAACATATTTGGCTTTTTTCCACTTAATTTTCTTGTTTGTTCTCCATTTTATTTTCTCGTTTTTTATCTTTTTTCCCTCCTTTTTTCCCCTTTTGACACTTTTAATATAGTGTGTCCTATACCAGTGATGTTCGTTCGCTTGTTATACAAATGGAGACGTTTAATCAATATAACCAGAGCAATTTTCGGCATAATTTTGCTATTTGAAAAAAAAAAATTAACATTTGTACTTAAATCCCTATATCACTAATCGCTTGGCTTTGCTCGTATACGTAATAATTTCGTTGTTAAATCTCCAAAACCTACCCCCCCCCCACACACACACTTTCAATCAATAAATGGATGAATTAACTAACCAGTTTAGGTGTATCCCAAGTTCACATTTTTATTTTGCCATTACACCGGGAAGTTATATCCTCTCACCTATATGACATGGTTTTTGTTTCTAGTTTATAAGGACTGAAAATATGTTCTAATGTTCTTTAGGTATATATATATATATTCCTTAAACGCGCGGACTGTATTGACACAAAAAACAATTGAATGGAGGTATAGTTAACGGCTTAAAATCCGTTAGCGGCACAAATATCCCCGGGGAGAAATTACCTTGATGAATATCGCGCGAAAAGCTTGTGCGGGTAAACATTTAATTGCGAAGAGGTTTGGCTTATAGTGTGTGTGATCTAAAGACGACGATGGATGTACTGAGTAAATTCTATCAAGCTCCGTATACGGAATTGCTCACCAGTATTATAAGACAAAAGCATAACCCATTCTTGTTGGGTCTTATCTTCAACTCTGGAGAGGAAAAATGCGAAGCAACGAGACGGCTCAATTTTTCACAAAAGCAAAATATCACTCCATTTTGTCTTTTCTTATTACCTTTCCATCTTTCTCGCACATTTTATTTTTTCTTTGTTTAGTTTATCCACAATATAAGTGAGGAAATGGAGAGGGGAGGGGGGTGGAAGGAGTAATGGAAGGGGGTATTTCAAGCGGTAGTATCGATGGACGGGAAGCTTGTGTTCCCCCCCCCCCTCCCGTCATTGTACTCTTAACTGTCGCTTTACTGTTCATAAAATGAAATCGAGAATAAACCTAGACGAAGTCAAATTTGGGTTTGAAAAAAAACCTTACCATTTATTTTCTTAATAAAATAAAACTGTTAGCAAACTGCTTATCCACTAGAGATCCTGTGTAGGAGAATGTGTAAAAGTAAGTTGGCCTCAAGTAAAGTAAGTTGGCCTTAGACAAATTTATTTTCATAACAGGTTTTCAATAGTTAAAATTCATCTTAACCCCCAAAAGTAGTGAAAACTATTGCATATGACACAGACAATGAATTTAAAACTATAATTTTAGACAAATTGTTTTGCAAACAAAATTTCAAAACAGGAGTTATTTGCTTCACTTGGACACCGTACTAATTTTCATCCTGAAAATGAATTATTAACACCTATTACATTTCCCCTTTTCTGTAAAAATCCGTTTCAAATGGGACATATTGATTCAATAGTGCTCCAGTTCATAGGATTTCTCTTTTTTTTAATGATTTTTGAGTTGATTTTGTTACATATTTCAATCATTCTATTCAGTACTAATAAAATTTTCATTACAATTTGTATCATTATAGCTTGACGTTTAGTAATGGTATATAAATGCTACAATTATTACAAATTTTAAAGTCTCGTTTGGAGTTGCGATCAAAATGTTTGGGCGATCAAAATGTTGAGAACTGCATGGGAATTTTCCTTAATCACTTGCTAACTAAAAATCACTTCGGTGAAAAAATAATCTAGTCCGTTGTCGGAAGTTTGAACAATTGTTAATATTAATAATAATAATAATAATAATAACCGGTTGTCAAATTGTCGAATAAGGAAGATGAGAAAAGGCCATGCATGATTAATTATTCCCTAAACTCAATTGTAATCTCATCTTCTTTGGTTTTCTTTTTTCTTTTCATTCTAGTTTCCATTTCCATGCCTTATTTTTCAACTTCTGAATTTAGAGATTACATTTTCTTATGTATGAACGTTTTCCATAATTATTTGGAAATGAGTCCTGTTAAAACAACCTTCAGTATAGCATTCTTCACCGTAAATAAAAATGTCTAGTTTCCAAACCTGCAGCGGTGACTTACAATGGGTTATACCGTTATTCTTGGCATGTTTGCTAAATATGAGTCCAATCTCATTTCAGCCCCAGTGCGTTGACTACCTTTATAACTATGGGCGCTCAACTGCAGTACGACATTTTTATCATCTACCACCCAAACAAGGAAAGAATAAACAGTCTTATTATTTGGCAGCACCCGGGAGACGGCCATTCAATAACCGTATAATATCGTTCTCTTCCTAGCTCTAAATAAACCCTTCATCCAAATATATGATTTATGGGGGAGTATCTATACTGCAACCTTACAGCTCAATCAGAATGGAAACCAAAAAAAAAAAAAAATTGTATTGAGACTAACAACCACTGTACAATCCAGAATTCAGTATTGACACAACATGGTAATTCATTACAATACTATGATATATATATATATATATATATATATATATATATATATATAATAATAATAATTTAGTTGATTATGTGCCCCTTTAATAATCTGTTGCATTGCTTGGGTATAGGCTCTATGTTATTAATTTACAGACGGGTAAAAAAAGAATAGGCAGCACTTTTAATTGCGTTAATAACTATGTTAACGAATAAAATTTGCATAAATTTGCATAGACCGATTGAGTCACATGTAAATAGAAGTTTGAATGAACATTAGTAGGGTAAGGTGTACACGCAAGACTGTTTGTTATTAATTTAGTATGAACATGACTTATATATATATTAGTGTGAACATACCAATAAAAGTTTGCATGAACATTAGTATGTTGATGTGTAAATTTATGTGAAATTTATGTGTAAAATATAAGTGTATGAATGTTTAATGAGTTACCGCATGCATTAATAACAGTACCTAATTAATTACAGTACCTAATTAATTACAGATGAAGAAGTTGACGAGTTAAATGTTACAATTAATGTTTAATATATAAATAATAACTGCATCAGCATATATAGGGTACCATTTAAAGTTAACTTTTATCATTAATATGGCTGTTTTTTTTTTATGTATTTAACATTTATATCAGTTTAACTTAACAGTTTAACACGAATAGGATAAAGTTGAAAGTTTTTCTATTGCTTTCCGTCAATTCTACTCTCCATTCGTAAGCAATTGTTTGAAGCCAATACTTATTATTGAGTTAATTATTTGACTTATTGTGATCTCTCGTTCTCAAGTTAAAAATATTATTCAGCGATAATGCAATAAACAATAAATATACTCTGAATTCCGGAAGTCATAAAGTAATAATTTACACACATGTTTATAATCTTCAATAACCTATATTATTATTCTTACTTCTATCGACCTCAATGTGGAGATGCCCGCTGCTAAACATACTATACATCCCATCTCTGGTCTGTTTAATCGACAAAATCATGTCCAGAATGCACAAATTATGTGATATCAATTGATTTGTAGTAGACCCATCACATTGATTTTTTAGAACGAGGTTATGCCATTGCCTGGCAGATTAAATCATCCGGTGATGGTATTATGCTAATATCATCATAGACTTGTCATCAAGATAGTTGTACATAAAATGAAGCCAATATCGTTTTTTTATTTTTTTTTATTCAGCTTTACAATCAGTAGTACCAGGAAAAGATGGGAGAAACAAAACCTCTCTCTCATAAATCTTGATGATTACTGGACTATTTTGGAGGAATTTATATTAATCTTCCTCTTTTCAAATAAATTTTCCTCTGTCTTTCATTTTGACTTTATCTTGCTTTTGACATGAAAAGTGGCATCCAATCTACAATATTAATGACTTAATCGCTAATTAATATAGCTCTACTCTTTGGAGAATACCAATTAGTAGCTGCCTTCAACAACTCAATCAATTTAACAGTTTAATATACACGTCAAAAATATCATTAATAATAATATAACATAATTAGAATTATTCTGTATCTTCCATGCATTATCTCTTTGCACCAATTTTTTTTTTTTACAGAGTTTCTCCAAATTGATGAATGTAATTGGTTAACTAGTCTTAAGTTAAATTCATTTGGTTACCTATAATTCGTTGATTGCGCCTATATGCGGTATCGAGTCAACAATGAAGAAAAACCATCACTTTGTGTTGATTATCTATTATATTGTTATGTTTTTAATCAAGTTTAATTTATTCAAATTTGGTAATATGCACGATGAATAAATTTTAGCAGAGTAAATACGGGGTAATCGGACGGTGTCATTGAATAACAATTACTAATAAAAAAAAAAACACTTATTGATTTTATTAAGTTATTCTCAACATGCTTGAGGAGTGAACAATGATGTTTACAATTCACATACCGTTTTTTTTTGTGTACAAATAGTAAATACTAAGTGAAATTGTTGATATGTTTAAATGATCCTGTATAATATTTTTCCGTCTCTTTGTTGGTAAAACAATGCTTTTTTTCGCCACCGTTATGCCCGATCTATATTTTTGTTTTATGTTTTGTTCCTTAATTTTTTGAACAACTTGTAAGGGCGTAGAAAGTCGTGATGGAGATGTAATATTTCTGTATTCCAAGCTGTACTGCATATACTTTGTTAGCCGAAGCCTCCCGTTACTCTAACACCTCTTCCCCGGGTATGATTCTCAATCATTTCATTTACCATAACACAGTCTGCTTCCACAAATTCAGTAAATTTAATTTATTTGGAGTCGAAATTAAATTGGACTTTCTTAATTAATGGTGGATTGTGTCGCTCTTGTGTGGTATCATTTCAGCATTTGAAGATCCAATTGCCGGCGTTCCATTTCATTTTAGAAAATTAATTGTTTAGCTAAAGTGATGCTCAACTTTTGAGAATCATGTTTTACCCATTGTTATATGTTTAAGTATTATCTTCTAAACCATGAAAAAAATTGCCGGAAAAAAAGAAAGCTTTATTTTTCAAGGTGAAACATGTATTGTTATGAAATTTTAGGTTACTGGCATAATGCAACAAAGTGAAAGCAGTCTGAGCAATGTAAAGAGAACAACAAATTAATATAATAAAAGACGTGGCACCTCCAAGTTATTGGCATTAGATAAAGCCAGAAATTAGTTTTATAAATAATCTTGTAAATACAAACCCATATATGTATATTTTCGGGATATACAGTAGTAATTACCGTATACATATAAATATATATATATATATATATAAATATATATATATACATATATATATATATACATATATATACATATATATATATATCACATGTATGTTTATATATATACATGTATATATATATGTATATATATACATACATATAGATATATATATAGATAATATAAAAAGATATATAGTATATATATATATGTATAGAAATAGATAGATATATACATGGATATCATGAATTTCTTTGTGATTTTGTATAATCTTTCAAAAACTTTGCCTATCTCTTTCCAATTGGTAATCGAAAGTACGGTAATAGTGTTGGCTTATATTACATTGACTATACACATCATTAACAATCCATATTGTACAATAGGACAGTTAAATTGATTTTTTTGATGTAGTTAGGTCTTTTGGATTATAGAAACTCAAGAATATTGATATCCACTTTTCAAATGCATAACACAGCTGGGGGAAAACATAGCATCGCAACCAAAACAACACCGTTATGTGGTGTTTTCGAGGGGAGGGGGTGATGTAGATAACATCCTTGTAGCTAACCGACCTGATGAACTTGTTTTCCCTTTCCCCTTCCTCGATCGGGGTAATTGTTTACTTGAGGTAACTTATACCTCTCTAAGGTAAATACTTACTTAAGGTTTGCTTACCTGCCAATCGAAGTGTTGACATCCTCTGAAACTCTGGTTCTTGTAGCCACTTCCACATCCGTCGGAATGTCTCCCTACCAGATTTAAGTTTACTCCATGGTTTGGGGTTCCGTAACAAGTCCGATAATGTACCCTGGCTCCTACACAAAACCCTTTGGGCAAAAACTGCTTGGGGAATACTGTATCGCTTGAGTTCGCTGGTCACCCTGCTCGCGACTTCTTTAGTGTTCACCTCCTCGCCATTCGATACCATTTCTTTACTCGAGGACCGGTCCCTCATGATAGGGGCCGAGGGGGAGATCGAAGTCGGATGCGAAGAGAACCCATTGATGACCATAGGGTTGGCAAGTCCTGGTCTTTGGGGATGGGACCGCATATGATGATGGTGCGGCGACCCCGTCTGTGCTGAGAAATGATCGTACCCGTTCATGTAAGAGGTCGGCGTGTAGCGGCTATCTGCCGGGCTACACGTACCATGGTGCGGTGACGGGTAACCACCCATACCCACACTCTGACCATAGCCGTTCAACATCGAGTTTGTACCCATCCCGCCCCCTACACCTACACCCATATTCATCGTACTGTAAGGTTCATACGGGTTGGACATACCTAGGTTCGATCCGTTAATTCCATTCATAAAAGAAAATCCCGACCCAACATTTGGATCATGACGAAATTTGTCCGACACGGTGCTGATCGGAGGGAGAGGCTGCAGGGGCGTCAGGGTGGTGTAGCTGGCCCCTCCGGAGGTCTGGAATCCGTTCATGCCTAGGGATGCTCTCCCATAGTCGGCAGTAATGCTTCGATAATCTGGTTCCAACATGCTGGATATTCCTGCGGCAACAGACAAGCTCCCGGACCGGGAGTGTCTCACGAACGAAGAAAACTCTGATGCCAAGAAGTCCCCTGGGAGAGCAGGTTGTTGGGAGGCCTCTGTAGAATCGTTGAGAGCAGCAGCGGTTTCTCCGAGAATCGACCCCGTATCCAACGTGGCTAGCTCGCTTGACAGCATTGAGACAAATGAGAGAGGCTTCACACACGGTCGCGCAGTGCCACGGCGTAAAATTAATATTATTATTATTACGAGGTTCAAACTCACCCCCGTGCTTTACTTCAAAAACACACACAACAGAAAAAAAAATTGTCCGAGACCTTCGGTGACGAGGCCTCCGAGTTCAAACACACGATCTTTTCTCGGCGATGACCCCCAACGACGCTCTCACACCAATTCGCACTCGTCGCTCCGCCAAGACTGCATAATATAATTGAAATCGCTGAATATTGCGTTTGTTATGAATATGGATTAAGTACGCCGATTCACCCGCGACCTCCAAACCAAAGAGCGTTCAGCCGTAAGTGATCACGATCGCGGGAACGACAAAAAACAGAAAAAAAAACTACGAGGCGAAAGTTTTCTGGTAAATAGGATCAGGTATTTGTTCAGCTGTAGAGGAAAGGTAACATCGCTTGTTCGAACAGTCCAAAAAGCATGATGGGGGAAAATCTTCACGGTGTGTGTTGTGTTACCGTCCTCTCTGTTGTAGTAGAACATGTAGGCTATACACGACGATGTAAGGAATCTTTTAACTAAACACAGACCTATACCAAGTATGTACCTAAGCACTCTACGCATGCGTAGATAATCTCCTCTGTCTGTATTGTGTTCGATGAATGGGCCTCGTTTTTTTTTTTCTTCTTTTCTCCCATTCAAATGGCATGTCTTTTATTCTTTCGTTGTAACAATATCATCTGACTTGAACAACAAGCTTTTCTATTGAGTGAAGATCGCGCGGAGGTGAAGTTAAAGTGTTACAGCGATAATGATAAGTCGCTATATAACAGATGATAATAATAAAGAATGAGAGATAAGAGCTTAAAATATTCCCAATCTCTTCTTGGTACAATAATATGCAATTAAAGTGCGCTTTTATAATATATACATGCGATTTTGGAATATTTCTTTTCAATTGATACGACGTATGACATCTATGTGTACTTTCTAACGCCTAGGCTATATCAAGTGGGCCTTTCAGTTAGGTGGCATCGCGTTAATTAAGACAATTTTAGCGGCTTATGAAAAAAAAAAAAAAAACCCAGCCCTATTGAAATGATATTTGATACGTTGTGGCGAGCGAGTTGTATAAGCGAGCATGAAAGAGGATTTTTAGTAATGTGACGCTCTGAAAGCTAAGAAGCGCGGAAGATGAAAATTAAAATGATGCTATAGTAGGATGAATCTTACGACCACTTGGAAGCTTGGGGACTTACAAGGCAAGGAGACGACCTAATGGTAGTAGATGTTGCTTAAACGGGACAAATATAGGCCAAACAAAGATATACAGGCTAAAGATGAAGTATAGGTTCATTTATAAATCAGTTGAAAGTAGGGTGTCAATGGGATAACTTATTACGGTACTTGATACATACATAGTATGGAGTTATATCAAGTTTATTGTTTCTACTTGATTGCATGATACGTAATTACCGTGTATACATCATAACAGGTCATTATATATAGACACAAAAAAAAAGACGCAGGTTATTTGAAGAAATTGAAAATTGTAAAGTTTGTGAATGCAAACTACGTTTTGTGATAATTCAACTGTGTCCACGATACAACTTGGTGATAATGATTCCTTCAGGTACATTCAATGTGATTCTTTTTTATGTCAATGCGAGTTGTCATCTTTTGCATAATTAAAACTAGAAAGCATAGGGTGAAGTTTACTTACAATTTGAAGTCTAAATAATGCTGTAAATTGCGTAATTAAATAATAAATTAAATAAATAAATAAATAAGTAAGTAATGTTAACTTACCATTTTAGGTCTGAATAATGCTGTAAAACTCGACAAACCAAGAAGTTGGAAATGATTATTTTAAGATCATAAATCCTTTTATCCTATAATTTTGTTTTAATAGGAATATTACATTAAAACGGCAGCTAAACTGAATATGTAACAAATAGTGTTTTTTTCTGTCAGTACCATCAGAAATTAGATGCAAAACATATTTTTTGTATTCAATGAAATTATGCAATACTGTACCGGTGTAGGTCTTCATAATATAACATAGTCTAGCAAATAGCAGAGCGTGCAATAATATCGTTCTTTATTGCGTGGAACCATATTAATACTTTGAGATTTTCCTCTGCCAAGATGACAAAATCTAGTAGACACTTTTTTAGTTTAATAATCTTTTTTTGTTTTTCTTTTCTTAACATTTCAAATATAATTACGTAATATATCTTATAGTTATAATATATATATATATATATATATATATATATATATATTTATTTATTTATGTGATTACGAGTTGGTTAGCATCTTGATTGATCTGCAAAATATGTCACCAAAACAGGACTAGCATTTTTCGACACGGGTGGCGAAAGCCTATAGTGGAATGACGACCTTCCTTGCTGGTTTCCAACCTCTGGACATGTAATCAGTGTTACCATATAAGCGGGAGGCCCGGGTTCGAATCCCTGTGGATCACTGTTCTGGATTTTCCAGCTCCTTAGAATTTCAAAGATTTACATGTATATACATATCATTATAGGAGCTAAGTCAATAGGATGGGTATAGCATGGCGGTTGACATGGTACAGAGGGGTGAGTACTATTGTTTGATAGGTGCTGCATATGGTGACACTGGTATAGTTACATATCGTAGATACGGGGAAGACACTTGCTTTTACCTCAAAGACTGATCTGTATATCTGTACATAGGTGAGAGATACAGAGAATAGTTATGCTCGGACCACAGAAGACCATGTATTGGGTATAGTCAATGTGGGTCATTCGTATATATATATATATATATATATATATATATATATATATATATATATATATATATATATATATATATATATATATATATATATATATAGATATATATAGATATAAATAAATATATATATATATATATATATATATATATATATATATATATATATATATATATATATATATATATATATATATATATATATATATATATATCTTACAGGTACGGGATAAAGCTCGTACAGCCATGCTCGGACCATAGAAGACCGTGTATTGGTATATTCAAGGTGGGCCATTCTTATATCTGACATGTACGGGATAAAGCTCTTCTCGTGACCAAAGAGTACAGGTTGACATCAATGAAGTAGGTACATATATATATATATATATATAGGTTGATGTTTACGGGTGTAGGTCTGCTTGGACCTAACACACAGACTGGTACACTAGCTGTTACACTACATACAGGTAGTTGGAACGAGGTTTGATTGGGCTACTCGGACCTCAAAGATTAATTGATTGGAATAGGAACTTCAGAGAATGGTAATGATCTGGTAGGTACAAAGATAGTGTGCGCTGATACTTTAAATATAATAACCATCCTTGGACCTCTGAGTGGCTCATTCTGGTCTGAGAATACCTTCACTTCAGACAGTGTAACACCACCATCATTCATTAACTGATTTATCGACTGGTTAGTTCATCCTTATTACTGTTTGGTCTCGTTGTTGTATATCTTTAACTGAAATGTGTTGACAACGCTATTCCTTATTAATTCTTGAAAACGCTGAATTTGGAAACACTTACATTTAGTGGGAAGAGGGGGGGGGGTATACCTCGGACATAGAAAGAGAACCATGGGGCATTTTAACTCCCCCCCCCCACCCCTCATCATCGGTTCGATGACTGTTGCTAAAATATTAAAAGCTCTCCCAAACTTCTGTCCGTTCCGTGTGATTTCATTCATTTCTTAAAGGATATAAGATGCAGAGAAGTTATTGTTAAATTGACAAGCCGATGTGTAATCTACCAGCGAAAGCCTTGTTAACCACTTCATTATGAATTCATCATTGGTTAACCTCCCCAGGCACTTACTCTATTCACCTTAATTCTTTTTATTTTTCTGGTTGCTTAGCAAGAGCTAATCGCATTACCTACTGCTCTAAGAGGGGGTACAAGTTAGGACCCATTGAAATTAGTACAGGCTCTCAGTGAAGATAATTCCTAAAGTACTCTTGTTCCAGTCATTCAACTTTGTGGTCCAAAGTCTTATGAAAGGCAAAGGGCCATCTCAATGGAAATTGGTCACATTGTGTTTGGGTTGGATTACAATTCATACAAGTCCCATTTGTCCCCAAACTTTGACACAAGCTTATGGGTATTATCTGATGATTTTAAACCGTATTTTGGGGGTTGTACCCCCTACAATCTGCTTACATTGTTATGCCCTAAGGGTTTTATTTACGACCCAAAGAGATTCCCTCCAAATAACCAGTTTTATGAAGATGGTGATCTGAATGGCTCAACTAAAAGAAATTAGAGTTTTCTATACAAAGCTTCTTGAAAGTGAATGCTAGGATTAATACTATACATGGAGTGTTCAGATCGTGTCACGCCAAAGATTACTGGGTTTAACAGAAAATGATAGTTTAAGAACGAATAGCCTGCAGCTCTGAAGTGAAGTTTATATTTAAGAAGGGGCTTTCAGAAGATCACAGAAGTCAAATTAACATCTTTAAATTGACTTTAAATTCAATTTAAACGTAAATAAATATTTACCACATATGTATCTCAAGATTGTATTTGGCCTAATTTATCCCTGAATGTATTTCTGGAAAGGGAAGCAGATTTGAAGACTAGATAAATCGAAATCGCATTGATTAGGTTCCCAAAATATATCCATTATATGGGCCGGTGGAATAAAATCGAATTCAATGAGCATACTCAGTACGGATTCATCGCGGATGGTTAAGGGTCTGATGGGGTGGCGGGTGGGGGGGGGGGGTTGGGGTACTAGTGAGATGACATTTGGTGGGTCAGCCGTCTTGTTACAGAAACAAAAACGATTGTATGAAAATTAAACATCAATCTATAAAGTCATACCCACTTATATATACACAACTAAGAGGTGCTGGTACTTCATGAAGATATGAATATTCTAACGAAGGACCTGAACAATATTACAATTTTACTCCTTTTTCAATATTTTATCTTTTAGCTGAAATTTTTTACAGTGATGGTGAAGATTGTGCATGGTTATTAAAGAGAAATATATTCCATCTACCCTGGGAATGAAATAAGTTTTATAATCAAGTTGTGACCCCGATTTTTAACCTATATACCGATATATAACATTTGATTGCGACACTCGTGAAAATGGTAATTACTATACCCAATAAAAATTACATTTAGCAAATGTTAAAATAATACTGATGAGATATGCCAATGAGTTATTAGCAACTTATCTCTGTACTATATCAGGACCCCCCTCTTCTCTACCCCTCCCCCCATCTAGTCTCAAAGACCCTATACCAGTACCCATAATGGGTCAACATACGGTTCATTCCTATACATCCTCGAAGCTACCATTACCTTGGCTATGGGGGTCACGTGAGGTACGTTCCCCTTCGTGGTCGGGAGCCCTTTATATTTCATGTTGAGCCTATAGTAATAATATAAGACCCTGTTTTCGGTAATCGATATCTGTTGGTTTATTCTGCGTTGCGGGAATGGATGTTAGCATGGTTTACAAGGCTTTGGGAGATTACTTGGTTCTAACGTTGCCTAACTGCGTCAAAGTATTTTAATAAATCAATAACCAACGGTGTGCAACGGGTTACCCTTTTACCTTTAGTAGAAGAAAGGAAAAATCGACCACTTCTTTTAGTATAGCCTTGTGTTGGTTGTGTCTATTGATAACGCCGAAAGCGTAATACTAGAAATTTACTATTAAGTCCGTTGGAATTCTTTCTTCTTCTATAACACGGCATATGGTTTATGTGAAATGAAGAGATACCCACGCGTATTGATTATATGAGCACCACGAAGGAGTCGTAAAACTATTGCATAATAATAACTAGAGGGCCTGGCGGGACAGGTCGGCCAAAGTACAGCAGGTACATAACAACATAACGGGATAATAAACCCAGCCGACTGGAGTTTGGGTAAAGGGAGGGCATGATACCTCAACTGATAGCAATAATATACTGAAGAAAATATTCAGGATTCCTGCCAGCAACATTGCCTCTCCCCTCCCCTTCTCTCCCCTCCCCCCACCCCACCCCTCTCACCTCATGTAGGTTCATCCGAAGAAGTTAAGAATACCTTCTTTTTTTATAATTATACGGGATCTAATTTGTCTTGCTTCTTCTATAATTATATTTATATCCAGTGTAAGTAATAACCAGAATAAAACCATCCCTTCACCACCCTATACATAATCTGCCCCTAAATCTCTATTTTAAACTAACACGATACATCCACAACAGCCTATCTGTTCTCCCTATACTTTCTTCTTAATTGTATTGTACAGGCGATCCGCCGCAAATTAACGAATGCTCCCTTTATTTCTCCGAAATTCTCTAAGTAATCAAGTTTATCATTTTATGTTTTCAATGTCAACATGAGTCTGTTTTAGCGTATGTGTGTTGTATTATTTGAAGAAGAAAAAAACCCCACTTCTGCAGTACTTCAGGTTAATTCGAGACATCAAGTCAGTTCATGAATTATTCATGTGAAATCGTCATAATGATTACGAATTACCCCTTGAGTAAACAGCGTCCTATGTAACACTCCGTTCTATAGTCATATACCCTATATTCATCGTTTTGCTACATGAATTGTGTACATAAATTACCGGACTGCCTTTCTCGTTCATATATATATATTCGCATAATTTCTCTGATTTGGCTTCATTATCATAAAGTGTATTCATCTTGTCATTCAAGATTCAATCTCAACGTAGTAGTATTGAGTTTCCCGCCTGTTTCGGTTTTCTCCTTCTCCACCAATTTCAAGTACACTTCCATCGTTCTTGAGACCATCTTCATCTCACCACCTGTCTCTCCCTGAATTGCTGGAGAAGCCGATTATCGGCTCTCAGGTGAAATGTTTCCCCCTACTCATCTGTAATTTGTCCCCTAATCGTGGACTTATTTGGTCAAGAGTGACTCTTTCATCCGATAACAAACCAAAAGGAACGGATTATAAAAGAAGAGCAATTTCCAAAAAAAAAAAAAAAAAAAGTTTCAGTAAGAGGATAACTACCGGATTACAACCGTCTAAGTAGTCATTAGGAAGAGGCCGGGGGAACAGATCACGTAACGAGTAAACCGCCGCTGATAGCAGGCTCAGGCCACTCAGCAATATTTTTTTCTAGCTTTGAGCAGGTGAATTCAGACGATGTTTGACAGGCATAGACCGGGCAAGTTAGTTGGCTGAGCCGAGTAAATGATATTTAATTTAATCCGATCTTATCTATCTATATATCTATCTATCTATCTTTTTTTAACCAATATATAGGGCCTATATATATATATATATTATATAATACATACAATAAATATATATAATTGAAATCGTATATATATATATATATATATATAATATATACATATATATATATATATATATATATATATATATATATATATATATATATATAATAAATATATAAAATACATATACCTTCTTGATATATGCCTTGCCCTGCCCTGATATATCTTTTACATGCTTAGAGTCAAAGGTCATATAAACATGCAACAGGTCTCTCTGCTCATCAGTTAATATCATATCTCCATCATGTGTATTGCCCCGGAGCCAATTTAGTTATCTTTTTTTTTTATAGTTTTATGGCTGATTTGTGAATCATGTTCATTGTATTCGCCGCACATGTCCCTGTAGTATTT
Organism: Apostichopus japonicus; assembly: GCF_037975245.1. Classification (NCBI taxonomy): domain Eukaryota; kingdom Metazoa; phylum Echinodermata; class Holothuroidea; order Aspidochirotida; family Stichopodidae; genus Apostichopus; species Apostichopus japonicus. The sequence continues at coordinate 24,443,241 of NC_092576.1, forward strand.
AAACAGTCAGGTCGTGATTTGCTGTTTTTTCAATAGTAACGTCACCTGTTTCAATTAACAGAGTGCCAAAAATCGATAACATGCTTGCTTCGTTGTATTATATATATTTTTTTGTTATATATAATACATCTCTCCATTTCGTCTGTTTGGTTCTCAGCGTATCGTTGTGTAAGACCCGCCGCCGCTGGCGGGGTGTTGTGACCACGTGTTTAGTGTGTAGGCTATAGTCTTTACTATATCTTTAACTTTCCCCTTGTGTGCATTGCGTGGGAATCGTGGATTTCCTATCATTCAATGTAACGACAAAATGATACACAGACGATATAAAAATTTGTAAGAATGATAATAAAGATTTTGTCATAAAAAAAATTATATATGTATGTAAATATTACTCATTCAATACTGTTTAACGGTTTGTGTTTTCTCATTTTTTGGAATCTTATTCTCGTTAAGAAGAGAATAGACAGTTGTCGTTTATTAAATAGCATCGTATGATGTCTTTGATAAATGTATTATGTATGACCGATAAAAACTTCATACAGAACATAAACAAACGATTAATATACAGGCGCTCGTTACTGGCAATTATAACAAATATTATTTGCGATTGAAGCGATGGACTCTGCATTGGCTATTATTTTTTTTCTTAATTTCTTATTTGTGGTGTCTGACTCAACATCAGAATGATGTTACACATACCTTGATGTAGCATGTAAATATTTACTAAGTGTAATTTCAATAACTTATAGTTTTATTTATCTACCAATCGATTATTTATCGATCGAGAGACTTTTCGTTTATACTTTTTATTTTTCGAAGTAAATAAACACCAAGCTGGCTCTGAGAGTATAATAAACGACTCATTTGTATACTGGAGACTGCTATATGCATGACGTCACAAACCAGGAGCGTGTGCCCAAGACTGAGTATGTTTACCGGGTTAAACTCTTAAAGATGTTATGTCGTCTCAGCGGAATCGAACAAAATAATATGCCGAATTTCACGTGACGTCACAGAAATTTTCTTTTCTGAAACTCGATTATGAGCCGATAATTTAGTTAAATTAAGGATAGTTGTAACCAAATACAGCACAGTATCAATGAGAGCTATAGTTAGGAGGAGATTTTGATTGTAAATATTAATACATTTTCATGGGATTATTATGGACAAACCTTTAACCTTGACCTTTAACCATCATATTATTGAAACGATCCCTTGAAAATTGGTATAAAAGAAAATAAATACATCAAATTAGCAAATAACAACAACGTATCTTTTACAGTATTTCTTACTCTATTCTAGTTATTTTAATTTTATATTTGATGATATATGTATTTGAATTTCTTGAAAATGTCGTTTTGCAACCAACTAAATGATTTTGCTAACCTGTTAGCCAATAGGTTTGTACAGTGAAATTTGTCGATTTTCTTTTTTTTTTGAATCAATCAATGTAACCAATTATTTAATCAATCGATGGTAGTTGTTTAAAATATCTCGAATTGAAGTTCCGTTCCTTGCTCTGTTTATACCAGCGGGTGAAATATATTATCGAGCCGTAAGCACTTCACTAAGAGGCGTCATACAACACCTTGTTTCAGGCAAAATAAGCAGTATTTTTCTCTTCGGTTCCTGCAAAACTAACTTTTAAGTATATCTTTCTGTGGCCCCTTTAACGACTCTGAAAATTTGAGTAAATTTCAATACTGTGACCGAGAAATTATGTTAAAATTAAAAGAGCTGTGAGTGTCCTCCTGTATATTTCTCTCCGAGTGGCGAACAGTCTTGGCGTGTTCCACACTCTTGGGTCAACAGCTTATGAAATTCTAATTAAGCCGTACTTTGTCTGGTTTTAAGAGTTTAAGTGAATGGAGATATCTGTTTTCATTGGCTGGTACTTTTGTTCCTTCCTCGGTGAAGTGTGTCGATGCATTTAGCTCTAGTTGGGGCTAATAGTTACATGTAACAGACTCATCCGACCTGCCGTGTTTAGAACCTAGTACGTAACCATTCGTGTATTCAAACTACTACTTGAATATTCAAGGCTCTCCGCGATATATACCAGCAACGAACGGAATGTGAAGCAACAAGCTGTTTGAATAGAATAAAACTATATTCGACACATAAGAGGGAATATTGTATTTCCCTGGCTGCGAAATATCTTACACGGTGACAGCTAACCGCACCATTGTCGCCCCCCCCCCCTTTCATCACTGTTTCTTCGTCATTCTCTCAGTTAAACACTATATGTATATGTATAAATATATATATATATATATATATATATATATATATATATATATATATATATATATATATATATATATATATATATATATATATATATATATATATATATATACGCAAAACACATGTGTCAGATATTAATGGTTCCGCTGATTCTAATCGGAGTAATAGCAAGTTAAATGCAGTTACATGGTGTTACAAGTATTGCATTATGGTTTAAACAACCGAAGATGCACCTGTTTGCATATATACATTGCAGACTTTAGTCCTTAGCCATTGCTTTAGGTGGATAACATTGAAAGATTTTTTCATTTGAAAACATGTATGAGTCGTAAAATTTCCGAGAATTTTAACCAACTGGAAGCTATTTTAGCTACTAATCAAGACATTTCATTTTTCTGAATGACAAGCACTCTCGTAATGAAAACAAGGATTTCCTAGTTCTGTCTGGGTTTTGAAACAAAAATAAAAACAAAAAAGTCCTAATTTTACATCTAAATTGGTTAACAATTATTGATTTAGCAAATTTTTCCTTTATTATTATAAATAGTTCTTACTACATAACTAATAGGCACAAAAATAGTACGATTTGCTTTCGTTAATTTTCAACCACTTGTGAGCTCGATGTTTTTTCCGTATTTTCCTCCTACTTTTACGAGTTTTTTTTTTTACTTTTCCAAATATCCTTTCCCAGGCAAAGTCCGATCAAGAATCGCCATCACGGCGGCAAGTTTTTCTTTTACGGTTTATTTCTCTAAATCAAGTCAAATAACAGCGAACCATGGAACGCCGTTGATGAAATAAACGTAATCGTGGGCCTAGGGCGACGCGAAATCACTCAGAATAAAAGTAGAAAATTGAATCAGGCCTTGCGCGTCTCGGGGTCCAATTTAAGGTAACCATAGCTTGAAGGTAGGGGTAGAAGGGCCCAAGGGCTCAATTTCAAAATTTGTTATGACTTGCTCCTTTTTACTTTCTTTATTGTTAATTAATTTGATTTTTTTATTTCGGTGATGACGTCATAGAGGTGCGATGTAGTGCGTTTGACTTTTTACAATAATTGGTGAAATCTTTCCGTTGTACTCTCATTTTCCGGTATTCATTGGAGGTTGGATCCGAGCTTTTAATACTTGGTGTCTGTATCAGCTCTGCAGTGTGACCTTGGTGGGTTTGTCTTTCATTCAACTGTCAGCATTGTAACGTTAAAAAAAGGAACAGTTTTATTCATTGTAAGATAGTAGATTGGACTGGATTATTTGGAATGACTTTCTGCTAAACAAAGCGAAACTATAAAGCCTCCAATGCACTACAAGCAAAGAAGTTCAGATTAACAAATCAAAATATATGTTTATCCTGCTAAATGTATTGGGATATTTTTCTAACGTTTTCTAACATTTCAAGTCAGTATGTTGCATAGCATGATAACATGCCAATGGGTTGGGTGTTAAACACTTATGTTGTGACGTACCCAGCATGTTCAGTGATATAGAATCAAGTTGGGGTTGGTTGTTTACAGGTTTTACATATAGTATATGTTGTGATGTAATCTACATGTAATGCCAGACCAGGCTTTACATATGTTGTGATGTAATTAACATGTTATGCCATGCCTGGTTACATATAGTATATGTTTTGATGTAATTAACATGTTATGCCATGCCTGGTTACATATAGTATATGTTGTGATGTAATCTACATGCTATGCCATGTCATGTTTCACATATAGTATATGTTGTGTTGGGATCTACATGTTATTCCATGCTTTATAGTGTATGTTGGTTATACATATAGTATATGTTATGATGTAATCTACATGTTATGCCAGGTTACGGTATAATATTCTCGTGGAGGTAGCACATTCAATTCTGACTTTTAACTGTAAAGAGAAGTTTAGATTGCTCTGTTCGAAAAATAAAAACCTTGAAGCTCTTCGTTTGTTCTACTCGTTGCGACGCAAGGAAGATGTGGCACAATTATTACATGGAGACTATGACATGCTATAATGTATGGTGTACTACGTTACCGTGACAACAGAATAAAAATGGCGTCGTTGAGCTTTGGTTGCTGAATATAACTTTAACTAATTAAACACATAACATCACAATATTTTGTAAAATGTTGAATGTTGTGTTTCGTACAATACAACAATTTTGCACACTTTTTATAGGGGTGAATTTTGAAGTTTATCCAAGTTCTCCCGTTGATGAGCGAAACGGTACTCGTGAAGTTCTAGCCGACACTACACGGATTTAGCAATAAAAGAAAAATACCGTATTTTGTAGCGTCTTGGGTGAATTTGTTATGTCTTCATTTGTTTAATCCTTTTTTTCCTTCTAATTATTTTATTGTTTTCGTGATTGATGGGTACATATGAAAGTGTTTAACAAAGTATAAAACAGTTTGCTTGTAAGTTGTACTATAGCTGAATTTGAGTCAGTGCTTGGGAGGTTTTTTTGCGGTTCTGTATAAAACTCAAACTACATGAAAGTTATGAGTATATACATCTAATGAAGGAGACACAAGCCACATAAAACTGTGTGCAAAGCTAGCATTCATATACAGACAGGTTTACAGTAGGATTTATCGATGAAATTTTAAGCTTCACTGCCAGGAAAGGTCGAATGTTAGACTATAAAAGTGCAAGGAGGGTAGTGAAGCAATATTATGTAGTGTCTCGGTGAGTGTACTTTCTATGGTTTTATCGAATTAAACGAGGACACTGCGCAACAGTTTAGAGCAAACTAGAAAAAATATATCTAAGGTGTTTTTTGGAATGGTTCGTGAACCGACTCGGTGCCATATATATATAAAAAAAAAAAGTGTATTTGTCGGGAATTACGAGACACATCGGATCAGTATACAGTTGTCCTACATAAATACGTTTGTACGTTAAATGCTATATGGGCTGATACATAATGAATATAACTTGATATGTATGGTGAGATTACATGTGCCGTGAAATACTGTATCAATAGTGTTTAATCATGTATGAAATACAATCACAACCTATTATCGTTAGTACTGTATGATTAGTGTTACAACATGTATATATGAAATACAAAGGGAGTGTTAGGAGTGTTAGCTCAGTGATTAACGACGGTGCCTTTCAATCATAAGGTCCCCAGT